>NC_050198.1:27032131-27371861 GCF_004126475.2 Phyllostomus discolor | reverse complement strand
GGAGATTAAGCTGAAAAAAATGATCAGGAGAAAAGGTATATTATGTACACATATGGAAGTCTTCATAAAAATTCAATGAAGATCCAAAGAGGCAGTTAGATGAGGTTTTATCTACCATTTTAACAAAGAGTAATAATTTTTGGAGAAGTAACAAACAAAGGAAAAGGGGGTGGGCTTCTTGGGTTGGTAAATTATAGGAAAGTAAATATATTGCTCATACTAATGGAAGATAAGGTTTCTTTTTAAAAATATTTGTTATGTAGACTCAGCCTCATGCAGTCTTGGATGACAAGAGCATCTCTGAATTAAGAATTATTCTGCTCTTCTTTGTATAGGAGATGGTAGGAGGTACACCTTCACAAAGGCAAATTTATACCTTAACTTTAAGGAGAAAGGGGGAGGGTATAGAGTTTTTCCCGTGTCTGCTAGTTTTCAATTGCCTTTAGCTCAAAATAATCTCTATGCCATAGTGGCATATTTTGGGGTGACATACTTTAATCTCCTTCAAGGACAAGGACAACAGACAAAAAATGAGGACTAGTCTAGAGAAGGCTCAGGGAAGGCTTGCTAAAGTTTGGTCAAGGAAGGAATCCTTAGCACACAGAATATATTCCAGGGATTGAATTGTGTAATACCTGTCAAGATTTCTTTTCACCCCAGCAACATAATTTTTCTTTTACTTAGGGTGTCAAATATACAAAATACATTCTTGGTGTTACCCAGAGAATACCAAACCCACATTCAGAATAATATTTTGAAAATAATGGTTTACTTTAAATATTTACCATTTTATATGTATCTAAAACTGGAAACTACATAAATACTCCTCTCAAAAGATATCCAGGTATTTAATCAGTTTTATGCTAAATGGTTGGGGGGTCTGTGAAAATACACATTTGCTCATGCTAGCAATAAAATAGCAATACTGACTGACTACTTGGATACAAAGGTCCCTCTGCAAGGACTCAGATTTTTTCTTTGCATTCATGTCAGTAGGATTCTATCTGCAGAGGGTTTCCTTAAATTGGGACCCAACTAGACTATGGAAAATGCTAAGGATAAAGTGTCTCCACCCAAATTAAGAGGCAAAAAATGTGCTTTAGACTCATCATGCTTTGTTGTGTCACAGGGACTGTGGTTCTGTAAATATGCTCTCTTCTTTCTGAAGAGATAGTTTCAACTTATTGGAATGAGGATTACCCAATACTCAGAGAACTGAAATCCCAGGGAGATGGCTCCTTGGGGAGATGATTATCTCTTAATGGGCCTGATTGTTTGATAAATAGGAATCTGCTTTAAAAGAGGGCTGGAACTATATGTTGGGATTCTTGCACAATTTCTATACTGTACTGACTTAACTGCTTATTGAATTCCTCTTTGATGGCACAGATTCTGTTTCTAAAGTACAATATTTTTCTGCTTGGTGGCTCCAATTGTTCTCTTTGGTGGTGGGATAAACTCCAACCCTTTCAGTAGTCTTACAAGGGCAGCATTCAGACTTGGGATTTTTACTTTCAGGGATATATGAAGTCTTTCTAAACGGAACAGAGGAATATATGGTTTTAAGGGAATCACTTTATAAGTTCTAAACTTTCATATTTACTCTTCTCTATATTTTCTGTGTGAAAATGCATTTGGGTCAAGGCCTCAAGCTAAACTCTCATATTCCCCTTACATTACATATATGTTTTATTTTACTTTACAAAATAAAGATCACTCAATCAGAATCTTGATATGGAGATTTTTCATGGATATTACATTCCTGCATAACAGAGAGACGATTCTAAATGTTGGTGTCAAAAGACCTCCTTAAGGCAAAAATAACCACTATTTCTCTCACTGAGATATGTATTTCCAATAAATAATTACTATTTAGGTTTGATGATTTTGAATTTTATAGTATAGTCCATTTGATTAAGTATATATTACTAATAAAATTTCTTCTAGATTGAAATCTAATTTTTATTGACATTTAAGCTTTAAAGTCATGGGTAATTTTTAAAAAATAAGGCTTCAGTTTATATACACATTGTTATTGCAGGGAGGTGTGTAATGATACTCAATGGGACTGTAAATCATAAAATGTATCTCAATAGGATTAAATTAAATAGAAGAACTAAGTAATTTGGAAATATGTGTTCAAAGAAAATAAGGAATAATTTACCATTTATGATGTTAGGAGAAGAGCTTGTTTATGTACTTTTTAAAATTAAAGTTCATGGTTTAAATTGCTTTAGTATTTATAGTATGGAATGTATTTAAAAGAGTGATATGACAAATTTAATTTAAAATAATATTTACAATATGTTGGAAATTATATCTTTTGTAAATATTTAAACTTGTGATGAAAAAGCTTAGATATTAACTTAAAAATACCTGAGAAGATAGATATTTTTAAAATATTTTATTTATTTATTTTTAGAGAGGGAGATAGAGAGAGAGAAACATCAATGTGCAGTTGCTGGAGGTCATAGCCTGCAACCCAGGCATGTACCCTGACTGGGAATCGAACCTGCGACACTTGGGTTTGAAGCCTGCACTCAATTCACTGAGCTACGCCAGCCAGGGAGATACATATTTTTAAAATAAACTTTTTATTTTAAGCACTTTGAGATTTACAGAAAAGTCACTAAAAGTGTATACAGTTTTTGTTTGTCCTTCACTTAGTTTAATAAAAGGTTATCTTACATAATAATGATATATTCTGAACACTAAAAATTTAACATTAACAAAAATAATGATTAAACTCTACACTTTGATCAGATTGTCTTAGATTTTTCTTTTTCTTTTTCCTTCTTTAAAAATTTAGTATCTCTTTTTCCATTTCAGGATCCCATCCAGAAATTCACATTACAAATTCACATTTCTTTTTCTTTTTCCTTCTTTAAAAATTTAGTATCTCTTTTTCCATTTCTGGATCCCATCCAGAAATTCACATTACAGAAATTCACAACAACAGATGGTCATTATGTCTACTTAATCCCCTCTGAGCTATGTAATTCCTCAGTCTTTATTGTTGTTGTTGTTGCTTTCCATGACCTTGATAGTTTTAGAGAGCATTAGTCAGGTATTTTGTAGAATGCCTCTCAATTTTTTTTTCTGATGTTTTCTTGTGATTAGATTGGGGTTATTGGTTTTGGAGAAGATTATGGAAATAAAGTAACCTTCTTATCACATCATATCAGGTGGTATATGTTATCAACATGATTTATTGCTTATGATGTTAACCTAAACAATCTGGCCAAAGTAGTGCTTGCCAAGTTTCTCCACCATAAAGTCACTGTGTTTCCATTTATTCATTGGTTAGAAGTAAGTCACTAAATCCAGTGTACATTTAACAGGGAGAGGGTTTACCTCCACATCTAGGAGTGGAGATTATATATATTTTGTAAGGAAGGTTTGTCCCTTCTGTCCCATGTATTTATTTATGTAATATGGACATATGTAAGTTGAGAGACTGAATATACAAATGGTCAATAGCTAGACCATGTATAAAATAGAACTCTGACCCACAATATGTAGCAACCAGCCCAGAAAACTAACCCATTATCTTTAGTGACCAGTCCAGAAAGCAAGCTTGCTATCTATAAGTCAGATTTAGTAGAAAGTTAGGTCGCTTCTCCAGCAACAATCCAGGAAGCCAAATAATAACTCCTGTATGATCAGTCTCAAATGGCAGGGCTTGATTGATAATTGACAGCTTTCTTAATTTTTATCTCTATTTACAACCTAGGACCAATCAGAGAAAGCCAAATACATACCCCTAACTAATTCCATAGGATGCTCTGCCTCTAGTTAGCCCACCTCCAGCTCCCTCATACCTGCAACCTCCAATCAAAGCATGCCAGAAGATTTTCCTTGTTTCACTATAAAGCTTTTCCAGTCATCTGCTGCCCTTTGAGGTTCTGATAAAATATGTGATGGTAGCTGACTCCCTTGCTATAATAAGCTTTTTTTTAAAAGATTTTATTTATTTATTTTTAGAGAGGGAAGGGAGAAAGAGAGAGAGAGAAAAAAACATCAATGTGCGGTTGCTGGGGGTCATGGCCTGCAACCCAGGCATATGCCCTGACTGGGAATAGAACCTGCGACACTTGGGTTCACAGCCCATGCTCAATCCACCGAGCTACACCAGCCAGGGCTGCTATAATAAGCTTTAAATAAATTGGGTTGTTCACTCTTATTTGGTTGGTCTTCATTTATGTCCACAATATTTCTTTTATACTTGGGTTATAATCCAGTATTATTTTATATATGTTCTTGCTCAAATTGTTCTAGCTTTAGCCATTGGGAACTTATAGTTTGGCTCTTGTTTCCCTTTAACATGTCTTAAGCTTTCATTTGAGTACTTTCTCTCTTTGTGACAATACAAAATCCTCTAGGGTTATTCTGCCTCAGTCTCAGAATAAACTTTTTTTCCAAGGAGCCTTTGCTTCTTTAATTAAAGAATGGTATTTAAAAAAATTGGGAACTGACTGTGTATTGTTGCTACTGGAGTATCACTACTTCTAGACCCTCCCAGGAGAAAGAGTTAGAAAATATATGTATGTATACTGATCAATGTATACACACATATCTGTAATTATTTCTATATCTATCTATTTGTGTGTATATTAGGCTAAACATGAAATAATACAAATGTCTCCAACTCTAACCCAGAACCACAGGGTTCATTCTAGTCTTCCCCTAGCTTATTTTTTCTCTCTGGTGATGAGCAACACAACGCTAAGGTCTATTATTTATTTACTTATATATTCAATTATATATGTAAAGTTTTCAGACTTTTTAACTCATACCTCTTGAGAAAAAAACTGTACCCACTAAAAGGCACTATTTATGTATGGTCTTTTTGTCTTTAGCCTTATATTTTTCAGTCAAACACCATTTACATAGTTAGATTACTCTCTTTTGTCACATACCCTTCACTAAGATTATGTAGTATATTTATTATACAGTTAGAATAATTTTTCATAGTCTATATTCTATCTATACATCTCTTGACATTTTGGTTGAGTTTTTGTTTGCATACTTTAATATTTACACCTGGTGATGTACCTAGAGTTTTGACAAATGCATAGAGTGCTATGTCTGCCAGGCTAGTACCATACAGAATGCTTTCATTACACTAAAAATTCCCTTGTGCATCTCCTTTGTAGTCAGCCATTTCTCCTTTTCTAAATACTGGTCATTATTGATCTGTTTTTCATTCCTATTACTTTTAACTTTTTTCAGATTGTCATATAAATTTAATTATATGAATCTCACTTCCTTCACCTAGCTAAATATATTTATGACTCATGTATTCATTCCTTTTCATCACTGAATAATATTCCATGGTATGGATGTACTGTGGTTTGCTTATCTATTTACCTCTTAAAGGGTGTTTTATTGCTTACAGTTTTTAGAGATTATGAGTAGCTGTTAAAACACTGGTATGTAAAATTTTATGTAAACAAATTTTCAGTTCACTTGGAGCATTACCTAGGAGTTCAATAGCTAGATCACATAAATCTATGTCTGATTTTGTAATTAACTGCTAAACTGTTTTGCAATGTGACTGTACTATTTTGATTTCTACCAGTAATGAATAAGAGTGCATGTTACTCTCCATCCTTGTCAGCATCTTGTCACTTTTTAAATTTTATCCATTTTAATAGATGTATAGTAATCTCATTATTTTAGTGCTCATTTCTGTAGTGACAAATGATGCTGAACATCTTTTCATAGGGTTACTTGCCATCCTATATCTTCTTTGATGAAATATTTGTTCAGATCTTTGTTTTAATTTAACTAGATTATTTGCTTTCTTATTGTTAATTAAGAGTACTTTATATCTTTTAGAAATAAATCCTTTATCAGACATGTGATTTGCAAGTATTTTCTCTTAGTTGGTAGCTTTCTTTATCTTCTAATTCTTGTAACAGGGTCTTTTAAAAAGTTAAAAAAATATTAAAGACAAATCTGTTAATTTTGTATGGATATTGCTTTTGGTATAATTTCTAAAAATGTATTGCCAATCCCAAGGTCACAGATTTTCTTCTATGTTTTCTTCTAGAAATTTTATAGTTTTACAATCAGTTCCATGGTCTATTTTGAGTTAAATTTTGTATTTGTGTGAGGTATGTATTGAGGTTCATATTTTTGCATATGGATATCTAATTCTTCCAGCACCATCTGTTGAAAAGTTTATTCTTTATCCATTGACTTGACTTTGCACCTTTGTCAAATATAACTTGACAATATTTGTGTGGGTTTGTTTCTGGGCTCATTGTTTTGTTTAGTTGATCTCTATATCTATCTTTTTGCCAATACCACACAAATATTGTCATATTTACTGTCATATTTATTGTCATTTATGATTACTATAGCTTTATAATATATATTCAAATCAGGTAATATGTGTTCTCTTTGTTCTTTTTCAGTTTTTTGACTATTCTGGTTCCTTTTTCTTTTCATATACATGTTAGAATCAGCTTTTTAGTGTTTTAAAAAGATTTGTGAGAAAAAATTTTTAAAATAAAAATGGTTTCTGTGGACTTCTGGTCAAAATGGTGGTATAAGTAAATGTGGTACTTGTCCCTTTCTACAACCACATAAAAATTATAATTAAAATGCAGAACAACCATCATGCAGAACCACCTGAAATCTGGCTGAATGAACATTCTATATCTTGGGAATTAAAGAAGGAGCCACATTTAGACTGGTAGAAGAGGAGAATATGTGGAAAAGGCTGGTCCAACAGCCACATGTGGTGTATTAAAATTGGGAGGAATATCTCAGCTGCAGAGGTCCCCCCTCAGGAGTGAGGGGGCCCAAGCCACACACTAGGCCCTCCAGGCCAGGATTTCAATGCCAGAAAGAAAAGTCCCCATAACTTCTGGCTGTAAAAACCAGAGGGGATTGAGAGTGAGGGAAAAAAGGTTTCTGGAATCCCAGGCAGTTCTTCTTAAAGGGGTCATGAATGGACTAACTTGGACTCACTCCCTCTGAGCTCCAGTGCTGGGGCAGAAGCTTGAAAGTCACTAGAGACATGTGGGGAGACATATGAGGGAGGAACTGAGTAATTTGGCATCAGGACAAGAGCTTGTTGTGGGGGACTGTTGGGAACTTCCCTGCCTGGTATCAGAAGCTGTAAGCCCTGCCAAGGCTAAGGCTGAGGGAGTGACCTTGGGCCATAAACCAGCATGGAGACAAAAGCTTATCTCCCTGGCAGGAGCGCTGCTTCTGCTGCTTCATTCATAACTGAACCCCAAAGCTTGGTTGGTTAGCCAATGACGGGTAAGATTCTCCAAGGGGGGAATGATCTAAGACAGGCATGATCACGTGGGAGGCCCCCAAGAAAGGACTTTGGGGGCTGCAGCAAAAGTGGATGATGGACCTTCACTCCTCGGCTTTGACATAGCCTGAGTCCTCATCGTCTGGGAGAAAATCTCCTTATCTCTTGGTTGCCTTAGTTCCCTTGCTCCACCTAAGCCTGAAACAATGACAGAATGGTGCAGCTCTGTGCTGAAAAGGGCAGGTTCCCTGGGTGATCAGGCCTAAAAAAGAATATGTAAAATCCTGTGAAACCTGCTTTGTTTAGAATGCTCTCAGTTGAATGTTAAGGGTCCAAGGAAGAAGTAAGTTTTTTCCTCAAAGTTTTACAGCTGTTTGACCCTGACTCAAAATAGGCCCTCAGACTTCCTTGTTATCTATTGTTTGATCCTTACTTCCTAGCAATGAGTAATGAGCTTTTACCTGAATTCTTATGCAAACGAAGCCAATAAAAAGCCTCTCTGGAGGGGGAAAGGTGAATACTCCCCACGAGAGAGTGGCCATTCCGTTCCTACTTCCCCACAGGACCTGGTTGTCTCTGTGTATGTTTTTCTCGCATGTTGATGAGCCATCCACAGCGTTCCGTGCTCACTGCAGGCAGGTGGGCACGCATCAGGGGACAGCTTTCTCTCAGACAGAAGTGTTGGCAGAGGCTATTCCTTTGATGAGCCCTCTCCCTGACAGAGCCAGAAGGCAGTCACCATATCTTAGACTCCATCAACTTAGCTAATACTTTTTGCCCTGCCCTGGTGAATACCTGAGACAGCACCCTACCCAACTTTCAGGCCCACCCCAAGTTGTTTCCAGTGTTTTCCATGTGAGGGCTTGTCTTGGTTCCTGCTTCAGACTTTCCTAAAATATTTCATCTGACCTAAGCATGTCCTATACCTCCTGCTAGTGGTTCCAGGCCCTAAGCACGAGAAGTAGCTGGCCCTGGGTCATAGCTTGGCTTTACCTGGGTACCTCGAAATCTGTCACAATTAGCAGTCATTTGCAGGTCACTTTGTAGCTCATGCTAGAGGTCTCTGGGCAGAACGGGTGGTGGCTGACTTGGTTCTGCACCACCCAGGAGGCCCCATAGCCAGTGCACTGAGCAGACAGTCTCAGGCCACATCGAAGCACCAACACCCAATCACAACCACAAGTGACACACTTAAGGGGCAGACTCAGTGGGCACCAGAGCTGCACTGAAGGAAGTCGTGCTCTGTGGGTTGGGATCCTGCACAGTTGATCCTCCACAGTTGTCAGAGGTCAGTGGTCAGTGATCCCAGCCAATCCTTGTGCTAATTGGCCCAGGGGAAAATCCATCCCATTAACATGCCAACAGCAATCAAGGTTCAGCTATAAGAAGAGGGTATAGGCAGCACACATTGGGGAGTACACCTGAAGTGTCCAGCTTGGGTGATTGGGGAGGTTGTGCCACTGGACCCTACAGGACACCTACTACATTAGATCACTCTACCAATCCTGTTACAATGCATTATATTTAATATAATTTTGAAATTTCAATTTAACATTATACTATGCTGAATCAAATCCTAGCTCAAGATTTAGTTCACCTATGTCTTTAGTTTTAATGACTGTTACAGTTGAAAGTATATATTACAAATGCCATGACCTTTGGGAGAATTTTATTGTAAATAATACTAGATACAAATCCATATTTTAAACTGTCTTTTTGTTAATTTTACAAGTTTGATGTCATTTTCTGCTCATATTTTATCAAATCATCATTGTTTTCTAAAATCTTATTTTCTGTCTAATGTGGAGTTCATACTAGAACTAGGAATTTTAGTCTTGCCTTTTTATGTTTTGCTTGCTTGAGTATATATCACAAGTTACCATTAGTCATGCACTCTCTCTCTCTGTCTGTCTCTGTTCCACTTCTCATCTGTCAGAAATCATTTCTAGCTTCTTAATCACTTTATGTGGGTTAGTATAATTATATGACCCATTCATCTTCTTAACAGTGTGGGTATAAACAGCAGCACATTGTAACATTCTGCATTATGGAACCCATCGTGGGAGGCATGGAATTCGTGAGTGATCCATAACTCTAAACTTATGGATCAAATATAGCATACCTCATAGTAAATAGTGATACAGTTTTCTTTCTCCCTTTGTTGTTCATATATAGATACAACTAGATATTCTTATATTTCTTCCCTCTCCCTTTCTACTAATGGCCTATTCCTGTTCCAGAATCCAAGTTAGAATCCCATATTGGCTTCTCTTGCACCTTTCTTGAGTGTGAGCATCCATTTTGGAGACAACTGTTCCAAAAGAGATCTCTGGTCTTTATACTTTAACAAAATTCTGCTATTTTCTGTTGTATAGTAATTATTTGGTACTGTTGAGGTAAAGCTAGATCTTCCCACAGAGTAAGTAGAACCTTTGAGTGCAAAGAAAGCATTACTAAATGTACTTTTTTCAGAGATTTTAAAAACAGTAGTAATCTAATTATTGCTGTGTACAAATGGATGACATCATTTATTATGCACGTATAGTATTGCTCATTAGGAATCACTGATATATAAGCAAACTATTTATATAACTAAGAACAATTTTTTTAAAGTATATGTAACCCTGTGAATTTGGTGTAGTTACAAAGCCTGACTTGAGAGTTTGACCATTTTCTTTGCTTTCCAGTTTTTTTCTTATGCTTATTCATTGATTTATTCATTCAACTAGGTTTTTTAAGAGTTCCTTCAACAATAATAAATACAAGGTTACATTTATTGATTTGGTGTTTTGTTACAGTCCCTGTTCTAAGCATTTTAAATGTATTAACTTCTTTAATTCTTACAATAATTCTAAGGGATATTTTCAGAGGCTTTAATTATAATCCTCATTTTGCCACAGACAAGTGAATCTAGGAAGTCATTGGCACAACCTCCTTACCTGGAGCAGGAGCTACTAGAGCCATAAACTGGTAGGAACACAAACAAAAATTTTGATGAATTACTAGAGGAGTGTAGACTAGCATGAGAGTGAGAAGCACATGGGGACCACATTTCTGGGGTGAATGGGCACACTTTCCTGGATTTTACCTTCAGAGTCCCCACTAAATTCTCATGATGAAAATCTATAAAAGATATTCTTCTGGCTCTGGCAAGAGGAAGGGGAATGAACCATTGTGAAGCATGCTGAGATCATTGTTGATAATGAAGAGCTCCTATCCAAGGGTAAAGACTTTATCAGGAATTATCACATAGAGAATTTAAAATAACTATTATTAATTACTAGTTAAGGAATAATGTGAAAAGTAGACAACATGTAAGAATAGTTAAATAAAGTAAGAAGAGAGATGGAATCTGTAGGAAAAAATAAAAAGGAAACACAAGATTTAAAAAATTATAACAGAAATGAGGAATGCCTTTGATGGGCTCATTGGTAGATTAGCTAAAAAATAATCAGTAAACTTGAGAATACATCAGTAGAAATGTTAACTAATAAAGATTTGAAGTTGTAAAAGAAATGAAAAGTTTATTTGGGGTCTTAAAGAATTTGAATCCGGAAAACACAAAGTCAGGTGTTTTACAGTGTTCAAACTGTGCTCCAGAGAGAACTAAGAAATGCAGGATTTATAAAGCCAAAATCTATGAAATTTGTAATAAAAAACTTTCTTATTTTCTGTCTAACCTGCTGTGATGACTAGTTAAAAAAGGATTGGTCAAGTCTGGGTGGTGAGACTCTGAGGTAAGCAAATTCTAGAATGTGTTTCTACAGCAAGCAGGAAAGCCTAAAAGTTCAAACCTCATTTAGTTGTTCTATGCAAATGAAAGACACTGGCATGTGAACCAGACTGACTCCTTCCAAGATGAAGAGAACATGACTTTGGGTGGTGAAAACACAATATAATATACATAGAGGTGTTACAGAATTGTATGCTTAACTGCATTTTCCCCCAACCACTCCTCCCCACCACAGCCAAACCCACCTCCCTCCCTTGCTTCCATCCTCCCCCTTTGGTTTTGTCCATGTGTACTTTATAGTAGTTCCTGAAAATCCTTCCCTTCATTATCCCCTCCCACCTCCCCTCTGGTTACTGTCAAATTGTTCACTGTAATTGAACAACAATAAAATAATTATTTTTTTAAAAAAAGAAGAAAATAAAGTAGGTGCTGGTATCTTACATTGCTCACTGGTGAGATTCGATCAACCCAGAATTGCCAGTCATGTTTTTACATATTTCAGATATGCCATTAGGACTGCTATCTTGATTTACTTTTTTGTCATAATTATTTTTATTACAAAATAAAGTATGTAATATATTAATCTATTTCTAAAATAAAAGACATGCCCTACAAAAAAAGAGAATTATACACTTGAAATCTGTATAATTTTATTAGCCAATGTCACCTCAATAAATTAAATAATTTTTTTTAAAAAAATGGACAACAGTGTGGGAATTGACTGTAAGAACAGGGTGTGGGATGGATGGAGGAGGGCAAAGGGGGAGAAATGGGGACAACTATAATAGAATAACAATAAAAATTATTTAAAAAGATAAAAACATTTTTTTAAAGATGAAGGGTACAGATAGTCTGATTGCCTTGGTGAGGAGGAAATAAAGTTCAGGATGTGGTCTCACAGTTGGTTCAAAAGATCATAGGTAGACTTTCAATTCTGACCCATTGGTCTGCATGTCTTTTTCTGTCAGTACCATGGTGTTTTGATTATTGTCACTTTGTAGTATAATTTGAGGTCAGGAGTGGAATATCTCCAGCTTTGTTCTTTATTCTCAGAAGTGTTTGGCTGTTTGAGCCCATAAATATCCCACTTGTATATGAGAAAATGATTTTTGACAAAGGAGCCAAAAACATACAATGGAGAAAAGAAAGCTTTTTCAGTAAATGGTCCTGGGAAAATTGGAAAGCCACATGTAAAATAATGACACTAGATTACTGTTTGTCCCCATATACAAAAATTAACTCAGAATAGATAAAAAACCTAAATATAAGACCTGAAACAATAAATGACATAAAAGAAAACATGGGTACTAAAATTATGGACTTTGATCATGGAGAAGATTTTATGAATTTGACCCCAAAGCAAGGGAAGTAAAGGCAAGAATAAATGAATGAGACTATAACAAACTAAAAAGCTTCTGCATAGCAAAAGAAACTACCAACAAACAAAAAGGCAACAAACAAATGGGTGAACATATTAACAAACAACAGCCCTGACAAGGGGTTAATATCCAAAATATATAAGAACTCATACAACTCAACACCAAGCAAACAAATAATCCAATTTAAAAATGGGCAGAGGACCTGAACTGATACTTTTCCCAATAAAAGATATAAATGGCCAACAGATATGTGAAAAGATGCTCAACTTCACTAACTATTAGGGAAATGCAAATCAAAACTACAATGAGATACCACCTCACAGCTGTTAGAACGACTGTTATCAAGACAAGTAATAACAAGTTTTGGAGAGGTTGTGGAGAAAAGGAACTGTCATTCACTCTTGGTGGGGATGTAAACTGGTACCATCACTATGGAAAACAGTAAGGAGGCTCCTCAAAAAATTGAGAATAAAGTTTCCATATGACCCAGCAACTCTTCTGAATAATTTAAAAGCATTTATTCACAAAGACATATGCACCCCCATGTTCATTGCAGCATTATTCATGGTGACCAAGACATGGAAAAAACTGAAGTGCCCTTCAATAGATGATTGGATAAAGATGGCCCATATATATAATGGAATACTACTCAACCATAAGAAAATATGAAATACTGCCATTTGTGACAACATAGATCAACCTTGAAATCATGCTAAACAGAATAAGTCAGACATAAAGTTAAGAACCATATGATTTCACTATTATGTGTGCTATAAACTGAAGTAACAAATGGAAAAACAAGAAAAACAAATAAGCAAAAACTCATAGACACAGATAATACTACTGTGTTTATCAGAGGAAGAGGTGGGTAGGAGGAGGTAGAAAAGGGTAAAGGGGTAATAAATGGTGACAGAAGAAGATTTGACTTTGGGTGGTAGGCACATAATGTAAATACAGATGATGTATCATAGAATTGTACGCTTGAAACCTATATAAGATTATTAATCAGTGTAACCTGGATAAATTTAATTTTTTTAAAAAAGTTCATAGGTGGAGTGAGCATAAGGCAACCTCTTTGTGACTTCCCAGTTCCATTTTTTTTTTACTTCCCTTGACATAAGTGATTCTACTGTAATCTCCACTCAAAGCAACTTTCCAAACTGAAATACAAAGGAAAAATGAATTTTATAAAAAAAACTACAGAACAGAACATGTAAGAAATTTGGTACAGTTTAAAAATAGTAAGATGAGTGTAATTATTATACAGAAAGGAGGAAAAAAGCATGGAAGAAGAAATAATAACTTTAATAACTTTTAAAATTAGTAATAGGCACTGACTCATAGACACATGAGGCTCACAGAATAACACGAAGTAGAACACCAAAAAAGCCCACACATAGGCATATCATATTTAGACTGTAGTGAAGCAAAGACAAGGAGAAAATCTTGAATGAAGCCAGAGGGGAAAACAACTCCTTATAAGAGGAACAAGGATCAGAATTACAGTGGGATTCTCATAAAAACCATGCAGGCAAGAGAGTGGAGAGAAATACATAAACTGTTAAAAGAAAAAAATAGAGCAAATGTACAATTCTATATCCACGATAGTTTTTCAGAGTGAAAGAGAAATAAAGGCTTTTTCAGATAAGCAAAACCTGAGAGAGTTCATTACCAGACTTACCCTGCAAGAAATATTAAAGAAAGTTTTTCAATTAAAAAGAAAACAATATAGCTCAGAATCAGGATATATATGAAAAAGCACTAAAGAGGGAATAAATTAAGAAATTTCTTTAAAATTTTAATTGATCAAAAAGATAACTGCTAAAGTAATAATCGTATCAATATATTGGGTTATCAGAGTACATGATAGTGATATTACACAGAACAGGAGGAGGAATAAAGAAACTACATTACACATGAATCATTAGAGTGTTATTTGAAAGTGGATTTCAATTTGTTTGAAAAGCAAAGAAAGGAGAAAAAATAGAATCATAAAATGTTTAATCAAAGCTAGATAAGTCAGAAAAAAGGGGGGAACAAAGAACAAGAGCAACCATTATAAAACTGTTACAAACATGCCAGATATTAATTCAACTACATCAATAATGATTTAAAACAAAATGATCTCAATATACCAATAAAAAGGAAAAGATTGTCAGAATGGATACAAAAATAAGACCCAACTATTGACTACAAAAAACCCACTTTAAGTATAAAGAATAGGCATATTAAAAGTAAAGGGATAGATAATATATTATGCTATCAGTAAACAAATGAAAGAAGTAGTAGCTATATTAATCTCAGATAAAGCATATTCAGAACAAGACAAATTATCAGTGATAGAGAAATTACATGATAAATGGGTCAATTCTCAAAGAAGATATAATAATCCTTAATGTGTATGAACCTAACAACAAAATGTCAAACTATATTAGGTAAAAAATGACAGTAGTAAATGGAATAATAAAAAATGTTACCATTAACACTCCAATTTCAGTAATTGATTGATTAAGAAGCACAAAATCACTAAGGATATATATCAGTAAGGATAATGCTGAATAGTACTATCAATAAATTGCTCTGTTGGCATTTATAGAACACCTCATAAAACACACTTAATCAAATTTAAAATAGTAGAAATCATACAATGTATGTCTTAGACCACAGTGAAATTAAACTGGAAATTAATAACAGAAGGAGAGCTGCATAGTTCCAATATCTTTGAAAATTAACCATACACTTCTAGTGACATTTAAGTCAAAGGTGAAGACTCACGACCAATTTGAAATTATTTTTAACTAAATGAAATTAAAATACAACTTATCAAGGTGTGTGAGATGTATTAAAAAGAGTGTTTGGAGGGAAATGATAGCATTAAATGCACATACTATAAAAGAAGCTCTAAACTCTGCAACGTAAGATTTCCCCTAAAAAACTAGAAATATAAGAGCAATTTAAGTCTAAAGCAAGCAGGAGAAAATAAACAATGCAAATTAGAACAGAGACCAATAAAACTTGAAACAGGAAAACAATACACAAAATAAAAAGCTGCTTCTATGAAAAATCCATAAAATTGATAAGCCTTTAGCCAAGCTATCCAAGAAATAAGAGAGAGAACACAAAATACCAATATGAGTAATGGAAGGACCATCACTACTGTTGCAATGGATATTACAAGGATAATAAAGGAACTATGATGAACAAACTTAGGTCCACAATTTGATAATTTATATTAAATGGACCAATTCCTTGAAAGATAAAAGCCGTCAAAACATACACAAGAAGAAATAGATATCTATTAAATAAGTTGAATCAATAATAAAGTCGCTCTGTAAAAAAAAGAAAGAACAAGGCCTAGATGGTTTCACTGGCCTTTAAGGTTAAGGGAGAAACTATACCTACTCTCCACAATCTCTTCCAGAAAATAAAAGCAAAGGATATACTTCCAAAATCCTTGCATGAGGACAGCATTACACTAATACTAAAACCAGATAAAAACATTACAAGAAGAGAAAACTACACACAAATATCTCCTATGACTATAGATTCAAAAATAAAATATTAACAAATCAAAACCAAAATTGTATGAAAAGAGTGTACACAATGAGCAAGTGGGATTTATTTCATGTGTACAAGACTGGTTCAACATTTGAAAATCAATGAGTGCAATCCACAACATCAATGGGATAAAAAAAGAAATATAACATAATTATATCAATTGATGCAGATAAGTATTTGACAAAACACATTTATTCCTTAAAAAAAAAAAACTATCAGCAAACTAGGATAGAGGGAAAACTCCTTTAATTTGATAAAGAACACTCTACAAAAAGATAAATAAAAATTTTTTTTAGCTTCTTTTTTTTAGATTTTATTTATTTATTTTAGAGAGGGAAGGGAGGGGGGAGAGAGAGAGAGAGAGAGAGAGAGAGAGAGAGAGAGAGAGAGAGAGAGGGAGAGAAACATCAATGTGCGGTTGCTGGGGATTATGGCCTGCAACCCAGGAATGTACCCTGCCTGGGAATCGAACCTGGGACACTTTGGTTCCCAGCCCGCGCTCAATCCACTGAGTTATGCCAGCCAGGGCTAAATAAAATCTTTAAAAAAAATGAAAAATGTATCTTTCATTTTATAGGAAAAACATATGGACTTTTTAGCTAACCCAATACTTAGTTATAAATGTTTATATCCATACTGGTTTAATAAATGATTGAATAAATAAATAAATAGATGGGGAGAATAGACAAATTTGTGCAAAAGAAGTCCAAATAATTTATGTGGATACTCTGTTCTCAATGAGGTAGAACATAACTCCTCACACCTTATGCATGGGTTGTGTGCATTTACTTTCAGAGTTGCAGTGTGGAAACCGGGGAATAAAAGCTTATCTTTACAGTGAAGAAATCTGAAAAACTCTACCTCAGGCACTTGACCGACCAAGATGGATATCAACAGTGATCAGTCATGTTGATAGTATGTACCTATGAGGTATGTACCTATTAACATGAGGTGATGAGAATAGCACTTTGTGGCCTTCTTCTCAAAATACTGCAACCCCAGTCTATTCATGAAAAACATCAGACAAATCAAAACTGAGAGACATCCTACAAAACATGTGATCAATATTCCTTTAGACTATGAAGGTTATCAGAAATAAGGAAAGTCTTAAGAAATGTAACTGCCAAGAGAAGCCTAGGGAGACATGATGATTAAATATAATGTGGTATCTTGGGTGGTATAGTAAACAAATGAACAAAAAAGATACTAGGTAAAAACTAAGGAAATCTGAATAAAGTATGCACTTCAGTTAATAATAATGTATCATACTAGTTCATTAATTACGACAAATGTATTGTAGCATTGTAAGAAGTTAATAATCAGAGACATTGGGCAGAGGGTATATAGAAATTCTGTGTACTATTTTCATATTTTTTTCCTTTAAAGCTTTAGATTTTATTTGAAAATTGAGTTTATTTATAAAAAAATCAGAGTTTAGCATGAAGTTCCTTTTAATCAAAAAAAGCATAACAAGAAGTATTACCAAAGCATTAAATAAACTTCATCAATCTATAAAGCATCAAAGATTTTTTTGGTTGTTGTTGGCAAAGACATTTTGTAAGTATATAATCCTACTTTAAAAAGTGAAGTTTTCACAAGAGCTCACAAGAGACAACATTGTCTTTGCTGGTATCATCAGGATCTTTCTGCACTGAAGCATAGCAGTGGTTTTTAATACAGCTGCATGTGTTTGGGGTGTGGCATAACTGTCAATTATTCTATGACCTAGTTCTTAATATAACAAAAGACATCAGTAGTTCCATAGTCAATAATAGTGTTTAATGGAGACACTATTTATGAATTCTGCCTCTACTCAACATTACATATTAGTCCAATCAGTCCCAGGACAAGGAGTTTACCAAAATCTTCCTACATTGACTGTAGCATTTTTCTCTTGAAAAGATATGTATTCAGAGAACTTCTGGTCAAGGTGGAGAAATAAGCAGGCATGGCTTACCTTTTCACACAACCACGTGAAAATTACAACTAAAATATAGAACAACCATGACTCAGAGCCATCAGAAATTGAGTTGAATGGAAGTCTGACAACAATGGAATTAAAGAAACCACATCCATCCAAACTGGTAGGAGGGGCACAGATGCAGAGTGGGCTGGTCCCTCAACCATGTGTGGTAGATAAATATTCAGGAGGGATATCTCAGGATTGAGGAGTCCCAGCTCCACACCAGGGCCCCTAGCCTTGGGATCCAGTGCCAGGAAGATAAGTCCCCACAACTTGTTGTAAAAACCATTGGGGACTGAGTTGGCAAAAGAAATTCCTGGAGTCCCAAGCAGTCCTCATTAAAGAACCCACACACAGATTCACCTACTCAGACTCATTCCTTCTGAGTTCCAGCACCGTGGTAGCAGCTTGAAAGGTACCAGTGGCATAAAGGGAGGATCTGAAATGTCTGGCATCAAGGCGAGCGGAGGACATTGTCTCTTTCCTAAATCATCTCCCCACAGAGCTGGTAAGCAGGTCCCATATCTGAGACTCCATCACCCTGGCTAACACTGTTTGACCCACCTCGGAGATCCCCAGAGACTTCACCCCACCCAACATACAGGCCCACCCAAGGTGCTTTTTCATGTGAGTGTCTGGTCTTGGCTCATGCTTCACAATTTCCTAAATCCTCTCAATAAAGCAACAGCTGGCCTCAGTGAGCCCCAGGCCCAGCACTAGCAGCAGCCAGCCTAGATTCACAGATTGGCTTCACCTGGGAATCTCCAAGCCCGGCACAGGTGGCAGCCATCTTAGATTTCCTTATAGCTCAGGCAAGGTGGCCCCCAGAAAACACAGGTGGAAGCTGAACTTGGCCTGCACCACCTGGGAAACCTCAGGGCCAATACACCCAGTGGACAGTTACAGACCATGTCAGAGCACTACCACCCTACCCCTGCAAAGCTGATCCTCCACAGAGGGCAGAGGTTGGTGGTCACAGCCAGTCCTTGCAGGTGACTTGCCTGGTTTAATTCCTCCCATTAATCTGCCAATAGCAACCAAGGCTCAACTATAAGAGGAGGGTGTACTCAGCCCACACAAAAGGTACATCTTCAGTATCCAGCCTGAGAAATAGGGGAGGCTGTGGCACTGGACCCTACAGGAGACCTACTACTTTGGACTGTACTACCAAGACACGGAGTCAAAGCAGCTCTACTTAATATATAGAAACAAACACAGGGAGGCTGCCAAAACAAGTAGACAAAGAAACATGGCCCAAATGAAAGAACAGATCAAGACTCCAGAAAAAAGAATTAAATGAAATGGAGATAAGCAATCTATCAGATGTGGAGTTTAAAACACTGGTTATAAGGATGCTCAAGGAACTTAGTGAGGACTTCAACAGCATAAAAAACATCCACTCAGAAACAAAGGATACACTAATTGAAATGAAGAACAATTTACAGAGAAACAACAGTAGAGTGGATGAAGCTGAGAATCATATCAATTATTTGAAACATAAAGAAGCAAAAAACAAACAACCAGAACAATAAGAAAAAAAGAATTAAAAAAAATAGGGATAATGTAAGCAGTGTATGGGACAACTTCAAGCATTCCAACACTCACATGATAGGAGTGCCAGAAGGGAAAGACCAAGACATTGGAAAGAGCAAGAAAAAAATAGTGAAAGAAAACTTTACTAATTTGGTGAAAGAAATAGCCATGCAAGCCCAGGAAGCACAGAAAGTCCCATACAAGATGAATGTGAAGAGACCCACTCCAAGACACATCATAGTTAAAATGCCAAAAATTAAAGGTAAAGAATTTTAAAAGCAGCAAGAGAAAAGAAGTTAGTTAGTTATGTACTGAGGAGTTCCTATAAGACTGTCACCTGATTTCTCAAAAGAAAATTTACAGGTTAGAAGGGATTGATAAGAAATATTCAACATCATGAAAAGCAGGGGTGTACAGCCAAGATTGCTCTACCCAGCAAAACTATCATTAAGAATCAAAGGGCAGATGAAGAACTTCCCAGACAAGTAAGGACTAAAGGAGTTCATCATCACCAAACCATTACTATATGAAATGTTAAAGGGACTTATTTAAGAAAAAGAAGATCAAAACTATGAGCAATAAAACGGCAAAAATACACATCTATAAACAATTGAATTTAAAAAAAACTAAGCAAACAAGAAGAATAGAAATAGAATCATGGATACAGAGAGCATTTTGATGGTTGCCAGATGGGAGGGAGTGTGTGGGGGAATACGTGAGAGGTGAGGGGATTAAGAAGTACAACTAGGTAGTTACAGACTAGCCATGGGGATGTAAACTAAAGTACAGGGAATGGAGTAGCCAAATAACTTATACACATGACCTGTGAACATGAACAAAGGTGGGGGGATTGCCTGAGGGAGTTGAGGTTCTGGGTGGAGGAGGTCAAAGAGAAAAATCAGGACAACTATAATAGCATAATTAATAAAATATTATTTTTAAAAAGATATGTATTCAGCCAATACCTAGCTTAACATTTTCTCTTGCTTGTATTGGATATCATCCATTTACCCTTCCCAACCTATTCTCTACCCTTCTGTACCCTGCTCTCTGCTGTGGAGAGCTGAACTCTGCAGGATATGTTAAGGGGCTTATTTGTTCTCTGGTTTCCTTTTGGGTTTAAACATATGGGAGCAACAACACGAGAATAAACAAAAAGGAGAAAGGCTGGAGTATTTATTCTCCAGATTCCTTACCTGGACGGTAGCTGAGTACTGGCTGCATCCTTCAGAAAGACTTCATTCCTTTCCAGAGCCCTTTCCACAGTCCTACAGAGCCCCTGTATTTTCCTTACCCTGACAATCAGACTTAGAAAAATTCCATCAGATTTTACCCTAGGGTTAAATGTTAGCACTAAGTTTTTTGTTTTCCCTACCTGTATACTTTATAAATAGTTCATTTATTATATTTCTCCTAAAATTAACCTAATTTAACTGTACCATGTGTTTCCCTCCAGAACCTCAGTGGAAACACACCTCAAACTTATTTCCCTTACCATAAAATGAAAGTCCTGGCCATGGCCTACAAAGTGCTGCAAGTTCTGTCCTTAGGTACCTCCAAGATCTCAGCTCCTATCACACTACCCTTCATTCTCTCTGCTCCATCCACCATTGCCTTTTTGTGACCCCTTGAGTAGACCAAGAACATTCCTGGTTCAGGGACTTTTCACTTACCATTCCATCTCCTGGATCACTTTTCTTCATAATATCCATATACTTTACTTCCTCCCTTCCTTTAGATCTCTGCTCAGGTGTGCCTTATTAGGCAAGACTTTCCTTAATCATCCCATATGGAAGAGCTTGACTGCTATCCATCTATTATCTCTATCCATCTCTCTTACCAGATTTATTTTTCTTCATCATATTTATCATCAGACATATATTTATTATTGCTTTTCTTCCTAACCTGAATATAAGGTAGTAGTTTTGACCACTTCATTCACTAATGTCTCTCAGTGTCTAGAATATTTACTAGAATATAATGGACATTCCACAAATATTTATTAAATGAATGAATGTACATATATGGTAGCTGATGTGATAGTGTACTTTAAGATAAAGTACACAGCCCACACTTAAGGCGTGGGGAATTATTAGAAGGTTTAGACTAAAAATTTCTTATTAAAAATATCTACACAGTGCAGAATATTTCCAGAAAGGAGAAAAACAATGTGCTTTAGTAGTTTATATAGCTTTCTGCATTCATTGACATGAACTTCTATACCAGGTCTCTTTGTTCCATCATACTTAAAAAGGTCAAGAAAAAGACAATATGGTTGTCATATTTTCCTTAAGAAAATCTCCAACTTTAGCTTGGCCCATTGTATACAAATATAGATGAAATAAATTATAATTGAAGATGTGTTTTCCTAAATTCCTATAAAGTATTCTACTTGACATGTTATTATGAAGACAGTGAAGATTATATGTTACCTGACTGATAAGGTAGCAGTTTTTGCATTTTACTTTTTGGGGGAGTGAGAATGTTTCAACATATAATTTGACATAAAATCAATGATTTTGCCAAGAAGACCTTTGCACCTCATTCATGAACTTTCCATAAACTTTTCTTGAGCTTTCCTCTTTTCTCCAACCTAATCCATTCATATACCCTGGTCTGTGTCTGCTCTGGATTTTATGAATATTACTTAGAGTCAAGCTGTAAGATCATCAGAACTGGATATTTGGATTGCTTTATTTAATTCCAAATAACCATTCAGTTAAGAAACTACTTTTACAGAATGATATGCTAGTTTGACACTAGACCATTGACTGAGCCTGATGGAATTGGTAGAAACCAAATGAAAATCATTGTCATATCTTACCACAAAGCATAGTCAGTAATTTCTTCCTCTCCTTCCCACAGTATCCTCTCTGTCAAGATCCACAGAAAAAAACTGCTCCCAGAGTTATGTATCACAAACTTGCAAGCTGCCTAGGAAAAACTTTACTTTTTCTATCTTATGGGTACTGTCAGTCAAGTTCATTATCATGTTTACTTTTTGTTTAGTCACTAGAAAGCAAACAGCCAACTTGTTGTAACTTTATAGTACCCTATGCCCTGCAATTCCAATGTTACTTCTGCTGTTTTTTCCTATCATACCAACCCTGTCATGTGTTCATTTGTATCCTTTTGTGTATCATGTCTTTTTGAAAGCAACCTTAAACCTTTATGGGGCAATCTGGGATATAAATAAAAAATTGTGTGGTTTTTGTTGTTTTTGTTCATTTGTTTCCCACTGTGTTGCATCATTAATTGCGTATGAATCTGTACTGAGCTGGAAGGAGAAATCAGCATATGTCCTAACCTGTATATTTAAACCTGACAGTTTACAGAATACATTAAAAATGTATAAGCTCAAATCCATTATCTGCCATGTATCACTGATGATCACATGTCTTCAGAAAATTCCAGTTGTTTACATTGTCATATCATTGACACATACTTATAATTAGTTTTAAATTTATGTTTTGGTTTTGTTTTCTGATTATAGTCAAATTGAATGTTAATGAAATAAGGTAGAAAATATCAATAATTGGTAAATCTAGGTGAAATATCTCTCTTCTTGTATTAATCTTTTGACTCTTGTCAAAATAAGAAGAAAATGTACTGCTAGCAAAGAATCCTCTGGTCTACTCTAAATTGAAATATGTTAGGCTGAATAGAATTTAAAAAATCACCAATGTTATAGAAATCTTTTTTTATTTAATATATTTTATTTTAATTGTTGTTCAAGTACAGTTTTCTGCTTTTCCCCATCCCAGACCAACTCCCAGCCCTCCCCCCTCCCTTCCATTTTAACCCCCTTTTGTTATTGTCCATGTGTCCTTTATACGTGTTCCTGCAAACCCTTCACCCTTTTCCCCTGAAATTCCCTCCCCTCTCCCCTCTGGTCACTGTCATATAAATCTTAAAGCAATTCTTCTATTGTGCTAATGGCTGGACATCTGTGCTTCTCTCCTTGGAGATAAGTGATGATTTGTGCTAAACAAAATCTAAAGTGTCTTTAAACATTACTCCCAGTTAAATATTCTTATCTTGTGCCATTCAGTTATATGTGTCAAAATTTCATTAAATCTGCAGTACCTGATATTTGTTGGTATTCTCTGATAAATATTCTCTGATAAATGGTTTCCTAATTTTTTCAGAGCTGTGGTTCTTAAATATAGTTAACATATTTGGGAACAAATAGTGTGTGTATCACTTAAGGCTCTCCTGGATCTTTTCTAACTTTATAAGTTTGGTAGCTTTTATACTAGTCCTCATCCAGATGGAAAACCTTTATGCTATCTGGCTGTGATTCTGAATTGCTTCACATACTATGAAATATGATGATTACTTCACTTTCTCTAATGACTCAAGCTTATCCTCCATCATTGCCTTACTAAAGTTGTAAAAAAAACAAAACAAAACTTGAATCCTTAAACTCAAGGAAGAATTCCAGATCCACCTATACTGTAAAGAATTTTTTTCCAAGAGGAGAAGGTAGGGTCCTGTGGTTTGTTATTTGTGAGATAGTCAACTTGGTATATATTGAGCACTTACCAAGTGCTCTGACCATGTCCTAGATGGAATTAAGAACTTATTTGTGTTTTGAAGGTTAGCCAGTTTTTTATAGACAGAGATGTAAGAAAGGTGGCTACATGGGAAAGACATGAAAAAACAAAGGATACATTTAAGGATTAGCAACAATTTTAATTAAGTGTAATGTTGGTTGGGTAATGGGATATTGAGAGATGAACCTTGATTACCAAGCAAAATAGCTGATATTTACCTACTTTATACTGACAAAATTATTAGAGCAGGAGAGTAATAGACTGTTCTAGCAATAGTGAGTAGGATAAGTCCAAGAGGGAAGAGTATAAGCAAAGAGATGATTTTAAGAACGATTATAATCCCTTATGCACAAAGTCCTGCAAGCCTGTACTTGTGTTTGGGAAGTAGAAAAGGTAATAATGAGAAAGACATGAAAAGGAAATTCATAGATGAAAATAATAGTATTTAGCAAATTATTGTTAGGATAGGCAGTAATGAGAAAATGGGGGGTGAGAAGTAAAACATTCCTCAGGTTTCATTCTTAGAAGTGCTGAAAAGACAGTAAAGGCATTAAAAGAAATATGAAATATAACAAGGTTTGCATTGGGGAATTTTAACGTGTTTACTTTAAAAATATTTTTATAATATACACATAGTGAAGTGCACTAATTTTAAGTGCTTGATGACTTTCAAGACATGAATACACCTGTGTCACCAACAATTATATCAACATATAAAATAAAACTTTACCAGCCCCCAAGAAACCTCCACGGTGCCCTATCAGTTATTGTTTTCCCCTGTAAGTAACCACTACTCTGAATTATCTCACCATAGAATAGTATACCTGTTTGGGGGTAATAAATTGATATACTAGTAAGTATCTAACAACCAGCTCTTATGGGTGGGGAAAGGAGGAGCCCTAATTTGCAACATTTGACAATTTCTGTGGTATAAATACTCCCACCATGGCTAATTTTAAGCTATCAAGAATATTATCACTAGTCATGGAATTGAGAAGAAATGCACACAATTAATCTCACAGGGTGAAAAAACTGTCTTTATCACACGTCTGGAGCAATGTATGAGTATACTCTTTAGTATTGACTCAGTGTTATGTTTGTAAGATTCATGGCTTTCTGTGTAGTAGTGGTTCATTCTGTTTTACACTGCATTCCTGAATTACAATTTATTTACTCAATCTATAGTTGATGGATAATTGAATTGTTTTCAATTTTTAGCTATTATATATGCCACTATGGCCTCTTGTAAATGACTTTTGATATAAATATGTGCACATTTCTATTGGGTATATACTTAGGAGTTCAGTTACTGGTTGTGAAGGTGTTTAGCTTTAGTAGATACTGCCAAATAGCTTTTCAAAGAGTTTATACCAATTTATACTCCCACAGGCACTATGTGAGAATTTCAATTTCTGTATAACCTTGCTAAAACTTGGTATTGTTAGTCTATTCATTTAGCTCTTCTAGTGATTATGTAGTAGTACCTAATTGTGGTTTTGGTTTGCATTTCCCTCATGCACCATGAGGTTGCTTATTGGCCTTTTGAATATCATGTTTTGCAAAGTGACTTTTAAGCCTTTTCTTCATTTATTTTTAATTGGGCTACCTGCATTTTCTTATCATTTGTTAAATTCTTTATATATTCTTAATAAGAATTATTTGTTGGCTAGATAAATCTCCTGTGGCTTGATTTTTCATCTCTTAGTGGTGCCTTTTGTTGGCAGAAGTACTTAATTTCAATAAAATCCAATTTATTAAAATTTTATAGCTTGTGTTTTTTTGATATCCCATTAAAATATTTTTCTACCTCAAAGGCATTGAATATATTCTCATTTTTTCTATTTTTATGTTTTAATGTAAGATCTATATGAAATTAAACTCTATCTCTGCTATGAAGTAGGGGACCAGAGTTGTTAACCATATTAGTATACAATTAATATAAACTATTTTTCCTAAGTGCATTACAAGGGCACAATCTCATGTTTATAAATAATGAAAAATTTGTTTCTTCCTTTATAAGCCTGCAAATTCAGTATTTTTAAATTTGCCTTATTTCACTAATGAGAATCTGTGGTACATATTAGAATTAATCGCTGGGAAACCTTGCCTCATTCTATTTTTTAATAATTTTTTAAAATTTAATATTTATTATATTTTTTCTGTTACCATTTAGTCCTCTTATACCTCCCCCCCCCAGCAATCTCCACAGTGTTGTCCATGTCCATCAGTCCTTTTTCCTTTTGCTTAGTCCCTCGATCCTATCACCTCCCTTTACTAGCTGTGATCTGCTCTCCACATATGAGTATGTCTCTGTTTTGCTTATTAGTTCAGTTCATTGGATTCCATATATGAATGAAAGCATATGATATTTGTCTCTCTCTAACTGGTTTTCTTTGACTGGCTTCATTTAGTATAATGTTCTCCAGGCTTACTCACACTGTCCCGAAAGGTAAAATTTTCTGCTTTTATGGCAAAGTAGTATTCCAGTGTGTAAATGTCCTATACTTGCTTTATCTCGTCATCTATTGATGGGGACTTGGGCTGCTTCCATTCCTTGGTAATTACAAATAATGCTGCAATGAACATAAGGTTGTTTATGTTCTTTCAAATTAGTGTCTTGGGTTCCTTTGGATATATTCCCAGAAGTGGGATCATTTAGTCAAAAGGCAAATACAGTTTTAATTTTTTGAGGTATCTTCATACTATTTTCCACAGTGGCTGCACCAGTGTGCTTTCCCACCAACAGTACAAAAGGGTTCCTCCTTCTGCACATCCTTGCCAGCACTCGCTGTTTGTTGATTCACTGATGATAGCTTTCTGACAGGTGTGAGATGGTATTGCATTATGGTTTTAAGTTGCATTTCACTGACAATTAGTGACATTGAGCATCTTTCTATATGTCTATTGGCCATCTGTATGTCCACCTTGGAGAAGTGTCTATTCAGGTCTTTTGCCCATGTTTAAATTGGGTTGTTTCTTTGGTGCTGAGTTTTGTAAGTTCTTTATAAATTTTGGATTTTAAAACCTTATGAGATATATCAGCATATGTGTTCTCCTGTGAGTTGTATTTTTATTTTGTTGATCATTCCCTTTGCTGTGCAAAAACTTTACAGTTTGATGAGTAAGGATCATAGGGACTTCATAGTCCCTATGATCCTTTCACTAAGCTCTCTATCTGATAAATTGCTTTACTCTACTTCATCTAGTTCTTCCAGAGAAATCTCTTGTTATTCATTTGGAGTCTGTTTCTTTGTCTTTCCATTTTAGCTGCTTCTTTGTATTTTTAGCTTTAGCCACTAATCTAATCAGTCATCAAAGTGATTGGTTGTTAATCTAATAAGCTGTAATCAACTGCTGGCTTAAACACCACAGGGTGGGGCAGAGTAATTCTTGCTAGTGGGATATTGCTTCCTCTGCATGAGAAAGATGGCTCCAGCATAGGAAATGACTAAGCAAAGGGATCCTGGTGGCTGTTCCTTTAATTCTCTCCCCAGAGCCACCAAGCCCAGATTCTCCTCCAGCATCTCTAGTCTACCATGCCCTCCCTCTGCCAGAGCCCAGGGTAAGTGGCTGAAAATGAAATTTTGAGCACTAGCTCTTTAAGAGATGTTCTTCATCTCCAGCTGTCTCTCCCTGGCAGATAGAAGCCCTGCTGCTTTTCACACCTGGATGTTATCTGGGTTCCTTTTGGGCTCTGGTGCTGTAGGCTGGGGATCACAGCTTGGGGCTTAAACCCCACACTTCTGAGGTTGAACCCCCCAGATGCTGAAATATCCCTCCAGAACTTCAGCTGCTACCTGTGGGAGCCAAGCCAACCCTCTTGTGTCTCTTCTACACTCCCTATCAGCCTAATTGTGGTGAAGCAGTTTCTTTGGTCTGTTCTTGGTTATAAGACTTCTCTCTGGCTAGTGTGTTGTTGGTTATTCAGCATAATTTCTCTACAATTCAGTTGTAATTCCAGATTGGTCCTGGGAGGTGGTTAATACAGCTTTCACTTACTTCTCCACCCTCTTGAATCCTCCTTGCCTCATACTTAATCTTAGGGGGAAAAGTGTTTAGTAATTCATACTTAATTATGTTGATTGCCAAATAGTTTTTTTTTTTTTTTTTTTGCATGTGTTTGGGATCTTTTTCATTTGGTTTTGAGTGATAACCCTGTAACAGGTTAAGAAAGTTTCTATCTGTTCCTTTGAATGTGAAATTTTATCAAATAATTTTTCTACATCCATTGAGATAGTCATGTTGTGTTTCCCCCCTTTAGTTCTTGTTAATGACATGGATTTAATTGATTGATTTTTTGATGTTAAAACAACTGCGTTCCTTAAAAAACTAAATTATTTGTCACTTTTTATCCTTTTTTACATGTTGATGAATATCATTTGAAAATGTTTGTTTAGTTTTTTGCCTTTATTCATAACAGAATTTTACCTATAGTTAAATTTTAAAATAATGAACCTATAGATTTTAGTAACAAGTTTGTCCTGCACTCATAAAACCACTGGGAGGTGTCTTGTTTTTTATAGTTACTAGAAGAGAGTTTTTCTCCTCTTTTTAAATTACTATTTGTCCCTAAATATTAAATATTATTTACTGGAGAGATCACCTGGGGATTGAAAACATTAAGTTATGAATTAACTTTCTTTGCAATATGTAGGGCTATGCTTGTTTTAAAAATTTGAGGTATAACTAACATACATAAATTCCCTCTTTTAAATATGATTCAATGGTTTCTGTTATATTCACAAAATTGTGCAACTATCACCACTATCTAATTCCAGAATATTTTTATCACTACCAAAATAAACCTTGAATTTTTTAGCAGTCACCTCTTATTCTTCTTTCCCCCTAGGTCCTGGGAAACTCTAGTCTATTTTCTGTCTCTATGGATTTGCCTGTTCTAGACATTTCATATAAATGGAATTACATAACATGTAGCTATGGTCTGACTACTTTAAATTAGAATAATGTATGTGTACCAGTGCTTTATTCATTTATATAGCTCAATAATATTATTGTATGTTTATACCTTATTTGGTTTATCCATTCATCAATTGATGGATACTCTTGAATATCCTGAGTAATGCTTGTATGAATATTTATGGACAAGTTTTAACATGGACATATGTTGTCAATTCCAAACAGCTGCACCTCTTTACATCCTTAGCAGCAGTGGATGAGGGTTTCTATTTTTCCTCATCCTTGACAATACATGTTTTTGTTTGCATTTTGGATTACACCCATCATAGTGTTTGTGAAATGGTGTTTTCTTGTTTTTTAATTTCCAGTGCTGTAATAAATAATGACATTAAACATATTTTTATGTACTCATTGGACATTTGAATTTGTCCTTTGGGGAAATATCCATTCAGATCTTTGCTAACTTTTAAGTTAAATTGTCTTTAAATTTTCTTAATTGTAAGTATTCTTTAATTTAAAGAATATTTTATTGATTATGCTATTATAGTAGTCCTATTTTATTCTCCCCTTTACCCCTTTCCACTCTACAGCCCCCTCCCTCCAGCATTCCCCCCCTTACTAAGTTCATGTCCATAGGTCATACATATAAATTATTTGGATTCTCCATTTCTTATTTTTCTCCCCTGTCTATTTTGTACCTACCTCCCCCTGTCTATTTTATACCTACCATTTATGCTTCTTATTCCCTGTAACATTTCCCCCACTCTCTCCCACCCCTCACACTGATAATCCTCCACGTGGACTCTGTTTCTGTGATTGTGCTTCTGTTCTAGCTGTTTGCCTTGTTTTTGTCTTTTTAAGTTCAGTTGCTGTTAGTTGTGAGTTTGTTGTAATTTTACTTCTTGTAATTGATCTTCTTTTTCACATTTCATATAATAAGGGCTTGGTAATGATGAACTCCTTTAACTTGACCTTATCTGGGAAGCACTTTATCTGCCCTTCCATTCTAAATGATAGCTTTCCTGGATAGATTACTCTTGGATGTAGGTCCTTGCCTTGCATGACTTTGAATACTTCTTTCCAGCCCCTTCTTGCCTGTAAGGTCTCTTGAGAAATCAGGTCTTAGTCTTATGGGCACTTTTTCATAGGTAATTCTCTCCATTTCTCATGCTGCCTTTAAAATTCTTTGTCTATCATCTTGGGTGATTTAATTATGATGTGTCTTGGTGTGTGTTTCCTTGGGTCCAATTTCTTTGGGACTCCCTGAGCTTTTTGGGCTTGCACATCTATTTCCTTTGCCAGATTGGAGAAGTTTTCCTTCATTATGTTTTCAAGTAAGTTTTCAATTTCTTGATCTTCCTCTTCTTCTGGCACCCCTATGATTCACATGTTGGAACATTCAAAGTTGTCCCAGAGGTTCCTAAGCCTCTCCTCAGTTTTTTGAATTCTTATTTCTTCATTCTGTTCTGACTGAATGTTCATTTCTATCTTCTGTTCTAAATCGTTGATTTGAGTGTCAGTTTCCTTCCCTTCACTGTTGGATCCCTGTATATTTATCTCTATTTGCCTTTGTATACCCTTCAATTCTCTGATTATTTTATGGCCATACTAAATTATTTCTGTGAACATCCTGATTACCAGTGTTTTCTTTTTATTTTAACTTATTATTATTTTACTTTATATTATTTTATTATTTAATTTTTTATTGTTGTTCAGGTGCAGTTTTCTAACTTCCCCCCCACACCACCCCAACCCCCCAACCCTCCCCACCCTCCCCACCTCCCTCCTGTTTCCAACCTCCCCCACCCCACTTTATTGTCCATATGTGGTCTATAATTTTTCCTGCAAACCCTTCACCCTGAAATTCCCTCCCTTCTCCCCTCTGGTCACTGTTAGCCTATTCTCAATTTCAGTGTCTTGGTTATATTTTGACTGTTGTTTTGTTGATTAGGTTCCTCTTAAAGGTGAGATCATATGGTATTTGTCTTTCACCACCTGCCTTATTTTGCTTGGCATAAGGCTTTCCAGTTCCATCCATGCTGTTGCAAAGGATAGGAGCTCCTCCTTTCTTTCTGCTGCTTAGAATTCCATTGTGTAAATATACCATAGTTTTTTGATCCATTCATTTACTGATGGGCACCTAGGTTGTTTCCAGCACTTGGCTATTATAAATTGTGTTGCTGTGAACATTGGGGTGCATAGGTTCTTTTGGACTGGTGTATCAGGGTTCTTAGGATATAGTCCCAGCAGTGGAATTGCTGGGTCAAAAGGCAGGTCCATTTTCAGTTTTCTGAGAAAATTCCATACTGTTTTCCACAGTGGTTGCACCAGTCTGCAATCCCACCAATAGTGCACTAAGGTTCCCTTTTCTACACAACCTCTCCAACACATGTTCTTTGTAGCTTTGTATATGATGACCATTCTGACCAGTGTGAAGTGGTATCTCATTGTGGTTTTAATTTGCATTTCTCTGATAGCTGGTGATACTGAGCATCTTTTCATATGTCTCTGGACCCTCCGTATGTCCTTATTGGAGAAGTGTCTGTTCAAGTCCATTCCCCATTTTTAATTGGGTTGCTTGTCTTCTTAGAGTGGAGTCGAGTGAGTTCTTTAATATTTTGGAGATTAAACGCTTGTCTGAGGTATTGTTGGCAAATATGTTTTCCCATACATTTGGTTCTCCTTTTATTTTAATACTGTTTTCTTTAGCCATCCAGAAGCTTTTTATTTTGATGAGATCCCATTTGTTTATTCTTTCCTTTATGTCCCTTGCTCTAGGGGACATATCAGTGAAAATACTGGTGCATGGAAGAGCTGAGATTTTCCTGCTTATGTTCTCTTCTAGGACTTTAATGGTGTCACGACTTATGCTTAAGCCTTTTATCCACCTTGAATTTATTTTTGTGTATGATGTAAGTTGGTGCTCGAGTTTCTTTCTTTTCTTTTCTTTTTCTTTTTCTTTTTTTTTCATGTATCTGTCCAGCTCTCCCAATGTCATTTGTTAAAGTGGCTATTTTTACTCCATTTTATACTGCTGCTTCTTTTGTCAAAAATTAATTGACCATAGAGACTTGGGTTTATTTCTGAGTTCTCTGTTCTGTTCCATTGGTCTATCTGTCTGTTTTTAAGCCAGTACCAGGCTGTTTTGATTACAGGGGCCTTGTAATACAGTTTGGTATTAGGTATCGTGATCCCTCCTAGTTTGCTCTTCTTTCTCCAAATTGCAGCAGCTTTTTGGGGTCATTTATGGTTCCATATAAATTTTTGAAGTGTTTGTTCTATATCTGTGAAATATTTCATTGGTACTTTAATAGGTATTGCATTAAATCTATAAATTGCTTTGGGTAGTATAGACATTTTGATGTTGTTAATTCTTCCAATCCATGAACACGGTATATGTTTCCATTTGTTTGTGTCTTCCTTGATTTCTATCTTCAGTGTTGTGTAGTTTTCTGAATACAGGTTTTTTACCTCTTTGGTTAGGTTTATTCCTAGGTATTTTATTTTTCTTTTTGCTATTTCAAATGGGATTTTTTTTTCCTTGATTTCTGGTTCTGCTGTTTCACTCTTGGTGTACAGAAATGCCTTTGATTTCTGGATATTGACTTTGTATCCTGCTGTTTTGCCAAATTCATTTATTAGGTCGAGCAGTTTTTTGGCGGACTTTATAGGATTTTCTATGTGCACTATCATGTCATCTGCAAACAATGACAGTTTTCTTCCTCCTTTCCAATTTGGATGTCTTTTATTTCCATTTCTTGTCTTCCAATACTTCCAATACTATGTTGAAGTGATGAAAGTGGACAACCTCATCTTTTTCCTGGTCTTAATGGGAAAACTTTTAGTTTTTGCTCATTGAATATGATGTTGGCTGTAGATCTCTCATATATGGCCTTTATTATGTTGAGGAATGCTTCCTCTATTCCCATTTTGCTGAGTGTTTTTATCATAAATGTGTGCTGTACTTTATCGATGCTTTTTTTTCACATCTATTGATATGATCATGTAATTTTTGACTTTACATTTGTTTATGCGATGTATTACTTTTATTGATTTGTGAATATTGTACCATCCTCGCATCCTTGGGATGAATTCCACTTGGTCATAGTGTATGATCTTTTTAATGTTTTGCTGGATGTGGTTTGCTGATATTTTGTTGAGGATTTTAGCGTCTATGTTCATCAGCTATATTGGCCTGAAGCTTTCTGTCTTTGTTGTGTATTTATCTGGTTTTGGGTTTAGGATGATGCTGACTTCATAAAAAGAGTTTGGGAGTATTCTATCATTCTGGATTTTTTGGAATAGTCTGTGAAGAATAGGGGTTAGTTCTTCCTTAAATGCTTTGCAGAATTCTCCTGTGAAACCACCTGGTCCAGGGCTTTTGTATTTTGCGAGTGTTTTGATTACTGCCTCAATTTCATCTGCTGTTATTGGTCTGTTCAGTGTTTCTGCTTCTTCTTCATTCCATTTTCAAAGATTATATTTTTCTAAAAATTTGTCAAATTCACCTAGGTTTTCAAATTTCTTGGCATACAGTTCTTCATAGTAATTTCTTACAATGCTTTGTATTTCTGTGGTATCAGTTGTATCCTCTCCTGTTTCATTTCTAATTTTGTTAATTTGGATCCTCTTTTTTTTTCTTGATGTGTCTGCTTGAAGTCTTGTATATTTTGATTATCTTTTCAAAGAACCAGCTCCTTGATTCATTGATTCTTTGAATTGTGTTTTTAGTGTCTATGTCATAAATTCTGCTTTGATCCTGGTTATTTCCTTCCTTCTACTTGCTCTGGGTTGTGTTTGTTGTTGTTCCTCGAGTTCTTGTAGGCATAGGGTTAGATTGTTTATTTGAAATGTTTCTATCTTTTGAAGGTAGGCCTGTATCACTATGAACTTCCCTCTCAGGACTGCCTTGGCTGTGTCCCATAAGTTTTGGGTTGTTGTGAATTCATTTTCATTTATTTTCAGAAACTTTTTTATTTCTTTCCTAATCTCATTTTTCAACCATTCATTGTTTAATAGCATGGTATTCAATCTCCATGAGTTTGAATGTTTTGGTGTTTTTTCCTTGGGTTTGGTTTATAGTTCCAGTCCCTTGTGGTTGGAGAAAATGCTTGATATGATTTCAATTTTCTTGAATTTGTTGAGGTTTGTTTTGTGCCTTATCATGTGGTCTATCTTTGTAAATGTTCCATGTGCATTTGAAAAGAATGTGTATTTAGCTTCTTTGGGATGAGATACTCTCTCTATATATCTTAAGTCCATTTCATCTAGGATATTGTTCAATGCCACTATATCTTTGTTAATATTTTGATTGGAAGATCTGTCCACTTTTGACAGTGGGGTTTTAAAATCTCCTATTATAATTGTTTTGCTGTCAATATCTTTCTTGAAGTCCTCCAAGGTTTTCTTTATGTATTTGGGTGCTCCTATGTTGGTTTCATATATATTTACAATGTTTATGTCTTCTTGGTGGATTTTTTCCTTGAGTATTATGTAGTGACCTCCTGGGTCTCTCTTTATGGTCCTGTTTTTGAAGTCTATTTTGTCTGATATGAGTATTACTATCCTGGCTTTTTTTTTCCTGTCCATTTAGGAACAGGAAGATTTGTTCCGGCCCTTCACTTTCAGTCTGTGTAGGTCTTTTGTTCTGAGGTGGGTCTCTTGTAGGCAGCATATGTATGGGTCATGCTTTCTTATCCATTCAGCTATTCTGTGTCTTTTGATTGGAACATTTAATCTGTTTACATTTAAGGTTATTATTGATAGGTCGTTATTCATTGCCATTTTCTTGTACCTGTGCCCCCCCACTCTCTTTTCCTTCCTTTCCTTAAAGCAGTCTCTTTAGCATCTCCTGCAGAGCTGATTTGGTTGAGATGTATTCTTTCAGACTTATTTTGTCTGGGAAGCTCCTTATTTGGCCTTCAATTTTGATTGAGAGCTTTGCTTGGTGAGGTAACCTTGGTTTATGGCCTCTAGTTCTCATTACCTGTAATATTTCTTGCCATTCTCTTTTGGCTTGGTTCATTTCCATTGAGATGTCAGCTGCTAACCTTATCAAGGTTCCCTTGTATGTTACTTCCTGTTTTTCCCCTGCTGCCTTAAGATTCTCTCTTTGTCTTTGTATTTTTCCATTTTAATTATGATATGTTATGCCTCTTTGGGTTCCTCTTGATTGGGATTCTCTGTGTTTCCTGGATTCGTGGGACTTTTTCTCTCATCAGATTAGGGAAGTTTTTCATCATTACTTTTCCAAACAGGTTTTCTACCCCTTGCTCCTCTCCTTCTCCTTATGGTATTCCTATTATACAGATATTATTATGTTTCATGTGGTCCTGCATTTCTCTTAATCCATCTTCATTCTTGCTGAGCTTCTTTTCCTTTTCTTGCTCCTTCTGGGAGTTCTTTTCTACCTTGGTCTCCAGCTCACTTATTCAATACTCTGTTTCATCAAGCCTGCTTTTGATTCCTTCTACTTTGTTCTTCAGTTCAGAAATTGTATTCTTTATTTTTTCTTGGCCCTTGTTGATAGTTTCTATTTCCTATTTCATGTTGATGTAATTTGCAGTGAGATCATTGTAGTTTCCGTGTAGTTTTTGATAATTCTCTGCAAGCTCATTGAGCTTCCTGATAACCATTGCTTTGAATGCAATATCTGACAGTTGACTTGCCTCTATATCATTTAGCATTCTTTCTGAAGCTTCCTCATTTCCTTTCATTTGGGGATTGTTTCTTTGTTTTCCCATTGTTTGTGAGACTCTTCTTGTTAGCCTCTGCATCTTAAATTGATCTTTTCTGACTCCCTGGGTTTATGCTGTGAACTTCTATGGTAGAAGACCTGTGAGATTCAGTGGCACAGTCTCCTTGATCTCCTGAACTCACTGGTCTTGGGCTGCTGTTTATGTTGGCTCTGTGTATGTCTTTGAGTTTTGATTGTTGTTGGATCTTTCTTTAGTGGGTCCTTCCCTCCAGCTGGTTAACTGAGGGTCACCCTGTCTACCAGGTCTTGTATTCTTTTGTGCAGGTGTGGACAGGTTGTGTTGAAGCTGGTTCTTCTGTGCAAACAAGGTTTTGAGGATTCTCTCTTGCTTTTGTTCATTTGTTTGTTCTGAGTAATTTCTCCACCATTTAGTTGTATTTCCAGATATGTCCTGTGTTCAGTCGGTGTGGCTTCCACTCCCTCCTTCACCTTCTTCTGTTGTTATCTGTTGGTGGGTTTCCTTTTCCAGCAAGCGTACTGGTGTTCACCACTCCCACCTTGCAAATTCTTGTCTGATTTTCAATGTTGTCTACAATTTTTGGTCTCCAATGTTCATATGTGCTGGAATACTGTTGGCTGTTCTCTCTGTTTCTCAGAAGATTAACTAGGTTATTCACCTGTGTGCAGGGGAAGTTGGCTGCGCTCCCACCTATCTCGTCGCCATCTTCCAGGATCTCTGATTACCAGTGTTTTGTACTCTGCATCTGATAGGTTGACTATCTCCTTATTGCTTAGTTCTTTTTTTCTGGAGCTTTGATCTGTTCTTTCATTTGGGTCATATATTTTTGTCTCCTTTATTTGGTTTCCTCCCTGAGTTTCTGTGTATTATGTAGAACTGCTCTGACTCCCTGGTCACTGCACCTGTTATGTTGTAAGGGGCAGAGCCTCAGGTATTCTCCAGAATGGGGCAACCTGCTTTGCTGCATTGTGGCGCTGTATATGGTGGATGGGTCAGAGAAGGAACAGTGCCACTTGCTTTCAGTGATTTCCCCCACTACCAACAAGCAAATCATGCCCTTCTGGTACTGATTCCGGAATGAATGGGTTTGTGTATGTTCTAGACCCTGTGGGCCCCTCCCATGGACTCTCCTGTGACACTGGGCATTTCTTCCACTACTGCAACCCCCACAGGTTTTTACAATCACAGGTTTTGAGGCTTTAGTTCCCTGCACTGGACCCTTGGGTTTTGCTGTCTGTCTTGCTCCCCATTTGTTCCTCCCAGTTTATGCACATGTGAATGTGAGATGCCCGGCCCACCAACCACCATCCTATCCATGCAATCTGCCAACCACCACCTTGCTGTACATCCTGTTTGCCCTGGCTTGCCATCTCTTCCCCTTCTACTAGTCTGGATGAATGTTTCTTCTTTACATCTTTGTTGTCAGACTTCCATACATTTAAATTTTCTGGCAGTTCTGGTTTTTTGTTTGTTTGTTTGTTTTTAAATTGGTTTTTATCCTTCTTTTGGTTGTAAGAGGAAGTGAAGTGTATCTACCTACACCTCCATCTTGGTCGGAAACCCAGTTGTAAATACTGTTAATATATTCTGGCTACAAGTCTTTACTAGATATATGATCGGAACATATTATCTCCCACTCTCTTGGTTATATTTTTATTTTCTTGGTAGAATCATTTAAAACACAAAAAGTATTTTAATGAAGTCCAACCTATCTATTTTGTCATTGTTGTTTCTTGTGCTTGGTGTCATATCTAAGAAACCATTGTGTAATGCAAGTTCATGGAGACTTATACCCATATTTTCTTTTAAGAGTATTATAGTTTGAGTTATTATAATTAAACCTTTACATATATTGAGTTTATTCTTCTTTAAGATATCAGGTAGGAGTTAAACTTCATTATTAGGTATATAGAATCCAGTTTTTCCAGCACCACCTATAGAAAAGTCTATTTTTCCCCATTGCATTGTCTTGACTAAACTGTCAAAGGTAAATGGATTATAATTGTGGGGGTTTATTTATGTATTCTCAATTCTATTCTATTTGTTTATGTCTATGATTTTGACACTGTAGCTTTGTAGCAAGTTTTAAATCACAAAGTCTGAGTTCTCCAACTTTGTTCTTTGTAAGATTGTTTTGGTTTTTTAGGGTTCCTTAAATTTGTAAATACTTACTAGGTTAAATTTGTCAATTACTGCCAAAAAAAAAAACTTTTTGGATTTTCATACTGGATTGAATAAGCTGATAAATTTTTGGTGTATTGTAATTTTAACAATATTAAGTTTTCTAATTCTTGAATATGGGGTGTTTTCCCATTTTTTAGGTCCTTGCAATTACTTGCAATGATGCTTGCAGTGACTTTTAAATTACTTGCAATTTCTTTTCTGGATTGTTCATTGCTAATATATACAAACACAATTGATTTTTATATTAGATATTGTATTCTGTAACTCACTGAACTTGTTTATTAGCTGTAATATGTTTTTATGTGGATTCCTTAGGGTTCTATTTATACAAGACCATGTCATTTATAAACACAGATAGTTTAACTTCCCTTTTTCCAGTCTGGATGCTTTTTACTTCTTTTTCTTGGCTAATTGTCCTGGCTAGAATCTCCAGTACAATTTTGAAGAGAGATAGTCAGAAAGCAGATCTTTACCTTGTTTATGATCATAAGGGGAAAGCTGTTAACCCTTCACCATTAAGTTTGATGTTCACTGTGGATTTTTTGTAGATGTCCTATCATTATATATGACAATTAAGTTGAACTTTTTAATGATATTGTTCAAAACTCCTATACCTTTACTGAGTTTAGTTTGCTGGCTCTACCAGTTGAAAGAGCTTTGCTGAACTCTCCAATTGTTTTTGGATTATTTATTATTATTTGTTGGTTTATAAGTGTTTGGTTTATATATTTTAGGGCTGTACTATTAAACAGATACAAATTTTGTTTGTTATATTCTATTGAGTTGACTTTTTCCCAATTTGAATTATTCCTCTTTATTTATAGTAATACTTCAATGTTTTTTTAAATTCTTTGTCTTTAAATGTTTTGATACACTTTTTTTTTCTTTTTTCATTTTTGTGTAATTACAGTTGTGCCCATTCCCCCCACTATTCCTCCCCTACCTACCCCCACCTTCCACATTCAATCCTCCCCTTCATTGTCCTTGTCCATGAGTTCTTTATAAATGTTCCTTGATGCCCTTCCCTTTATTTGTCCCATTATCCCCCTCCCCCCCCAGTTACTGTCAGTTTGTTCTTTTATTTCCATGTCTCTGGTTATATTTTGCTCACTTGTTTGTTTTGTTGATTAGGTTCCACTTACAGGTCAGATTATATGGTATTTTGATACACTTCTATTTTAGGCATTACTCTTGTAAACAGCAAAGAGTTTTTGTGAATGTATGTATGTGCTTTTTAAATTTAGTCTGACCATCTTAATCTTCAACTTTAAGAATTTGGCCTAATTTTATTTAGTTTAAGTAGTGCTATAATTATATTTAAGTATACTATCTCCTACTATATTCCTTCCCTCTTTACCCCTTGTTTTTGACAGGTTTTCTGCTTTGTTGTATTAATTAAATATTTTTCACTCCATTTTCACTGTTAATTTCTCATTTTTCATTATTCTTTTAACTTTTACCCTGGGTATTAGAAATTTATTTTTGACTTATTTGATTTTTAGCCTGAGTTAGATCTTTTATCACTCTCTGAGCAATGCAAAAATATTATAAGATTTTAACTTTGTTTACCCTCATTCTGATTTTGCCCTATTTTTGTTACATATTTTATTTATCTGTATCATAAACCCCATAGAGTAATAGTATTATTGTTTTGAACAGTCAATTTATGCTCATATTTATAATTTCTAATGACTCTTTATGCTTACTTGCATTAACATGATTCCAACTTAGATTAATTTTTCTTCTTCTTCCATGTAGTATTTCTTTAATAAATCCAATCAGGTTATCTTTATTTGCTTGAAAATGTGTGTATTTCCTTTTTTTATGAAGGATATTCTTTCTCAATTCTACAATTGTAGGCCTTTTATTTTAGCATTTTAAATATACAGGGTTCAACAGACGTAAGGCTTGCCTGAGTGTATTTGGTAGGGTATGTGAATATCTTGCATGAGATGGGCAGCGATTTGAACAATTCATCTAAAATATTTGGTGTGCTTGAGTTTGACATTGTTATGTTACAGAATTACATGTTTATGATTTTGTACTAAAAGATTTTGTAATAAAAAGGGGTATCCTTTGTACTGGACCCTGTATTATTCTATTTTCTATGTTGCATTTATCTTGTGATAATTTGACTGTTAGTTACATAGTCATATTGCTCTTCCTTTGGAAATAATATGTCATTTTTCTCTGTATACTTAATTTTTTTCTTTTGTTGTCAAAATTTTAATAATTTTATGCCTATATGTAATTACACAGTTTGGGTTTATGGATCTTCTTAATGTAATTTAAGAAACTTGCAGTCTTGCATCTTTTGAAATATCACTTCTACCCCATGTTTCTTTTAAGTCTGCCATAAATATAAATTATACATATGTTAGATCTCTATCTATGTTCCATATATTTCTTATACTCTTTTCTCATTTCTTACTTTTCTCTTTACTCCTATGTGTATATTTCCACCAACCAACTTCCTGTTTACCACTTCATTCTTCTGTTTTGCTAATATGCGGTTAAGTCAGTGTTTAATTTCATGTTATTATACTTCCCATTCTACAATTACCATCTGTTTCTTTTTTTATATAAATTCCTGTTCTCTGGGGAGACATTTCTGTTATTTAAAATCTATTTTCTTGAATTACTTAATTATATTTATAAACTTTTAAAGTTCATGTCTGGTAACTCCAATTTATGGATCATCTGTGACCCTAATTATCTTTATTTTTATTCAGGTTTTGGTCATTTGGTCCTGTTTCATTTCATGAATTTTACTTCTTGATTAAATGTGAAGCATTTGCATAGGAATTTGTAGAGGATTAGAATAGTATTATTTCCTTCCAGGGAAGAATTGATTTTCTCATAATTAAAAATAGAGTTAGGAGAATCACCTCATTCTAACTGAAAATATTTTACTTTCACTTTGCTCTTATTCTTAGGGTATAGCCATTCCAGAGCATCAACTGCAATTGTGGAGGGTTTACTAGGGTCTGGTCCCATTTTCATAATGGGCCTTGACCTCTGGATTTCATCCTCTAAGCAGTTGCTTTCTTTTTGATTCCCCAGAATCATACTTTATGTGTTTTTAAATTGCCTCAAAAGAGGATGGCATTCATGTTTTCAGCTCATCCCAATTTATCTCCCTTCTCTCTTGGAACCTGGTCATTTGACTTCTGACTTTCCAATGCCTTCAAACAATTGTTTTGTTATTGCAATAACTTTTATGCTTGTTTTCACTGGGAAATTTAACCCAAGATAAGCTAATAGTTTGTGGCTAGAAACAGAAATACTCCATTTATAAGTTTTATTTTACTTATGTTGTGCTTTAGTTACTGGAGAAATATTCAAGAGGAATCATATGGCAATAGTATTTAAATTTGAATTTAGGATGTAAGAAAAATAGTAGCTAGCATTGTAGATTTCAATGTTATCAACATCCATACCATTTTTAAACATTTGGAATATCAAGGGAATGAGAACTTTAAAAAGTCTATACAAAAAAAAAGGAAAGTAAAGCAGTAAGAAAGAAAATGAAATGGTCACTAATATAAGAAAATAACAGATCCAATTGGTGTGGCTCAGTGGATTGGGTGTGGGCTGCAAACCAAAGGGTTGCCAGTTCAATTGCCAGTTGGGGCGTACCCCTGGGTTGCGGGCCATGTCCCTAGTATGGAGCTCTCAAGAGGCAACCACACAATGGTGTTTCTCTTTCTCTCTTTCTCCTTCTCTTCCCCTCTGTCTAAAAATGAATAAATACAATATCTGAAAAAACAAAAATAACTATTTCACAGAGAAAGATTTAAGAAAAGATAGCTGACTCAATCAAATTCTATAAAGTTAAGGAGAAGAGTCTAGAAAGTATCATTGGATTTCATGTGTATGGGGACAATTGTGGCAACTGACTGAATGGTTTTAGAAAGAAGATAGGAGTAATATATAGATTGTGAGATTAAGGAATAAGAAAGCATTAGGAAAGTGAAAGAATTATATTTTGAAAAGGAATTTAGCAATGAAAGAAAACAGAGATCAGAAACTGAGTGTGGTAACAAACTTAGGTAAGGTTTTTTAGAGAAAATTTTAAGTATATGAGAGCATATAGGTAGGAAGACTTTAATAATCAAGTAAAGGAGAGGTTAAAGACTCAAGTAGTGGCAGTGGTATCCTGGCTTAGTGGTCTAAATTGTTGGATTAAAGATGCAAGTAAGGACTAAGGTATGTCTGGTAAGGATATCTAAGACCTGGAATTGAGAGTTCATATGGATGGGAAAGCCTATAAAAAGAGGCTATGAAATACTTTATCTTCTGAGATAAAAAAGAGGAAAAATGACTCCATTTTATTTCAGTTGAGAAGCCTAAGTTATATGCTGAGGGTGGGGATGAGAGTCAAGATTTGAAAAGAATACAAACAAGGAGCAGTCTGATTGGGACCAGAGGGGAGAAGGGAGGGGGTAAAGGGAGGAAAGAAGGGGAAGGGCCTGGTCAAAGAACAGGTATAAATGACCCATGGACATGGACAACAGGGTGAGGAATGATTGTGGGAGTGGGGAGGGGGCAGGGGAGAACAACAGGAAAATTGGGACAACTGTAATAGCAGAACAATTTTAAAATGCAAACCATAACAAAACAAAACAAAGATTTGAAAAGAATGAAGTTCATGATAGAATAACTCTGAGGGCTCCTGGAATTATAGGGTTCAAGGTACAGTGAAGTTAAGGTATTAAATATCCATCTGAATAATCTTATCTGATTTTATTGATAAATATTTTAGCAACAGAGACCTGGAGCTCACAGACTAGAAATACAGATAAGAGGAATATAATATGAAATAAGATATGTTTCAAATCAGATGATTAACAAGCAAGGATGGAAAAAAATAGCAATGAAAATAGAAAATAGCAGGGGGTTTTTTTGTTGATATCTCTTTGCTGTGAGAAATGGGGTGGCTTATCAGGGAGCTATCTTCTTGTGGGCTCTGATTTTTAGTTAAGGGGGATCATAGAGAAATATAAGAATGCACTAGAATTTTATCCAAACAGGCACAAGAAAAGGGAATGGTAAAGAGTTCTGCAAAAGGTGAACAGATGTGAGTATGAACAGATGAAATGGATAGAAATAAAAGTAGAAGAATAAGTAGTGTTGGTAAATCAAAGATGAGGAAATAGAAGGCCAGGTCATAGGACAGATAAACCCACTAGGAACTAACCAGTATTGAGGAGGTTAGTTGACACATGGTAATATTAACCTTCCGCTAAAAATTTTTGGTTATTTTCACATGTCATTTGAATCGAGGTTTTGGGATCTTGGAGCTTTATTGTGTGCTACAGGATCGTATACGACAGTGGTGTAAACTTTAAGTATAGGGGGATAACTCTGGTACTCTTTAATTTCAATTTACTTAATTGTATTTTTCTGATTCTACATGATACTGTAGGAGAGGAAGAAATTTTTTCTATATTTTCTTAGGTTCAGTAAATAGGGTCCTATATACTAAGCTGACAAAATACAGATTAACAGGAGAAGAAAACATTTTTCCAAATGTATATTAGAGCTTCACAGAAAGAAGTGAAAACCCAAATAGGTGGATAGACCAGGGGTTTACATGCCATTTTAACACAGTGTGGAGAAAGGAGGTTGAGCTTTTGGGGTGAGGGAGGGAAGTTATGGGAAGGTGACTAATAAATGTATGGTCATCTCTCAGCCAGCTTTCTGTCACTTCCTCCACTACCCACAAACAAATTGGACTCTTCTGGTGCTGATTCCCGAGGGTGGGGGGTATGCTGTGTATATTCTAGGACCCCGTGGGTCACTCCAACGAACTCTCCTGTGAGGCTGGGAGTTTCTCCTGCTACCTCAACTACCACAGTTTTTTTTCAGTCAGAGGTTTTGAGGCTTAATTTCCCCACTGGAACCCTGGGTTGCTTGGTCTGTCTCACTTCCCAGTTGTTCCTCCTGGTTTATTGGCAACAAATGCGGGATCACCTGCTCTGCTAGACTCTACCTTACAGGATCCTCAAGCCGCCACTTTGCCGTGAGTCCTCTCCACCCTGGCTTCCCATCTCTGCCCCTCCTAACAGTCTGGATGAATATTTCTTCTTTAACTCCTTGGTTGTTGGACTTTCATGCAGTTCAATTTTCTGGCAGTTCTGGTTATTTTTTGCTTTAAATATGTTGTTGTCTTTCTTTTGGTTGAACAAGGAGACAGAGTGTATCTATGTATGCCTCTATCACACAGTGCCACAACCCATTGACATGGGTTGTCCCACCCTGGTAAACAACTAAGGCTCCACCCCTTACTACATAACAGGTGTGCCAAGACAAACAAATATGGCCCAAATGAAAGAACAGATCAAAGTTTCAGAAAAAATACAACTAAGTGATGAAGAGATAGCCAACTCATCAGATGCAGAGTTCAAAACACTGGTAATCAGGATGCTCACAGAAATGGTTGAATATAGTCATGAAATGGAGGAAAAAGTGAAGGCTATGAAAGTGAAATAAAGGAAAATGTACAGAGAACTAACAGTGACAGGAAAGAAACCAGGACTCAAATAAATGGTTTAGGCTAGAAGGAAGTAATAAACATTCAACCAGAACAAAATGAAGAAACAAGAATTCAAAAAAAAAAATGAGGAGAGGCTCAGGAACCTCCAAGAGAACTTTCAATGTTCCAGCATCTGAATCATAGGGGTGACAGAAGGAGAAGAGGAAGAGCAAGAAATTGAAAACATAATGAAGGAGAAGTTCCCCAAAATGGAAAATGAAATAGACTTCCAGGAGGTCCAGGAATCTCAGAAAGTCCCAAAAGAGTTAGACCCAAAGAAGCACACACGAAGGTACATCATAATTACATTACCCAAGATTAAAGATAAGGAGAGAATATTAAAAGCAGCAAGAGAAAAGGAGAGAATTACATACAAAGGAGTTCACATAAAACTATCAGCTGATGTCTCAAAAACAAACAAACAAACAAACAAAAAAACCCAAAACCTTTCATGGAAGAAGAGGCTGGAAAGAAGTATTCCAATTCATGAAAGGCAAGGAGCTACAACCTAGACTACTCTATCCAGCAAAGCTATCATTTAGAATGGAAGGGCATATAAAGTGCTTCCCAGATAAAGTCAAATTAAGGGAGTTCATCATCACCAAGGCCTTATTATATGAAATGTTAAAAGGACTTATCTAAGAAAAAGAAGATAAAAAAATAGGAACAGTAAAATGACAACAGACTCACAACTATCAACAACCAAACCAAAAAACAAAACAAAACAAAACAAAACAAAACAAAATGAAAACAAACTAAGCAAACAGCTAGAACAAGAACAGATTCTCAGAAATAGCTATCACCTGGAGGGTTATCAGTGGGGAGGGTGAGGAGAAGAATGGGGGAAGAAGAGAATAAGAAGCACAAATGGTAGGTATAAAATAGGGGGAAGTTAAGAATAGTATGGGAAATGGAGAAGCCAAAAAACTTATATGTACAACCCATGGACATGAACTAAGGGGGCAGAATGTGGGTGGGAGGGAGGATGTAGGGTGGAGGGGAATTAAGAGGAGGAAAAATGGGACAACTGTAATAGCATAATCAATAAAATATATTGAAAAAAAATTTAAAAAGAAAGAAATGTGTGGTAAATAAGTGTTGCTTCTAAGATTTACTATGCAGATTCAGTTTGTCTCCAGGGAGTTATGGAAGGAGGACAACTTTACAAGTGGAAACTTTCTTTATAAATGTAAAATTTCAAAAGGAATTTTTATGCCCTGTTTTTAGAACTTTCCTGAATCTGCTGTTCCTCAGATGCCTTCAGCACAAACTAATTCGTGTACCAAAGTAGCATATTTGGAGATGGCAAATTCTGATCCTCTTCAATACAATTCAGCAACACTCTCTACTTAGATCTTTTAGCATGTTCTCATAATTTAGTTTTGATTGCAATCAACTAACAATTCTGAATTTCAATTCTTCAGGAATTGTAATTACTCCAGAGTCCATCAGTAGTTCAGGGTCAGCTCTTTTCAAGTTTCTCTCAATGCAAGACTGTCTAAATGTGTAGAAAATTTTATAAGAGGTGGTTTGAGCCAAGTTGATGACATGCAAGGAAGCAAGATATCAAATGCTCCCTTGAGGGTTGTTATATCTTCAAGGGGTCTCAAAAAAGAAGATTACTCCTGGTATTTCAGAGGTGTGTTAACCTAGATGCACAAGAATAATTGACAGGTCTTACATAAGCAAAGATAGACCTTTTATAGACCTGGGCCATGACTACCCACCAAGACCTGCCCAGCTAGGAATTTATGATCAGATTACTTTGTGAGGTTAATTTAGGTCACTGAAATGTTCATATTTATTACAAAGCCTCCTTTTCATTCACAGTTCAATGAATTATAATGGGAAAATGTTTTGAAAGTCATGCCTGACTGATATTTCTTGTGAACCTAATATTTTCTCTTAGGACTTTGGTTTTGTTCATCTTACACCAAGCTTGTTTGTGGCTCTTGTATGTGATTATTTAGAGCAAATTTCTAAAGTATTTGTCTGATGTCTACACATTTCACCTGTTTTATTCCCCTTCAGTAGATATAAGAACTCTACCTTTTATGCTAAACATATGGTTCAGTGCCTGGTATTCACTGTCTCAGTCTTGGACCCAATTTATTAGTATAATCTCCAGTTACCTGTTTTGTTTCTCACTTTTTTTGGTTCTTTTCTGTATAGTGCAAATGACATTCATAGTGAGACTCTTCAGGTTTTAGACTAAAACCCATAGCACACACATTTGGAAACTTATGAGTGCTTGGGGGTGGGCGGCAAATAACAATTTAAGAGAGTCTCCTACTGCTGCCAAGTTCTTGATTGTTATGAAAACACAACTCCATTGTTTCCAAAGCCCTGGGAGTGGGAAAGCTAATTTTCCCTTTTTCTTTTGCAAAAAGCAAGAACTATGATCCTCTAGATAACACAAATAGCTAAACATTGCCAGGGTTTATTATCTAAAGTCCTAAAAATCCTACATTCTTATTGTGTTGCTGCTGATAGTGGGTGCCAGCCAGGGGAAAAATTTTATGGAGTAGAAAAATAGGATGTTTGCACCTGAGTCATATAGAGTAAATCTGTTGACTTTTATATTTTGAATCTTAAAAATACATTTTATTCCAGGTAGTTCTATCCTGACGAAAGTTTGGAACATAGCACAACCACCTTAAATTCTTATATCATTCAAAAGTTTTCTAGTGGGTTAGTAGTTATTGGCTATATTAAACATCAAAAATAAATCCTGAGGTTTCCTCTTTATTTTAGGTATGAAGAGTACTGTACCTAATGGTATTTTTGTTGAAAGATAATTTTCTCATATTGACAAATGTGAATTAAGTATGATTTTTGTCATTTGGCATGATTATTGCAAATTGATTGTATATTTGATTACCATATGTGCAAGATATAGATATATATAATGTATATTATATATTTTAATATTTTTATAACAAACCACATTCCTTGGGTATTATACTACCCTGCCTCATTTTTTAAATCAATGAGTTTATGTTCAATAATACACAATCCTTGATAGCATGGAACAACACCACTTCTCCTTTAGTAACACTACTAACATGATATTGAATTACAAAAAATATTGATGATGTTCCTGGAGGACAACCAACTGATGAAAAATCACTTCAGTGTATAGTACAATCCAGACCACCAACAAGGAGTGTAAAAGAGGTAGAGGGGTTCTTTATAGAAGAGTTGATCTTTTTTTTTCTTTTTTTAACTTTATTTTTATTTTTGACACTATAACACATATCCCTACTTCCTCCCATCTTTGCCCACCTCCACCCAGCCCCCACCCCTCTTTCCCTATGGCCATCACCATACTGTTGTCTATGTGTATGAAATTATATATATATAATGTTCTTTGGCTAATTTCTTCACCTCTGATCCAGTCCCCTGTGCCCCTCTGACATGTTAGTCTGTTTCATGCATCCACACCTCTGTTTCTATTTTGTTCATTAGATTCCACATGTAAGTGACATCATATGGTATTTGTCTTTCTATGACTGGCTTTATTTAACATAAATAACCTCCAGGTTCATCCATGATGCCACAAAAGGTAAAAGTTACTCCTTTTTTACAACCACTAAGTATTCAATTGTGTACATATCCCATAGCTTTTTTATCCACTTATCTACTGATGGGAAGTTGGGCTGTTTCCAGATTTTAGCTATTGTAAATAGCACTCCTACGAACATAGGGGTACATATGTTTGTTTGAGTAGGTGTTTGCAGATTCTTAGAACATATTCCCAAAATTGGTGCCTTGTTAATCAACAGGGTCTCAAAAGAAGGTTCTTGCTCCACTAAAAACCTGCTGCATTCGTGGGGCTTGCTGGAAGCTCAGGGCCATGTGTCAACAAATGATATAGGAAGGTCATTGGCAAAAATTCAATACCAACAGGAAATTCCCAATTTGGAGTATGATGAAGAAAAAATTTCATTTAGTGCAAAAGAGCTCAATTGTGATACAGTATGCCTGTGGCGCAGCCCTGGGGCCAGGAGACCAAGGAGCCAGGCCCCTCCCTGGTTAGACAGCTGCAGTATGCTCTGCTTTACTTTGTATTGCTCTTCTTTGGTCTGTTTTGTTCTGTAACAGTCTTCTCTGGCCTGCACTGGTCTGATCTGCTATACTTCATCCAGACATTTTTGGTGCTTCTGCTCAGCCAGGGAAACTCAGCTTTCAGTAGAAAGGGAAAGTGCACTTCCAGAGCCAGAGGGGAGCCAAGTTATATAGAGAGAAGTCCCCACTCCTGATCCTTGATTATTCTGTCCTTATGCAGTTGAGGGCTCTAAATCCCCTCAGCTCGATTGTTCTAAAAAGCACTGTCCTAACTGGTCATAATGGAGCCATTCTAATTAATCAGTGACAATGTGGATGGGGATATAGCTGTGCAGCTGTAATTGGACAGGGAAAATGTCAGTCTTATTGCTTGAAATAGTACAAGATGAAAGATTTATATGATCTGAAGAGAAACCAGAGTATCTATTGGTTGAAATAGGATTCCAAGAAATTCTTTACAAGGGCTGGTTTAGATGGCAGAAACACAGTGCATGCAGGCAGTTCACTGTGGGAGTCAGGTAGTTCAGCGCAGGCTTCTCCCTGAAGTGCAGTTTGCATGAGAGGGAGAAGTGCACCTGTGTAGAAATAGCTGTTAGGCTGGGTTTTGTTTTGTTTTTTTTTTTGAGCCCAGTTATCCATGGGGAGCCTTTGAATGTAGGTATCTTCTTTCTTAGGGTTCACAAACCTATAAGAACAAGATGAACTGCATGAATGAACTGCATGTTCCTTTCCCAACAAATGCTCCATTTATTTAGAGTGTGATTTATGTTTAGATGCTTAATTTCTATAATAGATGTGTAAATAAGTGCTGAGAAACAGTGATAATTGCTGTTGATATAAGGGAAATCATAGAAAATGGTGACATATGAAAAAGATTTCAATAGAAAGAAAACAGGTCCTTGAGTTAGGAGTGAAGATGGAATTTCAAGCAGAGGAAAAAGCCCAAGCAAGGGTCTAAAAGCTGACTAAATTTTCTAAATTAGTATCTGGTTATAACTTATGTGGATATTTCGACTATGTTACATTGAATTGGATATTAATACAAATACTCTCAAATAGCACAGCAGTTGTGTTTTACATCAGTGGATTTGTGGGAGAAGATGAAAGGGGACCAAAATTGTGCTACTGTGAAATATATCTTTTGGGATATTGATTTTAAGCTAATTGTTAAGAAACAAAAGACTCAGAAAGAACCTTTGCCTCTCCCCCTTCTTGCCTACTTAAAGGAAGAAAGCATGACCTTAGTATATTCAACTTATCCCATATGAACTAAATGTAGCTGATAAGGAGAAATAAAGCAATGCCCATTTGTTGAAGTTCCTTCTGTGTCCTTTTGTTTCTCAGTTTCTCAGCAAGAATTTGTTTATCATGTGTGCTGTTTCTCCTACCTGTGAATTATCTACTTTCCTTCTGAAATTCCACATCACTGTCCCCTTCCCCTTTGTCCAGAATGGCATGTAAACCTCACTGCCCAACGTTTTTTGGGTCTCATATCTATGACACCCTCAATATGTATATCTCTAATAAACTTTGTGTCCTCTCATGTGGTCTGTCTTTGAAAATGTTCCATGTACATTTAAAAAGAATGTGTATTTTGTTTCTTTGGGATGAAGGGTTATATATATATCAGTTAAGTCTATTTAATCTAGGGCATTGTTCAATGCTGCAATATCCTTGTTGATATTTTGTTTGGAAGATTTATGCATTGTTGATAGTAGGTGTTAAAATCCCCTAGTGTAAGTGTGTTTCTGTCTATATCTTCCTTGAAGTCCTTCAAGATTTTCCTTATATATTTGGATGATCCTATGTTAGGCACATATATATTTATAATGTTTATGTCTTCTTGGTGGATTCTACCCTTGAGCATTATGAAGTGTCCTTCAGTGTCTCCTTTTAGGGCCTTTGTTTTAAAGTCTATCTTGCCTGATATAAGTATTGCTACACAGCTCTGTCTTTTCCTGTGCATTTTCTTGGAATATCTTTTCCAACCCTTCACTTTCAGTCTGTGTAGGTCTTTTGTTCTGAGGTGGGTCTCTGGTAGACAGCATATGTGTAGGTCGTATTTTCTTATCCATTCAGCTACCTTACATCTTTGATTAAAGCATTTAATACATTAACATTTAAAGTTATTATTGATAGGTACTTATTCATTTCCCCCACTTTGTACCTGTGTTTCTCTCTCTCTCTCTCTTGCCCTCACTCTTACTCTTTTTCTTCCTCTTCTTATAGCAGTTCCTTTAGCATCTCTTGCAGTGTTGGTTTTGTGGAGGTGTATTCTTTCAGCCTTCTTTTGTCTGGGAAACTCATTATTTCACCTTGCACTTTAATTGAGAGGTCATGTTTTCTTATCCATTCAGCTACCCTATGTCTTTTGATTGGAGTATTTAATCCATTTTCATTTAAAGTTATTATTGATTATTCATTGCCATTATTACCCTCTGTGGGGGATAATAGTGTGCCATTATTACCTGTGTTCCTCTGTCTCTCTCTTTCTTCATCTTCTTAGGCAACCTTTAGCATATCTTGCAATGCTGGTTTGATGGAGGTGTATTCTTTAGCCTTCTTTTGTCTGGGAAACTCTTTATTTTACCTTCCATTTAAAATGAGAGCCTTGCCTGGCTTATTTCACATAGCATAGAGGGGCAGAATTAGGAGTGAAGAGTGGGGATGGCTGGGGTGGGAGGGAGTAGTGGGGGGAAAATGGAGACAACTATACTTGAACAATTTTAAAAATATTCAAATATAAAAATAAAATGAAAATAAAAATAAAAATATGTTAAAGATATTAAACATCAAAAACATGTCAAAAAACAAAATGAGAGCATTGCTAGGTAGAGTAGTCTTGGTTGCAGGCCTTTGCTTTTCATTATTTGGAAATTTCTTGCCTTTCCCTTCTGTTAAGAAATCAGCTGCTAACCTTATCAGACTTCCCTTGTATGTTACTTGTTTCTCCCTTGGTGCTTTTAAGATTCTCTCTTTGTCTATAAATTTTGGCATTTTAATTATGATGTCTCTTGGGGTAGGCCTCTTTGGGTTCTTCTTGACCCTCTGTGCTTGCTGAACTTGCATGGCTTTTTCCCACTCCAGGTTTGGGAATGTTGTTGCATTTCATGTTGTCATGCAGTTCCTGTAAATTATCTTGTACATCTCTAATAAACTTCATAAATTTTCTCCCATCTATCTCTCTCTGTTAATTTATTAGCCCAACTAGAAGAACTTAGAAAGTGAAAGGAAAGTTATATTTTTAGCACCCACAAAACCTCAGTTCAAATGTCAAGTCTCTAAGCCAAGTATCCTATGAGATGTCTTTTAAATGCTTAGCACAGAAATACACATATGTGTGCATGTAGACATATGCATATGCACATGTCTTTGTCACTTTGTATATCCATTCTGTTCTCCAGCACAGTAGACCTGCATTTTAAATCAGGGAAACTAATAAAACAATTTCCCATTATACTACTGGATGCAATAATGCACCTAAATATCTCTCATCTTGTATACCACATGCAATATCAGACCACAAGGATGTTAAGCAAGTTTTCAATGGTCTAGTATCTAACTCTAGACTTTGCTAGATGCCAGAGGTTCATTATGTTAAAGAGGAAATCACAGGCCCAAATGGCATCACTTGTGCTAAAGCCCATGATACTAAACCTAGATTTAATACCTGACTTAACTGTAGAAATATCCTAACCAGTCTGGAATTTTCCGGTCAACCCCAATGAGATAATCTGTCATATGAGCCTTGTTCATCCCCCATAGGAAGAGGTAGCTATCTCTATGATAAAAGCCCTTCCAATTCTTTCCCCCCCAAAAGAATATTTTCTGTTCTAAGAATACCAGTTTTCTTTTCTTTTCTTCTTTCTTTTCTTTTTTCCTAATAGCTTCCTTGCACTACCTTTGTTTTCTAAAAAAAACTTCCATTTTGTGTAACTCCTGGGAGCACCTTTCTAGTTGCTTGGTGGGATGCTGACCAATTCATGAACTGCTTAATAAAGCCAATTAGAACTTCAAATTTACTCATTTGAATTTTGCTTTTTAACACTTATTAGCTGATTTTACCATCCATTCCTATGTTGATGGTATGAGTTCAGAGAAACTTTACCAATTGCTCAAGATAAGAAGGGACTTACAGCCAGCCTCCAAGATGACCATCAAGAATCTCTGTTTCCTGGTATTTATACCCTTGTATAGTCCACTCCCCATGTTGTATGCAGTTTATTTGCTATAACCAATAGAAAACACAGAAATTATGGTATATAATTTTATTAGATTAGGTTATAAACAACATGACTTCCATCTTGGGTTGTTTGTCTATGTCTCTTGGAGCACTTACTCTCAAGAAGGAAAATGGCCACACTGTGAAGATAAGAAGTCAGCCTCTGGAGCAAAGAACTTAGGTCTCTAGCAAATAGACAGTAAAGAATTGAGTTCTGCCAACAACTATGTGAGTGAACCTGACAGCAGATTCTCCAACCTTGAAATGACTACAGCTCTGACTGACAGCTTGACTGAAATTTCATGAGAGATTCTGAAGTACAACTACTAAGTTTAACTGCTCTGAGATTCCTGACCCACAGAAATAATGAGACAATGGATGTTTATTGTTTTAAGTTCTAAAGTCTTGGTTAATTTGTTATGCAACAATAGATAACTAATACAAGACCCTTCTGAGTGAGAGTTTACCCTTATGCAGAAATCATAGAACAGACTCAAATGAAGTCTGTCTTTGAAATTTCTGGGGATGGAAATAGTTGATCTTGTGTCACCTTAATAATGAGCCATGGCCTCTGAGCACCAGTTTAGGCCTATGCTTCAATTTAATGTACTACACAATAGAAGTAGAAGAGAGAAGCTTCAGATGCATTATACCTCATGTCTGGGACCATAGTTCTCCCTGGAACTTGGAGCATCTCTGTTATATTTGATCCTGTATTATTGATCTAATAGTTGGTCCACAGTCTAACTTTGCTTTCAGCAAAACTACAAAAAGCCAAAGTCAATCCTCATGGTTGGAAGTAAGGAAACAAACCATATATTAAGACAAAAACTATCCCTTAGCAACTTCATAGCAGTAGTGAAAGGAGTATAGGGTTTATGAATAGATACCCCTCCATAGGTTACAAATGAACCCAGAAGTTACTCTGAGCCTTTTGAAAGCATTTGCACCTACTAAATATCATTTAAAAATATTCTCTAAGGTCTCTAAGGTGCAGTGCATTGGCCTTAAGAAACATATTCATTCATGGAAAAAGGTGCATCGATTTATTATGTAAATATTATCTGAACACCTGCTAGGTGTCAGGCACTGTGCTAGGATGTGGATTACAATAATGAACAAAAGAAACATACTCTTTGCTCTCAAAAAATTTAGAATCTAGTGGGGGAAGTAATAATTAATAAAATAATCTCACAAATGAAAACAAAATTCCAACTGTTACTAGTAAGGAGGTAGAGGTATATGAGAGCATACATAAAGGGAGATTTGATTTATGGAATAAAATAAAAAATGTTCCCCCAGGAAGTGACACTAGCTAAAATCTGAAGAAAATATAGGTGTTAAAGAAGGGCAGGTAATACCTCTAATATTCAAGGAACAGAAGGTACAAACACATAATAGTAGGGGAAAATGTGTTGAACAGAAGGAACAACAACAACAAAAAACATGCTGTAGGGCAGAAATTGTGAAACTTTTTTCTAGTTAATGTGTCTGATAAAGCCTTTAATTGACCCAATGAAACATATGCACACCCAGTACCTGATAGGTAATCTTATTCTAAGTGCTTCTCATTACATAACAAAAGCATATCTAAAAGAAAAAAAAACTGTGTGGGGGGATGCCTTGAAGGATACAAAAATTATACATTCCTTATTAACCAATGTCACCCCAATAAATTTATGTTATTTTATTTTTTAAACTTAAAAAAATATTTAATTTATTTATTTTTTAGAGAAAGGGGAAGGGAGGGAGAAAGAGTGGGACAAAAACATCACTTGTGGTTGCCTCTAGGGACCTGACCTACAACCCAGGCATGCACCCCAACTGGGAATCAAACCAGTGACCCTTTGGTTCATGGACTGGCACTCAGTCCACTGAGACACACCAACCAGGGCCCAATGAGAAAAAATACATTCCTTGAGTGGTTTTTTCAAATCTGTTTTTAATATTTTATTGTATACTTTTCCATTACTATTTAACCCCCTTATACAGTGCTTCCCCCAGCAATCACCACACTGTTTTCCATGTCCATGAGTCCTTTTTCCTTTTTGCTAACCACTTAACCTCCTTGAGTGATTTTTTATCTCTTTTTCTATCTTGCTGGATGAGCAAGGCCAAAAGACTAACTGCTGAGAATTATACTCTTAAAAAGACATTTTTTTTTCCTCTGAGCTTTGTTGTGGATCCATCAGTCAGTATTGAAGAGCCCTATAAGAAGGATCCTTGTGAAAATGGTGAATTGGGAAGAATACCCAAAGTATGTGGCAGAGGACTAATATCCCTAATATATAAAGAAAGGTGAGAAATCTTTAAGGAAATGTGTCTATACATAAATATGTCCTAAAGGAAAATTAGGTCAAGACATGAACAAGAAATTTACAGAATATCAAATACAAATGACTAATAAGCATATGAACAAAAGTTCAAACTCAACAGTTGAATATAATGTAAGATGATAGCATTAATTGCTTCTGAACTCATTAAGATTTTCAACAATATTAATATTCATTGTTGATGAGTTTATAAAAAAAACGAGTGGAGATCCAAGATGGAGGGCCAGGATGAGTCATGTGGAGCCCTAGGCAGACAGTGGCATGGGAGTCCATCAGCACTGTGCCTGTAAGGATGAGGCCATGAAGCATGGCTGAGTGAGGTCTAAAGAAGTTAGCAACTGAGATCCCCCAAAGATGGAGGAGGAGTAAATGCAAGCTACACTAACCTCCTCCCAGGAACAATCTGGAATTACAACTGAATTGTAGAGAAATTACCCTGAATGACCAACTGAACACTAGCTGGAGAGAAGCCTTATAACCATGGAGAGACAGAAGAAAATTCTTCGCCACCATGAAACTGGTAGGGAGTGCAGAGGATGAATGAGAGGACTGGATGGGCTCCCATGGGAGACAGCTGAAGTTGTAGAGGGATATTTCAATGGCCAGTGGTTCCCCTGAGAAGTGTGGGGTCTAAACCCCAAGCTGGTCTCCTCAGCCTACAGCACCAGAGCCTGAAAGGAACCCAGATAATATCCAGCTGTGAAAAGCAGCAGAGTTTCTATCTGCCAGGGACACACAGCTAGAGATTCAGAGAGACTCTTAAAGGACCAATGCTCAAAATTTCATTTGCAGCCATTTACCATGGGCTCTAGCAGAGGGATGGCAGTGTAGACTACAGACATTTGAGGAGAGTCTAGGGTTGGTGACTCTGGGGAGAGAACTAAAGGAGTAGCTGCCAAGACCCCTGTGCTGAATCATTCCCCATACTGCAGGAGCCATGCTTCCCAGGAAGAACACTCCTTTCCAAGTGGCATCAGCCTGAGAAGAAGCAATAGCCATGTCCACAAGAATTATTCTGCCCCACACTGTGGGACTTACACCTGGCTAATGATTACAGCTTCCTCTATGTTCATTGCAGCATTATTTACAATTACCAAGATATGAAAGCAGCCCAAGTGTCCATCAATATATGAATGGGTGAAACAACTATAGGGCATTTACACAATGGAACACTACTTGGCCACATAAAGGAAGAAAATTTTACCCTTTGCAACAATATGGATGGATCTGGAGAACACCATGCTAAGTGAAAGAAAGAAGGCAGTCAGAGAAAGACAGATACCATATGATTTCACTCATATGTAGAATCTAATGAATAAACTGAACTAACAAGGAAAACGGGGAGAGACTCATAGATGGAGAGATGGATGATGGCTAGTGGGGGGTGAAGGTGTGGAAAGATTGAGGAAAAAGGTCTCATGGACATGGACATCATTAAAGTGATTGCTTTGGGGAGGGAGATATAAAGGGACTAATTTGTAAGGGGAAAATACAATTAAAAAGAAAAAAAAGAAAAAAAATCCTCACATTTTTTACAAGTTGATTGAGGCATTATTCAGAATCTGCAAGATCACCAGAAATTTTGACAATTTGCTAGGTGTCATAGGACTCACCATATAGCCATATTCATGGCTATGATTTTTTTTTTACCATTAAGATATGAAGTAAAGTCACCAAAGGGAAGAAAGGTGCATAGGGTGAAGTCCAGGGGAGATCTGACCAAGCTTCCACAAGTCTTCTCCCAGTGGATGACACATATAATTATTCCAATAGCAAATCATGATAACATGTGTGAAATGGTGTCTGTCAGAGAAACAATTAGAAAGTCAGTGCCAAAGGTTTCTATTGGAGGCTTGTCAGGTAAGTAGTGTTTGACTAGCATGTACCCAAATGCCTGAGTACCAGAAGGAAAACATGTGTTCAGCATAAACCACATTATACAAACAATTGAAATCACAGCCTTAGCTACAATGTTAATAATTCTGGCTGATTGCTGTTTTTTTCATTCATGCCCTGGAAATATGGCTTGTTTTACATCACTTGGTTCTGAATCAGATCAAATAGCACCAATACTATGGACTTGGAACTTTTACAGAGAGCTATGGGTCTCATGAAAATATTAACTATACTCTGGAGAAGGGCTTTTAACAGAGCTCCAAAAGAGGTTGCTTCTCTTTTGGCTGTAAGATTGAGCTTTTCATGGCTACCATGCCAAATGAGCTGGGGATGGGGGAATGAAACAAGACTCAAATTAAAATTACACAGACCCCATTGTTATTACCAAGATTCAATATTATTTCTTAAATAAACTCCTTTTAGTTTGTTCTATGCCTTTGGTGAATTTTCCAAGTTTTAAGTAGTTGGTTTGGATTGATTTGTCAGTATTTCCTTTGCTTTTATGGGAAAGCAGATTTACCAAGGTTCTCACTCTGCCACTTTGAAAGTCAATTTAATTTCTCATACATTTTTAAATAAGTAGAAATTAATATCACTTTCCCAGAGGGTAGGTTATGAGTGTGAATATAAATTATAAAAAGTTTATGTCTTTTTACTTGCTTATTCTTTTTTGAGCAGCTGATCAAAAAGAAGTAATCAGCCCTGGCTGGCGTAGCTCAGTGGATTGAGCACGGGCTGGGAACCAAAGTGTCCCAGGTTCGATTCCCAGCCAGGGTACATTCCTGGGTTGCAGGCCATAACCCCCAGCAACCATACATTGATGTTTCTCTCTCTCTCTCTCTCTCTCTCTCTCTCTCTCCCTTCCCTCTCTAAAAATAAATAAATAAAATATTAAAAAAAGAAGTAATCAGAATTCAATAAAATGATTAGGTATAGTTTTACTCATGATAGAGAAAATATATACTTACATATCTAGCCATGTAAGTTTAATGAAATAAATTTTAACATAATTTTCAATGACTACACAGTATTTCACTTATAAATGTACCATAAAAGATAAATAGCATGAGGAAATATCCAAAGCTACTAATAAATGACCCAATTTTTTAAATATCATGAACCCAATTTTAAGATATAGTACAATTTATATTGTAAAATATATAATATATGAAAATTATAAAATATTATGAAATATTATATATTTTGTAACACAGATATTAAGATATATTCATGAATACAAATGTGTATATATTTATAAATGTATGTATATTCACACATAAGTATATATATAGATAAATAGTATAAACTATAGTATTAAAAGTGGTTATCCCTATATGATAAACAATTTTTATTTACTTTATTAAGTTTTTATGTACTTTAGAAATTTTTTTATAGCCAACACATTCCTTTTGCAACCTGAGTAAAAAAAAATACATGTTATAAGACACTAGTAAACTATTTATTTATACATTGTAGTTACACCTATTGGGATGATGTGCCTTATTACATGAGTGTTCTACTTTTGAAGAACTTTAGGAGTATTATTCCTGACAAATTAGCCTTTTAAATTCATTTGATACTGTAACTGTATGAAGAACCAAGTTTCCTTTCTAACTTCAACTGCTACAAATCTGAGGGCCAAATTTATTGACTATCTTTAAGGTTTTTATGCTATGCGATTTAAACCTTTTTCTTAGTTCTATTTTATATCCCTTCTAATTTTCTTTTTTAAACTTCTGTTTTCAATTTATCATGTTTTCTTATATTTCATATATTCTTGTAAACTATTTTCAATCCCTTTTATTTATTTATTTTTTTGTTGTTCAAGTACAGTTGTCTCCATTTTCACTGCTTCCCCACCCATCTCTGCCTCTCACCCTCAAACCTACCCCCTCTGGCTTGGTCCATATGTCCTTTATACATGTTCTTCGAAGGACTTTTCCCTGCCATCCCCTACTACCCTTCTCCCCTTTCCTTTCTGGTTGCTGTCAGTTTTTTCTTTAGTTCAATGTCTCTGGTTGTATTTTACTTACTTGTTTGTTTTGTTGATTAGGTTCCACTTATAGCTGAGATCATATGGTATTTGTCTCTTACCACCTGGCTTATTTCACTTAGCATAATGTTTTCCAGTTCCATCCATGCTGTAATGTAGGATAAGAGCTACTTCTTTCTTTCTGCTGTGTAGTATTCCATTGTGTAAATGTACCACAGGTTTTTGATCCACTAATTTACTGATAAGCACTTAGGTTGCTTCCAGCACTTGGCTATTCTGAATTGTACTTCTATGAACATTGGGGTGCATAGATTCTTTTGAACTGGTGTTTCAGGGTCTTTAGAGTATAATCCCAACAGTGGTATGGCAGGGTCAAATGGCAGTTCCATTTTTAATTTTCTGAGGAAATCCCACACTGTGTTCTATAGTGGCTGCATCAGTCTGCATTCCCATCAACAGTGCACTGGGGTTCCCTTTTCTCCACAACCTCTCCAACACTTGCTTGTTAGAAAAATAGAATAATTTGGGAATGAATAGATCTGTATATACACACAGAGACACATATACATTTTATTTTATTTTTTAAATTTTATTTCTCAATTATAATTTACACTCAATGTTATTTTGTTTAAGTTTCAGGTATATGGCATAGTGATTAGACAAGCATATGCTTTATGAAGTGATTTGCCTGATATTTCAAGTTTCTATCTCTCATGATACTTTTTAATTACAATATTACTGACCATAATTCCCTACACTATAATTTACATCCCCATGACTATTTTGTAACTACCAATTAGTACTTTTTTCTCCCTTCACATTTTTCACCCAGTCCCCTAAACTCCCTTCCCTCTGGCAACATCAGTCTATTATCTCTGTTTCAATTTTGTTTATTCACTTATTTTGTTCTTTAGATTCCACCTATAAGTGAAATCATATGGTATTTCTCTTTCTCTGACTCATTTCACTTAGCATACATACTGTCACAAATGGTAAGATTTCATTCTTTTAAAGTTGAATAATACTCCATTGTATATATGTACCACTGTGTTTTTATTGACTACTCTATTCATGGGCACTTGGATTGCTTTGATGACTTGGCTGTTGTAAATAATGCTTATATAAACATAGGGGTGAATATATCCTTTCCAATGAGTGTTTTGGGTTTCTCTGGATATGTACTCAAAAGTAGAATTACTAGGTTATAAGGCAGTTCCATTTTCAATTTTTTGAGGATCCTCCATTTTGTTTTCCACAGTGGCTGCACCAATCTACATGACCAACAACAGTGCACAAGGGTTTTCTTTCATCCACATCCTCACAAGCACTTGTTGTTTGTTGATTTATTGATAATATCCATTCTAACATGTGTGAGATAATATTTCATTGGGGATTTAATTTGCATTTCTTTGATGATTAGTGACATTGAGCACTTTTCATATGTCTATTGACCATCTGTATGTCCCCTTTGGAGAAGTGTCTATTTGGATACACTCCCCACTTTTAATTGGATTGTTTGTTTTTATTATTTTGGTGTTGAGTTGCAAGAGTTTTTTAAAAATAAATTTTGAACATTAACCCTTTGTCAAATGAGACATTGAAATTAAGAACGAACTGATAATAACTAGAGGGGAGGTGGAAGGGGATAATGGGGGTAAGGGGGAAATTGTTTTCAGGAGCAAGTATAAAGGTCATATGGACAAAAGCAAGGGTGGGTAGAATCAAAGGTAAGAAGTGGAGATAGCTGGGGTGGGGGGAGTGGTGGGGGAAAATGGAAACAACTGTACTTGAACAACAATAAACAAAGTGGAAAAAATTATAATAAAATAGGCCCTGGCTGGCGTAGCTCAGTGGATTGAGTGTGGGCTGTGAACCAAAGCATAGCAGGTTTGATTCCCAGCCAGGGCACATACCTGGGTTGCAGGCCACGGCCCCCAGCAACTGCACATTGATTTTTCTCTCTCTCTCTTTCTCCCTCCCTTCCCTCTCTAGAAATAAAAAATAAAAATAAAATCTTAAAAAAATAAAATAAGATAGCAGTTTCAATATAAAATATGTCATTGTAAATATGATCTCTTATTTAGTGATATTTTGTTGATAATTTCCTTTGTTGTACAATTTTTTTTAGTTTGATGTAGCCCCATTTGTTTATTTTTTTCTTTTGTTTATTTTGCCCAGGGAGATATATCAGAAAAAAAAAGTTGCTAAAAGAAATATCAGAGGTTTTACTGCCTGTGTTTTCTTCTAGTAGTGTAATTAATGGTTTAGCATCTCACATTTAAGTCTTTAATTCATTTTGAGTTTATTTTTATACAGGTGTAAAAAGGTTTTTTCTACGTGTATCTGTCCAATTTTCTCAACACCATTTATTGAGCAGACAGTCTTTACCTCACTGTTTGTTCTTGCCTCCCTTGACATATACTGACCACAAAGGTGTGGGTTTGTTTGTAAGCTCTCTATTCTGTTCCATTGATCTATGTGTTTATTTATGTCAATACCATGCTGCTTTGATTATCATAGTCTTGTATATAGTTTGACATCAGGTAGTGTGACACTTTCTTCTTTATTCTTCTTTTTCAAGACCGATGTGGTTATTTGGGGTCTTTTGTGGTTCCATATAAATTTTGGGGTTATTTCTTCTAGTTCTGCGAAAAATGCCATTGGTATTTTGATATGAATTGTATTGCATCTATAGATTGCTCTGGGTAGTATGGACATTTTAACAGTGTTAATTCTCCCTATCTATGAGCTCAGTATATGCTTCCATTTATTTGTATCTTCTTGAATTTCTTTCTTCAATGCCTTATAATTTTTCAGGTACAGTTCTTTTTTTCAATGTTTCTAGTTAAAACCAGAGGGGAGGGGGAAGAATAACAGGGTGGGGAGAAAAAGGGGAAGGACCATCAAGGAACTTGTATAAAGGACACATGAACAAAGCCAAAGGGAATTAGGATTGAGGGTGGGAGATGGGGATGATTGTGGGGAGGGGAACTGGAGACAACTGCACTTGAACAACAATTAAAAAAGCTTTCCTTATTAAATTGGTGAATGAAATTATATAGTTTTTTTTTTTAATAGTTCTTTTACTTCCTTGGTTAAATTTATTCCTAGGTATTTTATTCTATTTTTTGATGGAGTTGTAAATATGGTTGTTTTCTTAGTTTCTCTTTCTGATATATCATTATTGGTATATAAAAATGCAACTGATTTCTGAACACTTATTTTGTATCTTGCTGCTTTACTGAATTCATTTATGAGTTCTAGTAGTTTTTTGGTGGAATCTTTAGGGTTCTCTCTATATAGTATCTTGTAATATGGAAATGATGACAGTTTTATTTCTTTTTTCCAGTTTGCATGTCTTTAATTTATTATTTTTGTCTGATTCCTGTGGGTAGGACACACACACATATTTTAAAGATAAGTACAGCATAACTCGAAGGTTTTGAGATTTATCTATAAGACTTTATTCTCTAGGCAGTACATTTGTTCTTTATACAGCATATTAGTTTTATAATTTATTAGTAGTTTTAGCACACAAACTTGTTTCTCCTATTATGTTCCTCTGTAGGTGCCTATTTCCTTAAGTCCTACCTACCACAGCCATTATTTTAACCACTGTTTTAGGCAATTCTTCTATGGTTGATATCTGCTATAAAAGGATCACATAGTCTCTTAGGAAAGAAAACACTGGGATTAGCATCAGAATTCTAAGGTTTGTGTACAGGCTATGACCATGTAGCCTCAGGTAAATCTTTAAACAATCCAAACCATCTTATTCATGAAATAGAATGTTAATACCCTTCATCATAAGTAGGTAATGTGATTTTTAGGATTAGTTGAAATCAGATGTGTAGAAAATTTTTATTGGCAGACAAAGATGTGTAAGCTAACAAAATCTGAATCTTTCAAGCTGATCATCTTAGCTCAGGGCTGCTTCTGCCTAAATAGGGTGACTTTAAAAATTTGTATAAGGTCTACATTGGGACTAGTTGCATTTTTAAAAGATTATCTTCATAAGTTGCAAAAATATTGTGCATTTCTCTATATCAACAAGTTTGTAGGCTGAGAACCTAAAAATGCTGATTGGGCTAGCTATTTGTTTTCTTTCCTAAGAAGTTAACAATTAATTAATAGATACCATGCATTTATGAAAGCCCAGTTTTTGTTGGTACTACATCCTTATTTAGAGTGAGAGTAATCATTACCATTGAGAGTTTTGCAAAAAGTAATCTAACATTTACATGAAAACTAGTATTCTTGGATTTTTTTGCCATACTTTTTTGCCTCCCTTGCCACTGTGTGTAACACATTCTGTGAGATCAGCATGGAGAATTTGCACTTCAACATGTGATGGTCAACTTATTGTTAGTCAGGGGTTCTGGACATTGAGATATGCTGTCCAAATTTTCTCTTCAGATCTGAAGCACTTATTTCCGTGGAGTGTTGGTTGCTGAGAGTTCAGAGCTGTATCTGTCCCAGGAATTTTCTTTGACTGAAATGGCTGACTCCTTCAAGTTTACACCCCTTTCCCAGGGGCAGCCAGCATTCAACGACTAGGTGATGCAGGGTACAAAGCCAATCTTCTTGCCTAAATATGAGACACCTTTGGCGGCAATCCCAGTTTCAAAGCTTTCCATAAAGCAAACTGGTCTCTATTGCATATGTATTACTCTTCAATTTCTCTCATATTTTCTTACATGTGTTGTTCACAAGAGCACTCTCTTAAAAAGCACACAAATTTTCATCTCTGAGTCAATTTCCCAGAGAAACAAAAACTTTTAGAAATACATGAGATGAATATTCAGGTATGGAAACTAGTTACCTAGTTAATAGTCATTCTCTCTTTCTTTCTTACAAACTAAACTCCAATTTTATTTAGGCTGTCAATTGGCCCAGCTTATATTCCAAAATATATTTCTCAAACTTCATTGCAATCAGGGGTGCCTTGTGATACAGCTCTGGCCAATGATATATAAGCAGAAGTCACTGCTTTTTAAATGGATTAAGTGAGCCAATACAAGTACTTATACCTGTTAGCCTCTCTATTTTTCTTTCTTGAAATGCATTTTCAATGCTAGAAGGGGACATAAGGGAAAAACCAACATATTTGGAATCTCAGTTCTAACCAATTTCAGTACCACTTAACTTAGGACTTTCATAACTTGAGAATAACAAGTCATATCTGTTTAAGTCATTGTTGTTTGGATTTTGTTGCATTCAGCCATACTCAATCTCTAACTAACATGAAATTGGGGAAAATACTTTTAGCTTCTAGATTCAGATGAGACCTGAGCTGAAATTTAGGCTCTAAATTGGAGTTTGATGATCTGTATTTGAGTTTTGTTTCACTAACCCATTCATCTTCAGCTCCCTTATTTGTAAACTGGAGAGATCATTACTTACAACATCTGATTATTAATGAGGATTAAATGAGAGAATAGATGTCAGAGTGTGTAGTACAATGTCTGGCATAATATCAGTGCTCTGTTAATATTAGTTTATGTATTTTACATGGCCCCTTATATGTACCAAGTTTATTATTATAGAGTAGAGCTTATCAGATTCCCTATGGCCATACTAGGCCTAAGTGATTCTGATAGGGTTTTCTCTCAGTTGATCACCAACCTCTTATTGAGGTCAGCTCTTTAGTGACCTGTCATTTTGTGAAGCCATGGTATCCAATGTGATACAGGAAAGTAAAAAAAGAAAATATTAGAGTGTTTCAGTTTGGTTCCCTGGGTAGACCATGGGACAGAATTTAGTATGCAGGATATTTTTTCAGGAGTGTCTTTAGATTCAACCCATATAGAAAGGAGGGGAAAGGAGCAGGACTGAGCAGACGAAGTCCAGCTGTGATACAGGCCCAGTGGAAGTCTCTATTGAGACTTCCTATTGACCCTACAGAGAATGACAGAACAAACCCAAATTGAGCAGAGATGGCCAGGCCTTTTTACTACCACATAGATCAGACACTGTGTGCAAACCACCCAGTGAGAAGGTGTGACCTAGGCAAGGCTTCTCTGGAGCTGAGGCAGACCCTGAAGAGGCTGACAGCTGGAGGCCATCTGTCTAGAGCAGTCCCAACTGGTGGAACAACACATCCTTCATTGAAGATGGATCTGGTTAGAGGCTTATCTCAGTGTCCACTACAGATAGGAAGAAAAAAACACAGTAACACGAAATCACATTGCTGAAACTTAAGTATAAACTAACAAAATATTTTTTAACATATCACAGCCAATGGTGGTTCTAGTTTCTGGTTAGAGGAAATTATAATGCTGTTTTTTGAAAGGAAATGACCAAAAGCTAAGCTTGATTTACACTACATTTTTTTCTCATCTTCAAAAACTCCCAATCTTGATTTTGCTTGCTTGAAACATAAGAATTGAATGGTGCCCATGGCATTAGAGATGAAAGGTCTGGGAGACTGTATAAAATCTCCCACTGTTTTGGATGAACTGGATCGTCAGCTAAGCCAAATTAATTACTATTGTTATTGCTGTTAGTTATTGCTGTTAATTATGTGTGGACAAATTTATACATATGACACTTAAATCACTGAAAAAGCAATTTACAAACATCACCTCACATAATTCATGCAACTATGTTAGAAGTTTAGAGTGGTTGCCTCCATTTTCTTCATTTCTTGTGGCTTCTTTACCAAAGTCTTCAGTTGCCTAGAGCAAAGAAAAAAGTAAACAAGCAAATGCAACAATAAAAAAGAGATAAGGATGCATATTTGTTTATGTTTTACAATCTATGTAGCTGATTTCATGGTTTGAAAATATAAAATGTTTATCCTCTTGAAATCAAACATCATGCATCTATATGTTCCTTAACATTGATTTTGGGCTGTGAATGCAGAGGCTAAAATGAGACAGGTATTCAACTATTAACTGAGCTTTGCTTATTGAAATAAGGCTTAAAATTGCTGCCCAAAATATTGCATGGTAAGAGCATTTCTTTCTGATTCTGTATTTCTGCCTCTGTGTCTATTTCTCTCTCTCTCTTTCTCTTTCTCCCTGTTTTTGACTCTGCATCCTTGCCTCTCTCCTGACCTTTCTGTTACTGAAGCCAGACCAATAACTCAGTTCAGGGATGCTAAAAATGAAAGTAACATTTATTTTAGCCCTGCATGGGGCAGAAACTCTGGCACTCAAAACTGGAGATTCGAGCCTGCATAAGCACTCAGGCTTTCTACTGGGGTCAGAGGGTGGAGGGGTTGGGGGCACAGGGCGGCTCTTCTCCCATTTTGGAGTGAGTTTCTGTGGCTCCAGGGCACTAAGGGACAGTACTTGTTATTTCCTCCCTGCAGATGCACCCTGGTCTTGCTTTCCTCCTTCTTTAAGCCCTATGAATAGCCTCAGTAAAAGATAGTTGTTTATCTCGTGTTTCTTAGGGGTCTTATGTTTGTAGCCAGCTTCTAGATTCCCCCCTTCCCTTCCATGGCCATCCGCTGTGTCTCACAACTGCAAGGAGAAGTATCAAAGGAAGTTCCCATACTGTGGTCATGTAAGCTATGGATTCTCTGGTTAGGGAGGAGAGGTATAAACCATTTGATCTCAAGTGTTCCTGGTTAGGGGAGATAAGGTCTTTTGATTCACCAGCTGGCTGAAAGCTGCTCAAACTGTTCAGCCTTGTTTAATTTTCTTGTCTCAGTTTCTCTATTCCACTTGCCCAGGAATTTTCCTAGCTTTTTATTATCCTGTCTCATTTCTGTTACTCAGTCAATATATGTTTTTCATTTTCCTCTCTGCCTGTTTCTTTTCTCTCCTTCCCTTTCCCCTCTCCTCATCTTTCTGCTCTCCCTGTCTTCTGCCTCTGTGTCTTTTGTTTCTCTGTATACCCTAGTTATCTCTGTTTTTGCCTCACTCGTTCTCTGTGTGTGTCTGTCTGTGTCTCCTCTTGTATATTTATCTTTTGTGTTGTTGTTTCTTTTCCCAATAATGTATAGAAGTTTGCTAGGAAATGTTTTACTTCTTGAGAGACAACAAATTAAATAAGAGATGAATATTTAATGATAAATCCCTGAATACTTAGTTTTGTTGAGTCCATTATGTTTTTGAGCCTTTAAAACTCATTAGTTTATTCCTGCCACATTTCTGTCAAATAGACTTCTGCATTAACACCCGTGCCCCCACAGAAGACAGAAATGTGAGTAAGATCTCCTAAACCTCCACTCTGCACCAGGGAACTTTACTTACCTCCATGCTTTACAGCAGAATTCGGCAAACTACAGCTCATCAGCCAAATTCCACCTGCTGCTTTTTTTTGGTATGAGTTAAGAACTAAGAATGGTGTTTACATTTTTAAAAAGGTTAATAAAAGGGAAAATGTATGTGCCAGAGACCATATGTGACCAGCAAATCCTAAATTGCTGCTGTAGAGAATTTTGTATGGGAGTAATCACACCTGTGATTTCTCGAAGACATTTGAGGCATATCACAACAACTTCTTCAACATTTTCTGTGATTAGGTTCCCAAGAAGTAAGAGCTGAGACAGGGATGCTTGTGTAAGTAGTTTAGTAAAGGAACATTCCCCACTGAAACCTAAAATGGAGTAAGGCAATCAGGAAAGGGCAAGAAATGAAGCCAGGCAAAGATGTGGGTTTAGCTATAGTCTACAATCAGCTTGATATCACAGGGAGCTCTGTAATGTGAAGCTGAGGTGAGGGGGCTAGGCTTTCATACCCCAATATTAGTTAGTCATTAGTAATGGGCTGTAGGAGAGGAAGAAACTTTCCTTTATCCTTTTAGGATCTGCTAGTAATAATCAAATTAACACAAAACATTAACAAGAGAAAATCACCAAATTTAATTACATGCATACATATCAGAATCCCACACACATGATAGTCAGAGACAGAAACAAAAAATGAGGTATATATAATATTCTGAACTAAGGATGGAATAAGGCACATTGGGGGAAGAAGGTTATTGCAGGATGATAATAAGAGAAAAAGTTCAGTAATTAGAGGTTTGCCCTGCCATATACAATAGATAGTTCAAAAAGGTGATCTCTGATACTCTCTTGCTATGGTCAGGGCCCCTAATTTAAATTCTTCTAGGCAGTTATAGGGGGTGGGCAAAAGTTTCTCTTGAGGAGGAAGGGTGTTGGCTGCCTTTACATCAAAATAATCCACTTACCACAGAGGCACACCTTGGGGTGACTAGTTCTGAAATCCTGCAGGGCCAACTCCCAGAAAAGGGGTATGTATAAACTCCTGGCATCACTGCACAAGTCAGCTTCTGTTAACCTAGCACAGTTCTCCAGAGATGGGTGAATTGTGAGCTATTAGCAGTTGGAGAATGGACACAATAACCTGATGAGGTAGATCTGGGAAGGGAAGCAACAGTAACTACTACACAAATGACACTGGGATAAGGAGACTAATCCTACCTTATACCTATTGTTGGCAGGTTAAAGCTTCTCCTACACTTCATAGGGGTCCTTGAATCTGAGTGGCTGAGTGGGAAGGGCTCCAGCATCCTATTTGCAGATACACAGCCATGCCCCCCAAAAAGAGTATCAGCCTTACAAACATGTGTGAAGCCTGTTCTGCCTTCTATATTAGAAGATTAAAAGTGATAGAATGTCTGAGCTGGACAGGCTTCAAAGTTCATCAGATCCAATACCTTTGTTTTAAAGAGGAGGAAAGACTTCACAAGGTCCCACAGCTGGCAACTGACTTATCACTACATCTCTGTTTTCTAATTTATAGAACAGGATATTTTTCACCATTCTATGATGCATCTCTAATCTGTGTACCTAACAACATAGCATGTTTAATGCTTTTATGTTTAAGGAAAGGGAGAAAAACTATCAGTTAATTTTCTTTGCCATGTATTCCATTAATCAATTTTGCTATGACATGTGAAATTGTTCTCTATGTTGCTAACTAGTATGTTTTCAGTAAATTTTACTTTTAGATTTACAGAATTATTGTGAAGATAGTACAGAGATTTCCTATGTGCTCCACATCATTTCCCCTATTGTAACATCTTCATTAGTGTGTGTGTGTGTGTGTGTGTGTGTTATAATCTTTATAAAGCTAAAATTGGTTCATATTGATGTCTTCAACTCTAATCTATAACCACATGGCTCATCCTTAGCTTCTGTAACACAGGAGGTCCAAGCTGAGGAGCCACAGCTGTGCTTGTGATATTCTGGTAAAAGAGGACCAGCAGATGCAGGCATGCTGTTTATTATTAATGTTACATGGGTGTGCACCAATGGCAGCAGATTAGGTAAGAGACCACACCCTCCCTCTGGCCTTGGTGCTACTTATAGGGTTAAGGAAGGGGTAGTGGCAGGGAAGGGAACAGCAGTGGCATGTGAAAACTCTGCTTTGTTATGATAGACATAGGGGCATTGAGAGGGTTGGGACATCCAGATACATACTGTTTTCCTCATTCCTTATGGCTGTAGGTGAGGTAACCATCTGTTCTCTGAGGTCTTGGAGGGGCCATGTCCTGAGTTAGCCCACAGAATAGTCATCCTTCCCTGTAACCTCTCACTCAAACAGTGAGATTTTGCTTCTACTGTCTGCCATTCATTTAATTGATTGTTGTATGCTATTTTCAGAATTGTTAACCCATAGCCCCATGGGAAACATTTTTATAAACTAGAGCACAGTGGCTAAATATAGTTCCTTTGCTTTTAGTTTTATAAACTCATTTCCAAGTTGACTGAGGTCAGCACCTTTTCCTTCACTTCCTTCAGTGAGGCTGTTTCAAACTTGTGTAATATGTTTAGTCTTTTGTCACATTCTGTACTCCATTCTAGAATCTCCTGACCTCCCAAATGATTTTTAAATTTTTTTTCACATATTAATCTTTGTATTATAAAGTTCTATGGAATTTGACAAATTCTCAATGTCTTATTTTTACCATTATAGTGTCATGTATTCTGGAAGGGGCAAAACTACAGAGACACTGGAAACATCAGTAGTTTCCCTGGACTTGGGGTAAGAGATATGAGGACTAAATAGGTAAAATATAATACCTTTTAGAATTAGTGAGGAAATAGTCTTTCTGTCTCTATTTTCTGGAGGAAATTATTAAAAAATTGTTATAATTTCTTCTTAAATATTTGGTACATTTCACCAGTGAAATCATCTGGGTCTGGTACTTTCTATTTTGGAAAATTTTTAACTATTAATTCAATTTCATTAATAATTAAAAGCTGTTCAAGTTGACTATTTGTCTTTTGTGAGTTTTGGTGGTTTGTGGCTTTCAAGGAATTGGTCCATTTCATCTAGTTATCAAACATGTGGGCACAGAAATCTTCTTAGTATTCTTCCATTATCCTTCTAATATTCATGTGATTATTTATAATGCATCCCCTTTAATTTCTGATATTGGTAATTTGGGTCTTCCCTCTTTTTTTCTTGGTTCTTTGTCTATGGGTTTATCAATTGTATTGATGCATTGGCTTCACTGATTTTCTCTATTGTTTTCTTGTTTTCAATTTTACAGATTTCTATTATAATTTCTATTAACATTTTTATATCTCTTGCTAAATTGCTCTTCTTTCTCTTCTTTCCTAAGATTTAAGCTTGCCTTATTTATTTTAGATCCTTCTTCTTTTTAAATATATGTATTTAATCCTAAAAAATCCTTGTAAATGATGCTTTCTCTGACTGACAAATTTTGTTAAGTTGTAATTTAAAAATATTTTATATTATGTTCTTGAGACTCTTCTTTGACTCATCTGTTATTATAAATATGTTGCTTAATCTCCAAATAGTTTGAGATCTCCCAGGTGTCTTCTGTTGTTGATTTGTCTTTCAAATTCTACTGTGGTCTAAGAACATACTTTGTATGATTTTCATTCGTTCAAATTTGTTAAGGTGTATTTCATGGTCCAGAATGTGATCTATTTTGGGAAATGTCCCTGTAAGTATGAGGAGAATGTATATACTACTGATTTTGGATGAAGCATTCTATTAATTTCAAATGTATCAAGTTGATTGATATTGCTATTCAAGTCAACTATATCCTAACTGATTTTTCTATTTCATTTTACCTGCTTGATCTACCAATTACTGACAGAGGTATTGATGCCTCCAAATGTAATATTGGATTTGTCTATTTCTCCTTTCACTTTAATCAGTTTTGTCCTCACCTATTTTGGTACTCTGTTAAGTTCATGTATGTTTGGGATTGCTAAGTCTTTTGAAGAATTGACTACCTCTCTTTATTCCTGATAGATTTTCTGAAATGCTCTTAAGTCTACTTGGTGTCATGTTAATATAGCTACACTAGCTTTCTTTGATTAGTGTTAGCAAAGTATGTTTTTCTGTCTTTACTTTTAAACTATCAGTCTTAAAATTTAAAGCAGATTTCTTATGCAGTTTTCCTTTCAAAAAAAGTCATTGATGTTTAGTGTGCCCAGTTCTTTTTCTTATTGTAAGCACTGGGTTGATGACTTACAAGCTGTTTATTATGTCAGAGCTAAAGCCAGAGGACCTACTAATCCTTCAAAAATCAACATATTCTTGCTCTCTTCTTTCTCCCCAGACAGTATGAAACCCCTTCCCTATTTTTCTTACAACCTCTTTCAGAGGGCTATCTCAGCAGAGCTGTTTGACCTCTGGGAACACTGTGCTCCTCTTTATTTCAGAGCCATCTGACTCTTAAAATTCACAGAAGGCTGTATAACCTCTCTACCTAGAAATCCTGCTACTTCTGATACCTGGTCCCAGCAATAAGTCAGTTTCACTCATGCCTTTGTGAAAGATTCATATATACTTCCCTGTAGAGGTTTTATCATGTTTTTACCATTGTGGCTTTCTTTGGAAGTCCTGCAGAATATCAGTCAAGCTGTATGAATGTCAGCTGAGAACCTAATTTAAATTCCTTCTCATGCTGTTCTGAAGCCCAGAAAAATAAGGATTAATGAATTGGGCACCTTAAGCAGGCAAACCAGATTAGGATTCGCTACTCTGAAAAAAAAAAATTAGTGGGATTTATGGTGCACAGGCCACCTAATGTCTGGCTCTGGGGTGATTGAAGAAAGAAAAGAGTGTTTCAGAAGTGTAAGAGCAGCCATAAAACCAGCAAGATGTTGGGAGATTTGGGATTTTGGATTAGTTCATTGGCATATAAAAGGCAAGCTCCTAGGAAAGTGCTTTGCTGTCTCTAAGAATCTACAAACTTTTAACCAACCATGGGAGGGGCAGTCCATCCCTACTCAGTGAAGTACCACATGCCAAAGCATCAGATACAGAAAGTAGAAAATGTGGTTAATATAAAGTTTTTGTGTGAGCTAAAGTTTTTGTTTCTCTGGGATAAATGCCCAGGACTACAATCGCTTGATCCTCTTCAAAACTGTGAGTGATAAACTCTTTTCAATGGCAAAAAAAAAAGGTACCTGAGAATCTGACTTAAATGTTTCTAACAGTCAGGATATGATGATCCTGCACAGATCATGGTAAATCACAAATAACAGTATAAATTTTCATATAACCCAAAGTACAGTGGGAAGGAGTCCAGAGTTGGGCAGGCTAGGGTTAAGCAACATTTCAAGAACACAGTTTTGAAATCTATCTATCTATCTATCTATCTATCTAATCTATCTATCATCTATCTATCTATCTATCTATCTATCATCTATCTATCTAATCTAACTATATCTATCTATGTATCATCTATCTTTCTACTCTGTAAAACCTAGTGTGTTTGTTCTTTTCATCTTGGTCTCAAGATGCTTCCTCATTTACATCTATTTGTTTTATCAGGAAAAATAAATATCTCTATAATTTTTTTGTATATATCACTTTGTATTACATGGGTAACACTAGTGGAAGAGACACTTGGAAAGTGAGCATTTAACTTCCTCAACATCTCTAGAAAGTGTCCTAGGGAGGAGTCAAGAATGAGTTTAAAGTAATGCATAGTGACAGCCTCTGCCAACAGGCTTACTTAAGTTTCAGAAACAGTATACTCTCTCATTTAATTCTAACCTTAACTCTGACATAGGAAGGGTTGCTGGAAAATCTGATGAAGACTGAGGGGAAAGTGTTCTGACATTGATATCACAATTTTTCTTCCTTTTTGTCTTCTAAGACCTATTCCCCAATTCTTCTCTGTGAAACTGGGCCACTCTAGTCTTTTTTTTCATAAAGAAACTCTTATTTTCTAGATCACTCATTAAGTATGTATGTGTGTCAGTTTAGGTTTTATAATAAGCAGATGGTTAGAGAGAGTTAAAAAGAGTAAGTTGTTATTGGGGGACAATGTTTACGAGAGATAAAAGAGCATAAAGCAGAATTGGACAGAAAAAGCCTCAGACTAGGAAGCAGATCTAAGTTTTGGCCATCTCAATAAGAAACTTTTGAGAAAAGATTGCCCATTAGTAAAATCTCCTAATAGACAGTAGTGGTCAGTCCCTAGTATTCCCACCATGACCATTCATTGGCTGGGATATGCTTAGGAAAACCATGAATTTGATTCAAAGGATGCAATGAATCCTGATGGCCTTACAGATTGAGACTGTCAACTAACTGCCTCTTTCACAGTTGACTGGCAAGTTCTTTTTTTTAAATATATTTTATTGATTATGCTATTACAGTTGTCCCATTTCCCCCATCTCTCCCCTCCACCCTGTATCCCCTCTCCCACCCACGTTCCCCCCCTTTAGTTCAAGTCCATGTGTCATACTTGTGAGTTCTTTAGCTTCTACATTTCCTGAACTATTCTTGCCCTCCCCCTATCTATTTTCAACCTATATTCTATGCTACTTATTCTCTATACCTTTTCCCTTTCTCTCCTCCTCCCACCCCTCTGCTGCTAGCCCTCCATTTTCCCTCCATTTCTGTGGTTCTGTCCCTGTTCTAGTTGTTTACTTAGTTTCTTTTGGTTTTGCTTTAGGTGTGGTTGTTAATAATTGTGAGTTTGCTGTCCTTTTACTATACATGTCTTTTCTTTATCTTCTTTTCTTAGATAAGTCCCTTTAGCATTTCATAAAATAAGGGCTTGGTGATGATGAACTCCTTTAATTTGACCTTATCTGAAAAGCACTTTATCTTCTCTTCCATTCTAAATGAGAGCTTTGCTGGATAGAGCATCTGGGGTGTAGGTCCTTGTCTGTGATGACTTGGAATATTTCTTTCCAGCCCCTTCTTGCCTGTAAGGTCTCTTTGGAGAAATCAGCTGACAGTCTGATGGGAACTCCTTTGTAGGTTACTGTCCCCTCATCTCTTGCTGCTTCTAGGATTCTCTCCTTCGTTTTTACCTTGGCTACTGTAATTATGATGTGCCTTGGTGTATTTCTTCTTGGGTCCAACTTCTTTGGGGCTCTCTGAGCTTCTTGGATTTCTTGGAAGACTGTTCCCTTTGCCAGATTGGGGAAGTTCTCCTTTATTATTTGTTCAAATAACTTTTCCACTTGTTGGTCTTCCTCTTCTCCTTCTGGTACCCCTATAATTCGGATGTTGGAACATTTAAAGGTGTCCTGGATGGTCTTAAGCTTTTCCTCGATTTTTTGAATTCTTATTTCATCGTGCTTTCCTGCTTGGCTGATTCTATCTTCCTTCTGGTCCACTGTATTGTTTTGAGACTCAGATTCCTTCCTTTCACTATTGGCTCTCCTCCACGTATCTTCCTGCATCTCTTTTATAGTAACCTGCATCCTTTCATCTAAATTTCACCTAAAGTCAACCAATTCTGTGAGCTTTCTGATCACCAGTGTTTTGAACTGTGCATCTGATAGATTGGCTATTTCTTGGTTGCTCAAAAGGATGAGTCCTGGGGGACTGATCTGTTCTGTTGGCGACGTATCTCTCCCTATTTCTCCTTTTTTTTTTTTTCCTGGTCTGGTCGCCCTTGTTACAGTGAGGGGCGGAGCCTTAGGTGTTCACTGGGGCTGGGCACCCCAGTTGCTAGATTGTGACGTTATATGTGGGGGCGGGGGCGGGAGCGGGGACGGGAGGGAACAATGGCGGTAGTTCCGTTTTCCTGGGTTCAGACACTTCTTTCGGATCCTGGGCTGGGAACTCTGCCGTGGTCCACAATCGCTGCTTCACTGGGTACCCCAGCCGCAGCTTGCGTACTAAGGGATCACCGCTGTGTTCTTGCGCCCCAGATGGCTGTCACGCCGATTTTGCGCCAAATTTTCCCCGACCTCCGCAAGCCGCTGACCTGCGCCAGCCCTGCGCCCGCCCGGCTCATCGTCCCCTACCAGTCTGGATGTACAGGTCTACTTCAACTTCTTGGCTGTCTGACTTCCATTCAGATAAATCCTCTGTCGGTTCTGGGTGTTATTCTGTTTGTAAATTATTGTTGTAAATTATTGTTGTTCTAATCTTGGTTGTGCGAGGAGATACGGTGCGTCCACCTATTCCTCCATCTTGCCGGAAGTCTCCCAGCAATTTCTTTCTTGAAGGGAGAGCTGGATAGTCTACCTCCATGGCTGCCAGTAAATGATATTTTAGTAATGTTTATTACCAAACTGTCCACAAGTTCTTGTTGAGGCTCTACTACATATAAACTGATATGTTAGACTAATTGATGATCCAAGGAAGTATAAGACACTTGCTGTGCTGGTTGTCTTCTGTTTTCTCTAGATTCATTCTTGCTCTGCTATTCTGGAGCTTGACTTATATGGAATGTACCACTGAGTTCTAGTGTCCTTTGGTTTTCAGTTGCATATAACTAAGGAGGAGGCTCAGCTACAGATTAAAGGGAAGGAGAATGAACAGGAAGTTCTGCCCATGGACTACCATTTTTTAGGTCATATTGGGTTGGTTGTGCCCCTTACCCTAAAGTCACTGTTATTAATACCATTTTATATAATTTTCTCTTCTTCCAGGTTCCAATAACTTTTCTTCTTATTTACCTCTTCATTTCCTCAGGCATAAGAGTAGAAATAGCTACAACTATCTGTAACAGTGCAAATAGGTCCTTACACTATTCCTTGAAATTTCCCTGTAAGATGTCCAAACCTTTGTTATCAGACCCTTTGTAAATCAACCTTCTTAAATTAGAATGTGCCATCTGTTTTCAGTTGGGACCCTGGCTCATGCACTTGATTTTTTATATGCATATGGCATTTCCACCTAATGAAATTGATATAAACAACTTGAGGCAGAAGCTTACCCTGGGTTGTTAATAAACAAACATCTTTTATATAATATAGTTTCTATTGTGAATACTTGTTTATTTCTCTATCCATTCATTTCAACAAAAATGCATTTAGTGCCTACTGTGTGCCATGTGCTATGTTAGTTACTGTACACAGAAATATTGGTTCAGTTCTCAAAGAAGAGCCTAGAGCACAGTCAGGTTATAAAGTATAGTCAAGTAACAGAAGTGCTGAGATTAAATATACAAAGTCAAAGTATGAACACCTGGAGGACAGCGTGATTATTTTTAATAGATTATTTTTAGAGAGGGGGAAGGGAGGGAGAAAGAGAGAGAGAGAAACATCAATGTATGGTTGCCTTTAGTGTGCCTCCTGCTGGGGACCTGGCCCAAAACCCAGGCATGTGCCCTAAATGGGAATTGAACTGGCTACCCTTTGGTTTGCAGGCTGGTGCTCAATACACTGAACCACATCAGCCAGGGCTGATTATTTTTTTAAAGTTGGGTTTTAAGGCATTCATTTGTTTTGTTTGTTTGTTTGTTTGTTTGTTTGTTTATCCATTTGACTTTATTGGGATGACATTGGTTAATAAAATTATATAGGCTTCAGGTATACAACTCTATAATGCAACAACTGTATATCATATTGTGTGTTTATCACCCCATAGTCAGGTCTCTTTACATGACCATTTATGTCCCGTATACCCTCTTCTACCTCCCCTGACAGGGTGATCATTTTTAATCAAGAAGCCAGAAAAGGAATTGCCAAAAAAGTGAATCTTGAATGAGTTTCAAGAGAGAGATCACCAGGCAGACAGGATAAAAAAAGGTATGATCTGATGCTCAGATTCCATGTAGCTAGAGAATAAGATGAAGAAAAAGACAAACCTGAGAAAGCTTCCAAGGATGTTATTCTGTAGACAATGGAGAGCTATTTAATGGCCCCATTCAGGGGAGTGAGAATGGTCAGATGTATCAAGGAGGGTAAATCAGAGAAAAGGGAGACTCACAATGAGGTCAGTTTAAACAGCTATTACAATAGTTCAGGTGAGAAGGGAGGGAACTCTGAACTAAAATAGTAGGAAATAATAATAATGATAGTACTACTCCCACTACTATTAATTTCTGATGATGATGAAAATAATACAGAGAGCTGAAGACTAATTTGAAGATGTTCTTGATTGAGATATCAGGGGAACAGGAAGTTAGTACTGCTTGAGGAAGGAACTGTAGTTCTTGAATGACATGTGAATACTGGGAGCAGTACAGGTTTATTTTCAATTGTCTGTAATAATCTGGAAATAAATACCCTGCCCTAATGGAGACTACTAAGTTGGGAAGAATGAGTTATCTGTCCTTCAAATTTTTCTGTGTAGTTGTATAGAGAAAGTAGTTTTAAAAAGAATATCATACGGGGGAAAAAAACCTCATGGAATTGATATTTAAATAGGCTATTGCTTTGTAACTTTGCCTGTTTCCATTTTCCATCACACATGATTGCAAATTTGTCTCTACCATGAAATAGCCTTTTCTTTTTTATTATTAGTAGCTTACATATTTTTCTTTTTTGTAAAAACAAAGAATTATATAGCCTGAGGAAAACAAATTGAAAGTAATGGTACTTCTTGTGAAAAACTACTTCATTTAAAAACCTAACATTTTAAGCAATACTATATTGTAAGTTTTCATGTCCACTCAAAGAGATTCATTTTTTCTCTTTTATTGATAACTTATTCATGCAGTTCTTGGTGATGTTAATGATAATCATTGTGTACTTTTCAAGAAGAGAAAACAATTTGTCCTAAAAATAACTCTGGAAAATATCTTTTATTCAGTCCTTCAGAAATCCTACATTGAAAAACATTCATTGTGCCTCTTATTTCTTGTTGGTTTTCTTTAGTCGTAAAAAATAAACATTGAAAGCCCTGACCAGTGTGGCTCAGTTAGTTGGGTATTGTTCTCCAAAGCAAAAAGTTGCCAGTTTGATCCCTGGTCAGGTCCCATGCTTGGGTTGTCGATTTGGTCCAGGCTGGGGTGTGTGGAGAGTCAACCAATCAATGTTTCTCTCTTACTTCAATGTTTCTCTCCCTGTCTTTCTCCCTCCCTTCCCCTCTCTCTAAAAAAATAAATAAATACATATTTGTAAGATGAAACCTCAAGTAGACAAAAGGGATTTAACCAAAGTGTAATGTTTGCAGTGTTATTGATATCAAAGAGTTTATAGTGTGTGTGTGTGTGTGTGTGTGAGAGAGAGAGAGAGAGAGAGAGAGAGAGAGAGAGAGAGAGACCTGGTCTCCACGGAAAACAGAGATGGTACATTTGAAATAGAAAATTTTGAGAAAGGTTATTTACATGTAGGGACATAGGACTAGTAGCAGACAAGATGTCTTGATTCTAGATTTAAAAGCATAACAGAAATAAGAAGGAATGTTGTGTAGACTTGGTCAATTTATGATGAGCAGCAGATAGGCAGTAAATGATCCTTGGTTAAGGAAAATGGCCAGCTCCAGGCAATGTTTCAGGGAGAGAACTAAGGGAGTAAATACCTTGTCTCACATTCCTCCCTTCCCTACAATATACTACCGGGGCTCTCACTCACCAAATCCAACTGGAATCCCCATTTGTTTGTTTTCTGTTTTTTAAGTACATTTGAAGATTATGCTATTGCAGTTGTCCCATTTTTTTTTACCCATTTAACCCACTTCACCCTGCACCTCCCTTCCACCAGCATTCCCCCCCATAGTTCATGCCCAGGGGTCACACCTATAAATTCTTTGGCTTCTGCATTTCCTATACTATTCTTAACTTCCCCCTATCTATTTTTGTACCTACCAATTATGCTTCTTATTCCCTGTACCTTTTCCCCCATTCTCTCCTCCCCCTCCCCACTGATAACCCTCCACGTGATCTCCATTTCTATAATTCTGTCCCTGTTCTAGCTGTTTACTTAGTTTGTTTGATTTTTTTTGTTTTGTTTTTATTTTTAGGTTCAGTTGTTGATAATTGTCAGTTTGTTGTCATTTTGCTGTTCATAGTTTTGATCTTCTTTTTCTTAGATAAGTCCCTTTCACATTTCATATAATAAAGGCTTGGTGATGATGAACTCCTTTAACTTGACCTTATCTGTGAAGTACTTTATTTGCCCTTATATTCTACATGATAACATTCCTGGATAGAGTCATCTTGGATATAGGTCCTTGCTTTTCATGACTCTGAATACTTAGTTCCTGCCCCTTCTTTTCTCTAAGTTTTCTTTTAAGAAATCAGCTCATAGTCTTATGGGAACTCCTTTGTAGGTAACTTTCTCCTTTTCCCTTGCTGCTTTTAAGATTCTTTCCTTGTCTTTAATCTTGGGTAACTTAATTATGATGTGTCTTGGTGTATTCCTCCTTGGGTCCAACTTCTTTGGGACTCTCTGAACTTCCTGTACTTTCTGAAAATCTATTTCCTTCACCAGATTGGGGAAGTTTTCCTTCATCATTTGTTCAAATAAGTTTTCAATTTCTTGCTCTTCTTCTTCTCCTTATGGCACCCCTATAATTTGGATGTTAGAACATTTGAAGTTATCCTAGAGGTTCCTAAGATTCTCTTCATTTTTTTTGAATTCTTGTTTCTTCATCATGTTCCATTTGAATGTTTACTTCTTCCTTGTGCCTCCATAACATTGATTTCAGTCCCTGTTTCCATCCCTTCACTATTGGTGCCCTGTGTATTTTTATTTCACTTTGCATAGCCTTCACTTCTTCTTCTATTTTGCATTCATAGTCAATCATTTCTGTGAGCATCCTCATCACTAGTGTTTGGAACTCTGTATCTCATAGGCTGGCTATCTCCACATCGTGTAGTTCTTTTTTTGGAGTTTTGATCTATTTTTTTTTCATTTGGGCCATATTTCTATTCTTTTTTTTTTTAAGATTTCATTTTTTTATGTTTAGAGAAGGGAAGGGAGGAAGAGAAGGAGAGAAACACCAATGTGTGGTGTGTCTCTTGTGCCCCCTACTGCAACCAAGGCATATGCTCTGACTGGGAACTGAACAGGCGGGTGACCCTTTGGTTTGTAACCTGGCACTCAGTCCACTGAGCCACACCAGCTAGGGCTGGGCCATATTTCTTTGTCTCCTCACATCTGTTACACTGTAAAGGGAAGACCCTTAGGTATTCGCCAAGGAGGGACAGCCAACATCACTGTGCTGTGGGGAAGGGGTCAGAGAGGGAACAATGCCTCTTGGTCAGCTCTTGGCCAACTTTCAGATGCAGAGTTCAGCTTTCATTCACTTCCCTTGCTACCCACAAAGCAGTTGGGCCCTTCTGGGGCCTATTCCCAGGTGGGTGGGTTTATGTACATTCTAGGATCCCATGGGTCTCTCCAACAAACTCTCCTTTGAGGCTGAGTGTTTCTCTCACTGCCACAACCCCCACAGGATTTTACAGCCAGAGGTTTTGAGGCTTTAGTTTCTCATGCTGGAACTCTGGGTTGCATAGTCTGTCTTGCTCCCCAGTTGTTCTACTGGGCTTATCTGTACACATATGTAGGACCACCTGGTCCACAAGCCACAGCCTTGCCTGCCAGGTCAGCTGCCTTGCCATGTGTTCTCTACACCCTAGCTGCCCATCTCTGCCCCTCCTACCAGTCTGGATGAACGTTTCTTCTTTAACTCCTTGTCAGACTTCCATACTGTTCGATATTCTGGCAGTTCTGTTTGTTTCTTGCTTTAAATCTGTGGTTGTCATTCTTTTGGTTGTGCTAGGAAGCAAAAAGTATCTACCTATGCCCCTGTTTTCATAACTCCCATTTGTTTGGTCCATACAGTCAGCTTTGGGTAGAGAAAAGAGTCTTCTGGTGGAATAGGTGAATGAGACAAAATTAAAAAGTAGTGGAAAATGAATGGGGGGTGTCAAACAGAAGTCATCTCATACAATATTCTCCTGATTTGCAGCATCCACTCTTGTAGTTTATTAGGATGAGATCTTCATTTTCCCAACAGAGTACATGAAGTTCCATGAACAATCTTACCATGGCAGCATGATAAATATTGCATCATATGCTCACCTAACATACAAAACATTAGATAACACCAGAGTTTATATAACACAGTGTAGGATAAAGAAATAGTTACAGAAAATGTAGCTGTGTTAGACCCCAATTTGTAGCTAGTTATGAAGGCTAAGTTGATTATTATAGCCACCTTCTTCTATGAAATATTACATCTATCTTTATCCTTTCTTGGCATATTTGCTGGATGATAATCTTTACTGGGAGGTACTCAATATTTTAATCCATAAACACTTTCAGTCTTTGATGTCTGATTTTTTATTGCAATGATTCAGCCTTTCATTGATCAAGACTACTGAGTATAATACTCTAAAATGTGCCCTAATGAATACCCTGGGTATCAACATAGTTCTTCTTGCCCTTATTGTGTAGCAGCAAGGAAATTTCCCCTGATAGTCATAATAAATCTTTTACACATACACTAACCCTCTTCTACGGTATTGGTTCAGTGGCATAAGAAGCCTAAAACAGCAGATAGCAGTCTCAGCTTCCACTATTCACATCATAACCCTATTCCGTGGTATAAGGATTTCATTCTTGGCCGCTAGGACATCCACATCCATGGAGCTAAAGTTTGTAGTAACTGGAACAAAAACATTTACAGTGGGTTAGTAGATACAATAGTTACACCTTTGCTTTCTCAACTCATAAATTGTAATGATAAGGAATTATCACCTATTGACAATTGAAGTGTTTTTCTCCCAGCTGGTACTATAATCAAAGCTTCAGCAGTCTACTACCCTCTACATAAAGCTAGCTGCTTCTGCATGAAAGAACACCTGGTAAGACCAGTCAAATGTGTGAGTATTGAAAGACATTACTGCATTTTAGACAGGTCATAAGAGGGGACTGAATGAAAATCTGCATAGTAAAAGTGAAACTTCAATCCTCTACTCTCACACAACATTGCAACAAAGGCAGCCAGCTTCAGGCTCCCCTAGCAAGTGATTGGAAGATTATTTGTTAAATGAGACTGAACTTCCTTAGAGAGAATATCCATAAATACTGATTTTGGTGGTTTTCCATGAAAAATCTGTTTAGCCATTTGATTTTTTAAATGTGAAAACCTTTGGTTAACAAGGCCCACCCATGAAAAAAGTTCTTCTGGTAAATTTTTTTGTTATTTCAACTTCAAGTATGAATGGTCCATCAGGAACCTCCAAATGTTTGGGGAAAGACATCAACATACACACACATACACAGACTCTCCCTCCCAAATTGAGATAGTGCACACAACAGGAGAATTTCATTTGTATCATAAGAGATTAAGAATGTATAAAAATATGATTAAGAAATTTAAGAATTGGAATATTTAATCATGAAAGTATCCTAGAAATTGGAATCAAATGGCAAAATATTTATAATAAAGACAAAACATATTTAACTAAGAAGTACAACAGGTACCTAGGAGTTTCAGAAAGTGATAATTTTTCCCAGAATTATTTTTTTGTATTATATAACAAATAATACAAAAACATTTCCCAGAATTGATGGACTTGAGTGTCCAAACTAAAAGAGCCCCATATTAGCCCAAGACAATAAATGAAAAGTCTATCGCAATCTACTTTATTTGGATCCTAAGTACTCCAGAGATAGAGGATCCTAAATTATTACAGAGGAAACAATTACATCACTTACAGTGTATATGACACTGTAAACAGTATCATATACATGTTACATATAAATGTTATTTATATGACAATAAATAACATTTGACTTCTTTGCAACATTAGAAATTAGAAAACAATGAGGTCCCATTTGTTTATTCTTTCCTTTACGTCCCTTGCTCTAGGGGACATGTCAGTAAATAAGTTTCTTCGTGAAATATCTGAGATTTTCCTACCTACGTTCTCCTCTAGGACCTTAATGGTGTCACGTTTTATATTTAAGTCTTTTATCCACCTTGAATTTATTTTTGTATATGGTGTAAGTTGGTGCTCAAGTTTCATTTTTTTTGCACGTGGCTGTCCAGTTCTCCCAACACCATTTATTGAAGAGGCTATTTTTATTCCATTTGATGTTGCTGCCTCCTTTGTCAAATATTAATTGACCATAGAGACTTGGGTTTATTTCTGGGCTCTCTGTTCTGCTCCATTGGTCTATGTGCCTGTCATCAAAATCAAAAGCTTCTGCACAGCTAAAGAAAACAGTATCAAAATTAAAAGAGAACCAACTGTATGGGAAAACATATTTGCCAATGATACCTCAGACAAGGGTTTAATCTCCAAAATATATAAAGAATTTACAAGACTGCACTCTAAGAAGACAAGGAACCCAATTAAAAAGTGGGCAAAGGACTTGAACAGACACTTCTCCAAGGAGGACATACAGAAAATCCAAAGACACATGAAATGAAGTTCAATATCGCTAGCTATCAGAGAGATGCAAATTAAAACCACAATGAGATACCACTTCACACCAGACAGAATGGCCATCATAAACAAAGCAACAAACAACAAGTGTTGGAGAGGTTGTGGAGAAAAGGGGACCCTAGTGCACTGCTGGTGGGACTGCAGACTGGTACAACCACTATGGAAAGCAGTATGGAACTTCCTCAGGAAACTAAAAATGGATCTGCCTTTTGACCCAGAAATTCCACTGCTGGGACTCTATCCTAAGAATACTAAAACTCCAATTCAAAAGAACCTATGCATCCCAATGTTCATAGCAGCACAATTTACAATAGCTAGATGCTGGAAGCAACCAAGATGCCCATCAGTAAATGAATGGATCAGAAAACTATGGTACATTTACACAATGGAATTCTATGCAGCAGAAAGAAAGAAGGAGCCCTTACCCTTTGCAACAGCGTGGATGGAGCTGGAAAACATGCTTAGCGAAACAAGCCAGTCAGTGAAAGACAAATACCATATGATCTCACCTTTAACAGGAACCTAAATAACAAAGCAAAGAAGCAAGCAAAATATAACCAAAGTCACTGAAATAGAGGACAGGCTGACGGTGACCGGAGAGGAGAGAAGAGGGAATTTAAGGGGAGAGTGGGAAGGGTTCACAGGAACAAACTTAAAGGACACATGGATAAAAACTAGGGCGAAGGTGGTAATGGGAGGGAAGTGGGGAGGGTGGGAGGGGGGACTGGATTGGGATTAAAAAGGAGAAAACTGTATATGAACAATGATTAAAATAAAAAAGTATATACAAAAATTCAAAAAAAAAAGAAATTAGAAAACAATGGAACCATATCTACAATAAATAAGCCAAAAATAAATGGTATAGACATTTTTTTAGAAATATGGAAGTTGATATTAGTAAAAAATAGCTAAAAAGACTGGGGAATTGAATTTAAAGGGGGTTGCATTTATTATTTTTTTGTTATATCTAGCAGATCTATTTAACTTTTTAAACTATCTGCAGGTATAAATGAAAAAATGTTTTAAAAATCAGATGTGAATGCTGGATTGGATAATCTTTGAGATTACTGCTCATTTACTCTTTGAAGAGTTTGAGTTAGTTAGCTGCCTTGCAATTGACAGAATAAAACTTATTCCCTTGCATAGAGGCATGGGAACTATAGGAACATTAATAGTAGGTATAATTCTCCTCCAAAACAGCAAACTGAAATAAAAATAAAAATCTTCTCCATTTATTGATTACTATGTGCCAAAGCATTTGACCCAAATGGTAACTGATTATCACAATAATCTTGCAAGTTAAAATTTAGAAACTGAAATTTATCATGATAAAGTATTTATCCATGGTCACAATTAATGACAAAGAGAAGCTTTGAAATATATTAATTTGACTACAAAATCCAGAGGGCTCTCTATAATATAGATTGCTCTTTGACCTTAAAGTGCAAACAAACCCCAAGCTGTTTAGGCTTTGCACATATGAAAGAATGAGGAAAATGTAACTCTAGTAGGTATAGTTTCAAATTCCACAAGAATTGAAAAATACCCAAGTGAAGAAAGGGAGAAAAGAGTATACACATTTATAAAATTAAAACACATGCATACACATATACTTTTTTCTTTATTACAATCAATTTTAGTTTTTAATTTTTAATTATATTCTATTGATTATGCTATTACAGTTCTGATTTTCCCCCTTACCCTCCTTCCACCCAGCATCCCTGACTCCCTTAGGCAACCCCCCCACCATTGTTCATGTCCATGGGTCATGTGTATAAGTTCTTTGACTACTCCATTTCCTATACTGTACTTTCTGTTTCTGTTCTTCTTGTTTACTTAGTTTGTTTTTTTTAGATTCAATTGTTGATATATTTGTATTTTTGCCATTTTATTGTTCATACTTCTGATCTTCTTCTTTGTCTTAAATAAGTCCCTTTAACATTTCATATAACAATGTTTTAGTGATGATGAACTCCTTTAGCTTTTTCTTGTCTGGGAAGCTCTTTATCTGCCCTTCAATTCTACATGATAGCTTCGCTGGGTAGAGCAATCTTGGCTGTAGTTTCCTGCTTTTCATGACATGGAATATTTCTTGCCAATTCCTCCTAGCCTGCGAAGTTTCTTTTGAGAAATCAGCTGACAGTCTTATGGGGACTACCCTGTAGGTAATAAAGTTTCTCTTGCTACTTTTAAGTTGGTGGGGCAGAGTCTATTAGTATCTCCAAGGTGGGTCAAACAGTATTAACCAGGTTGATGGAATCTCAGATATGGTACCAGCTTGCTGGCTCTGTTGGGAGAGGGTTTATAAAAGGGACATTGGCCTCTGCTTGCCTTGATCCAGACACTTCAGTTTCTCCCTATATACTACTGGTGACTTTTAAGCTTCTACCCCAGTGCTGGAACTCAGGGGGAGTGAATCTGAGTAGGTGAGTCCAAGTGTGGGTTCTTTAAGAGGAACTGCTTGGGGCTCCAGAAGTAGCTGTTGTTGTTGCTGTTGTTGTTTTTAACAACTCAATCTCTGCTGGTTTGTGCAGTCAAAAGTTGTAGGGACTTGTCTTCATGGCACTGGAATCCTGAGTTGGGGGGCCTGATGTGAGGCTGGGACTCTTTACTCTCAAGATATCCCTCCTGAACTTTTATTTACCTGTGGGTGAGGGACCAGCTCTTTCTATATCTCCACCCCTTCTACCAGTCTGGATGGATGTGGTTTCTTTAATTCCAGGGTTGTCAGACTTCCATCCAACTCATTTTCTGACAGTTCTGAGTGATGGTTGTTCTATATTTTAGTTGTAAAGAGGTGAGCAAAGAGGTGAGTCATGTCTGCCTATGCCATCATCTTGACCAGAAAGAAGTTCTCATACACATATACCTAGAAACACATTAGAAAAGTATTTAAATGAAAACATTGTCAAAACAAAGGATATTTAATATTATGGACTGCCTATAGCACATGTAGAAAAAGTTTATAATTACAAATGATCTCTTTACCCATTTGTTATAGGGTATTTTGCGAAACTTAACAATTTAGCAAATTAAGGATAAGATAAGAATTTATTATCATTTTGTAACTTTTAAATTTTGCTGTAATTTCAAATTTAAATTTATAAAAATATTCCCCAAAACTTCTATATGTACTTTACCCATATTTGCTAAAGATTTATATTCAGACATAGTTCCCCCACAAATTCTGATATTTTTCTTGAAACATTTGAGAGTAAACTGAAGATATCATTCCCTTTTGCCCCTGTGCATATATATTATACTATCTAAATCATTCAGCTATTCTGGTACTAAGGATAAGGATATTTTCTTATATGACCATAGTACAAGAACAAAATTCAGAAATTTATGTGAATAATTTACTATAATTTAATCCATAGTCTGTACTAAAACCTGATCAATTTTTCCCAATAATATATTTTATTAAAATTTAATATATATTTCTAGACTATTCAATCCTGATCACCTATAGAATTTAATCTCTTTAAGTCTTTAATCTAAAATAGTTTCCAATCTTTCTTTTTCTTTCATAACCTTGATGTTCTTTAAGAGAAAAACCAATTATTTTATAGAATGCACTTTAGGAGTTTCTTGATAGTTCTTCATCATTAAATTTAGGTTATGCAGTTTTGGCATAAGTGCTACAGAAGTCAGTTTCTGTTTTCTCAGTGCATCCAATAAAGAGCCACATGATACACTTTTAAATTATTTCTAGTGTTATAAACTTTTATCACTTGGTTTAGGAAGTGTTCACTTGGTTTTACACCATAAATTTTTTTTTAATTTTTTAAAAATATTTTATTTATTTATTTTTAGAGAGGGGAGAGAGAGAGAGAGAGAGAGAGAGAGAGGGAGGGAGGGAGAGAGAGGCATCAATGTGCGGTTGCCGGGGGTTATGGCCTGCAACCCAGGCATGTACCCTGGCTGAGAATAGAACCTGTGACACTTGGGTTTGCAGCCCACACTCAATCCACTGAGCCACACCAGCCAGGGCAAAATTTTTTGTAGTTGATAAATAATTTTAGGGAAGCCACTTTGAGATAATGTGAATATTTCTTCCTAAATCAATGTTTCACCCACAATTTACTCACTACTTTTAACAATTGATTCTAGCCTGAATAAATTATTACTATGATGATTGTCAAATGGTGCTTTTTCTAATTCTATTACTTCTATGACATTATTATTTGACATTGTACTATAATAAAGAACTTCCTGTTCTCTCCCCTTAGTATTTATATATTTATATGTGTGGATTTATGAATTACTGTTTTATTTACTAGATTGTAATATGATACTATCATTATTTGCTTTTTGACACCCAAACTTCTTCACATGGGGACAATGGGAACTCCTTCAGGTTTTGGCATGCTCTGAAATCAGCCATTTTGCCAAGGAGCCCTGGTTTTTTAGTGGAAACTAAGGGCTGAGTGATAAGTTTGCTCATTGCTACTGGAGTGTCATTGCTTCTGGGCATTTCAGTGAACAAAAGTAGAATATATATGTTTGTGTATATTATATACACATAAATGAGGTCTTTCCAGAAAAAGTCCAGCCATTGTTAATATAACGAGAACAATTTGTGATGTAACCTGGCAGCCTAGGAGAGTGGACTGGAATGTGCTTGCACGAACAATGTTGACTTCACTGTACTAATCAGTGGGGGCAGTAGATGCCGTTGAGTGAGCTTGTATACTGTGTGGCTGTCACATTCATAATAACCGAACAAGTAGAACAACGGATTTGCATCAGATTTTTCATTAAGCTTGAACATTCCTCTGCAGAAAGTATTTGGATGATTCAAAAGGCCAAAGCTGTGGGAAACTGGTGATTGGCAGCTTCATCATAACAATATACCTGCTCATGCATAACATCTTGTGCAGAGTTTTATACAATGGGGCATCTGATGCTATTGGGAGAACTATGTGAGGGCTCAAATTGCATATTTTGAAGGGGATTGAGGTGTCATTGTCCTGTGTACAATGTTTCTTGTATCTTTTATCTTCTTCAATACATGTCTCTATTTTTCACATTTCATGGCTGGATACCTTCTAGACAGACCTGGTATATGTACATGCACACTCAGTATACACACATACACATATACCTACATGTACACATACCTTACACATCTCTTGCTATACATGTGTGTAGCCATGGGTAGATCATATGGACACTTCTATATGCCCATTCAACTTCCAATTCCCATTCAACTTTACAAATTTTATTCAAGAATTCCTATTTTGTATCTCTTTTCTCTACAGTGAGAATCCTGGCTCTTATTATGCCCAATATATTTATTTACTTATAATTTAGAATATATAAGTTTCTCACTATATTCACTGATCTTCCTGCCTTTTCAGAGAAGGCAAGTTAGAAAAACAAATAACCCTTCAATGCTTGCAGCCTTTTTAGGCTCTCAAATGTCCATCTGGTTCCTTCACTTTCACAAGGCCTTTCTCTAAGAACATGAAATAAACTCCAGGGGTCACCAAAACACACTTCAGTGGTTCCACCCAAAGTGCTCCTGAGAAGTGAAGACTTTTAATAAAATAATCACTGTCCTAATGCAAAATGTAGTAATCAGGTTGAAAATTAGCAGCTTATAATAGTGGAAATATCCTTGTCTCTCCTCCTTATTTGGGTGTATTAATCCTTGGTCAACTGTCTTTATGGATACATGACAATGTAGAAAGGGACATCTAAAGCCATAAGATAAAAAATAACTCATTGTTGCCCTGGCCTGTGTGGCTCAATTGGTTGGAACATTGTCCTGTAAACCAAAAGTTTGCAGGTTTGATTCCCACTCAGGGTTCATGCATTCTGGGATTCTGGGTTTTGTCCCAGCATGTATGAGAGGCAACTGATGTTTCTCTTTCACATTGATGTTTCTCTCCCTCTTTCTCCCTCATTTTCCCTCTCTTTCTTCAAGCAAGGATAAAAAAATAATAACTTATTGTTTTAGAGTCCTAATTTCATTTAATGGAGAATAATTAAAAACATTTGCTATTAAAACAGATAGGTTATAGAGTGATTTGTAACATTTCCTCAAATTTTAAAGAAAAAATAACAGGAGACTTTAATGAAACTTGAGACTTGAACTTGGCTTCTTTAAGCTATACAACCTGAATTCTTAGGGCTTCCCATTTTCTTTCCTATGACATTGGATGACTCTTCAGTGGACAAATTAGAGACACTCTGGTAGACAGATAAAACCTGAGTGTAAGACCAAGTACACATTGGTTCAAGTCTTGTTTCATACTCATAGTGGTTGTGTACATTTGGACAAATTTCTTAACTACACTGAGCCTCAGCTGTAAAATAGGAAACATAATAACTATCTCACAGGGTTGGTAAGGGATTAAACAATACATTAAATGTAACATGTTCAGTGCATATCAAGTATTCAATACATTGTTAGACTTTTTCCATTCTTCTCTGCCCACATTTCTTTCACCATTTCTCCCTCAGTGTCTTCCATAAATGAGAATTCACCTGGGTGCTGTCTCTGGTCTCATAGAAGTCTCAAGTTGGAACATTTAAATTGTTTCCACCACTATTTAAACTCATTCTCCAAAAGGACTGTTGTTCAATGTATATGTTTTAAAAATATTTTTAAATGTTTCATATAAATCTCATTTATCCTTTAAAACAAAACATATATGTTAAATGTAGAAGAAATTATCCTTATTTAAAAGACAAGTAAATTGTGTGTTAAAGAAATCAGTGACTTTCTTAAGATTTCACAATACATAAGCAGCGGGGATTAAGATTTCTGAAATAGAAGCCTAGGAACCCTACGCGCCGCAAAGCTGGCAGGTTTTTGCCTCACTTTCCTCTTTTTACATTTTCCTCCTTAACATTTCCAATGTATTCTACTTCTGGCTTACAATGTAGTCCATGCTTGGCCAAATCACTGAATCCCTACCATAGAGCCATTAAAATAGCTTCTTCCCAGCACAGCTGAATTATCCTTTTTCCAAAAACATTTGTGGATGGAAGCATCCAATTCCCCTGACTAAAACCTTAATTCCTATCCACTGCTTCATTTCCTTACCTCAAGGCTCTGATAACACAACTACAGGATATTTAATTTTTGAACATTTCCAAAAATCTGAGTTATTCTCATATATCCTTGGTCACCTTGTTATGCTAAGTATATCTAAAACCCATAATAATATAAAAATTATTATTAAAGTCAACATTTTCCTTCCTCTACATTTCTTAACCTTCTTAACCTAATTATAATTCTTCGTAAGTAAAGATTTATCAGAGTTGCACCTTCCTTTTCTTTTTCTTCATACCCTCTGGAGCTGGTAATGAATAACAAAATGTCCCAAGGTGATGTTAGAAAGCAGAAGGGTAAAAAAAAATTAAGTGATCTGGTTAATCTGCTGATTAGTCATTGAATTCTTGCATTAGGAGTTGGCTATATGGTTTCCCTTTGAGGGAAATGCAATCACACATTTCTTGGATCAGAGGTTTGGTTTGGAATCCCTTCATTAAAAGCCATCTTGAATCCTGCTAGTTTCGTGACTCACCAGCATATCTGATATCCAGAAAACTTTGGGTACATTCTAAATTTAGGAAGGAATAGAAAAATACCAAAACAAGCAGACAAACACACCCCAACACCTATATTTTCTTGACAACCAAGTAGAAAAGAGCATAGATTCTAAAGCAGTTTTTAGGCAATCCTTAGGTATAAAAACATCCACTTCTGTTTTGGAGGCATTCAAGATAAATCATGGGATGAATTAGCATTTCTTTTGCTTATTGTCACAGCCCATGCATAATGCCTAAATGTTTTACAACTATTAGATTGCCCAAGGGACTAAATTTAAAACATTTGGGCAAGAGTCCATTCTTTTTTAAAAAGAGTTTATTTATTTATATTTAGAGAGAGGGGAAGGGAGGGATAAAGAGAGGGAGAGAAACAGCAATGTGTAGTTGCCTGTAGCTTGCCCCATACTGGAGACCTGGCCCACAACCCAGGTATGTGCCCTGACTGGAAATTGAACCAATGACCCTTTCCTTCACAGTCTGGTGCTCAATCCATTGAGCCATGCCAGGGTAGCAGTCTATTCTTTAAAGGGAACTGGATATTGGTTATCACTAGAAAATATGGAATATAGTTATATCCTCTGAAATTAGAATTTTATAAAATTTCCTAGTTATTAAACTATTTAAAATGTATAATTTGGCTGAACTTAATCTAGATCTTAAGAATAATAATCAGAAAGAAAAAACCTTTTGCAAAATATTTTAAAACTGCACGTGTAAAAGTTCATATTTTATCACCAAGGAAGTTATTAGAAATCCAAATGTTCAATTTAGTTAATCATTTATGCCCAGGAAACTATTTTAGGAATGGCAGGGCTGGAAGGGTTAAAAGTAAAATATTATTCTAAGCACAGCCCACAAAGAGATTTTCCTATCATCATATAACCATCTTTCTCCATGCCTCCTTTTTTCTAAAACATGCTATTTGTTTCCATGACAATAACTTTTGGTGGCTTAAATAAAGGAACTAATTAGATGCAATGAACTGCTGAGAGTTTCCTACTTGTTTGTTTACTGTTTTATTTTTCAGTCATTTATTTCACAAATAATCACATTGTATCTACTACTTATGCTAAACATTATAAAAACTAAAAAATCTAAATGGCACAGACCTGTCCTGCACAGAGTAACATTCACCCACTGATCATGTTTTAAAAAAAATATTTGTAACAGTATTATTTTATTGCCAATAATGATAACAACATCAAATTTAGTCTGGATCTTTTTCTTCTCTGACTGCAATAAAAAGTCCTTTCCAACATCACAACCTCCTTTGCTACAAATAATTGTTTGGCCCTTATAAAAAAGCACAAAAATGTGTATTGAATGATTTTTTTCTGTCTGTTTTTATTAGCTTTAACTGTATATTTAGATAAATTTTATTTTATTTTTTTAAAAGATTTTATTTATTTATTTATTTTAGAGAGGGAAGGGAGGGAGATAGAGAGAGGGAGACAGAGAAACTTCAATGTGTGGTTGCTGGGGGTTATGCAACCCAGGCATGTACCCTGGCTGGGAATTGAACCTGGGACACTTTGGTTCCCAGCCCGCACTGAATCCACTGAGCTATGCCAGCCAGGGCTATTTAGATAAATTTTAATAGTTGAGTTATAAAACGAATCTTCCTGATTATTCTATTTGATTTAATTGATTCAACAGATATTTCTGAGCATTTATAGGATGAGATGTGCTGTTACATGTCATTTTGTGATCCAAAGACCAGATTCACATTCTCTTGAACACCAGAAGTGAATTACACAACTGTAGAGACAATTTCCATCTATTTATGACTGTCATTGGATCCACTGGTTAAATAACAGGATTGAATGTCAAGTTTTTTTTTAAGTGGATAAGGTGAGAATGGTATTTAAAAGATATATAAATAGGACCTTATATAGCTTAGTAGAAGTATAAATTGGTACAACCACCTCTGAACATTGTTTGGCTGTATCTAGTAAAGCTCAATATATATATACCCTATAAACCAGCAATTCAATACTTATTTCTATACCCTACAGAAATATACACATATGTTTAACAAAGACCCATTCCAGGATTCTCATAGCAGCACTATTAAAAATAGCCAAACAATAGAAACTACTCATATGCCCATCAACAGTGTAATGAATAAATAAATTGGGGCATATTTACACAATTGAATTGAATTTTACATAACAGTGAAAATGAAAAATTCACAACTATATGTAACAACATGGATGCGTCTCACAAATATAATGTTATATGAAAGAAACCAGATACAAATGTATAGTGTATGATTGCATTTATATAAAATCATGAGACAGGAAACACTAATCTTTTTAGAAATGAACATAGTAGTTTTTCTTGGGTAGGGAATAATTGGATAAGATCATGAGTGGTGAGCTTCTGGTGTGCTGGTAAGTTCTATAAGTTCTGTTTCTTGATTTTAGTGCTAATTACATGTATAGATTTAGTTTTGGAAATTCATTGAACAGCATGTTTATAATATGTGTGCTTTTCTATATGTAAATTTTACTTCAATAAGTTTTTTAAAAGACACTAAATTAATCTTTTGTCTGGCTATACTGAAATTTGTATATTTCCTTAATTTGTCCTACTTTTTAAAATTATTACTATTATTTTTGCAGTTGTTTACTATTATTTAGCCTAATTCTAGTATGAGGTGGAAATGGTATATTTTACCACATTCATTTTGCAGTTATAAGGCCAATTAAATATTGTGGTTTAATTTGTACTACTTATTCTTGCTTTCTTATATTAAGATTTTCCATTTATTGTTCTAGAATGCCAAGGTTTTAAATAAGCAATCTTATTATTAATCAGTGATGTGCAAAACTGTCAGAGTGAAGTAGAATTAGTTGTCTGTTGGGGTCCACCCTGCCTGGTCTCAGGAAGCTGTAACCCCCTGTGACTTAGGCTGAGTGAGAGACCTCTGGACCAGGAGCCACTAAGGAGACAAAACTTATTTCCCTGGCATGAATACTGCCTGTTATGTGCCTGGCCTCCTATTCTTGATCAGTTAGCCAATGAAGGGTGAGATTTCCCATGGAGGGAATCATCTAAGACAGGCATGATCATGAGGAGGCCTCAGGGAAAAGATTTGGGGCTGTGGAAATGAAGGGGTGATGGACATCAACCCTTGCCCCCTCAGCTTTGTCAAAGCCTGAGTCCTTGTTCTTAGTTGTAAGAATTCCAAGTCTCCTGGCTGCCTTTGTCTCCTCTGTTGACTCAAGCCTGCAGAAATAACAGGGGCAGTGCAGTCCAGACCAGAGTCAGCAGACCCCCGGGGTAATCAGGCCTGGGAAATAGAATATGCAAGATCCTGTGAGATCTGTTTGATGGAGGATGTTATTAAATTAGAATTTGAAGGCACAAGCAGGAAACAAGACTAGCCTTTTAAGTCCTGTAGTAATAAAACCCCAAACTTTGTCCAGAATCCCAGTGGGAGTTCTGTCAGCACCTTTGAAAGTTACCTATTCCTTTTGATCTTTTCTGCCAGACTGTGAATCCACAAATTGAGTTGGTATTCTTAATAAAAACCTACTGAGACGGGTCCTTGAGGCACTCTCCACTAGAGAGAGTGGCTGTTTCATCCCTATTTCCCCACAGGACCCGGTTATCTCTGTGTTTTTCTTGGGTTTCGACGAGCATCCGCAGCAGGAATGGATACTGCTGGCCAGTATCCACCACAGTTGTGTGTCTATAACTTTGACAAATGCCATCACAGTCACAGCTATGGATACTGCATCAAGAAATAGTGCTTGAAAATTAATTAAATCTTGCCATAGAGACTAAAATGAATATAAAGAGCAGGGACAAAAAAACAAAACAAAAAGGGAATGACAAACAGCAGTTTATTCAATTGAAGAGATATCTTGTAGTGTAACCAGAGAGATAATTAAATGCACTGAAGATACTATTGGGAGGTGTTACCTTGACCAGCAAGGACTGAAAAATCATTCTGTTGGACTTGGGAAGGTTAAAGTCAGGACAGGAAATAAAATGAAATTCAAGCAGTGGAAAACAGAAGCTGATATGCCCAGGAAAAGTAATCTGAAGCACAAATATTCTATGGGACAGAGAAACTGGAAAAGACCAATATCCCAAGAGAGGCTAGAGAGAGCAAAAGCATAAAAAAATTATGTACCAATAACTAATAAGACTGGAAAGAAAGTCCAGTGATCATTCTCAACTCTGAGAGTTTGATTTTTTCTTATTTCTCTCTGAGCTACCTTGGAACTTCCTTCAAGGTTAATAGTAGTTTGGTAAGGTCAAAATAAATGTAGAAATAGGAAATGTCATATAAAAACCCCATGAAATGATGTTGTATTGGGGATGGTGGTGGAGAGAATTGTATCTCTGATCCTTGCACTGTTACTTAGGTGGAAGATCAGTTTCCTTTAAAAAAAGTTTCATGCATATGTTCATGTGTGTGTGTGTGTGTGTGTGTGTGTGTTTATTACTTGAATTACCTGTTGTACCATTATGTTTAAAGCATAATTGATGAATCTACTTCAGAGGTGGCTAAGGTGCCAATAACTCTGGTTTGGTCCTGCCCCACCTTGACCTTTCACTCATCAAATAAAAAAGTAAGTCTGTGGTACTTTGAACTTTGCTCTCTTTTTATACTGTGTCTTTTCATTACTACATTTACTGAAACTGTGGATAATATAAGCTATTGGATGATGCATGTTGTATATCCTATACATAAGTCATAGGATACATTACATGCTATATTTTCTGTTAAATACATTTCATTTGCCAATGAAAGCTCCAGTAGAAGCAAGATGTCAGTAAAATAAAGATATGAAAATTTTAGAGAAAAACACTCAGAATTACTATAATTCAACAAATTTAAAAAAGTTACTAGAGATGTGGTGAGTTTTAGAGGTTTAAGATATTTGCAAAATCAATGTAACACATTATGAAACATGAAGAGGTAAATATTTTCACAAGTAAAAGTATTATCTTAAATCAAGCTAATTAGACTAGAGAAAGCAGAGTAAAGGTATCACATTTAGAGAAAGGACTCAACTTAAAATGGGTATATAGAATGAGGATAATTTAAGAAATTAAAGACAGTGGGAATTATGGAGGTAAAACCTATTTTCTTGCCTTTTCATAACCTCTGGATGTGCCATTCACATTATATTTTATGATAACTACCTTCCACCACACAACCTTCTCTGACCCTAGCTGTACCAATACCAAGAAGTCTGTAATGCCTTATAGAAGAAAATGAGTGTGTCAAAATTCTGTGGGACTCCTGAGCATGTTCAAGGAGTCAGAAGAGGAGAGATTGAAGCTAATCCTGAGGGCAATGGGACAATTTGGGAGTCCCGATAGTTTACATTTTACAAAGTTACCCTGACAGAAGAGTTGAGAATATACTAAAAGAGAGTGACTCTTGGGCAGAATAATCCATTTCAAAGCTATTATAATTGCTTTACTGAGAAAGGTTGAAAGCTGATCTAAGAGAGTGGTGATGGCAAGGGTAAAGGGGGGATGCTGGAAAAATACCTAAGAAGTAGAATTTACTAATCTGTCACTAGTAGAATATTGAAGTAGAAAAATGGATAGAAAGGGAATGCCAGGGAGACTTCCAGGTCAAATAGCTTGGTCATGGAATATAGGAAGAACTTTTCGGGGGTTGTGGCTTGGAGAGAAGAATGAGTCATTTTGGACAAGCTGAATTTTAGGTGTCTGGTAAATGTAGAGCCTACAGATAAAGTACTGTAGTAAGGAAATAAATATGGGCTAAAAGAAAAAGAGAAAGGCTTAAATTGGAGATTGAGATTTAGGAGTATTGATATTTAGTGCTAGTTGAGGCCATGGGCTTAAATAAGATATCCCATTGGGAAAGAGTAGCTAGAGTGACTGAAGACAAAGAAAACATGAAATGGTTAGTGGAAAAAAATACTGTAATTTGTGTGTCTAATGCATATTTTTGCCCACATTTTTGAGGGAAAAATAAAGATGTGCATTATACATGGGTAGTACTAATTCCGTATCTATATAAATGTTTTTAATTCTTTTATTTATGTTTGTGCATTAAAAGTGTAACTCTAAAAAGCAATAACAATACCTGTATGCAAAATAATCCCCTGCAAAACCAATAAGATTATTGGTTTTGTTTCTAAATATAAATAAATAAATAATTGAATTAAAAAATTAAAACAAAGTATTCTTTTCCTGAGAGTTTGGAGCAAAAATGTGGGTGTGCATTATACACAGGAGCACATTATACATGGCAAAATATGGTAAATAATAAATATCAATCATGACCTCATGATAACTTGATAAAAATTTAAATGTTTTAACTAAATTCACATTTATGTACTCACCTTCCTCTTTGTTATAGAGTGTTCGCTGGTACTTAATTTTAAAATTTAGTTTATAGTTGAAGAATGGCAAAACATGCATATCACTAGAGGTGTGGATAAGGAGTTGGAAGTGGTAATTGGAGTGAAAGTATTTTTAGCTAGAAAAGAGACGGATGCATTGTTTCTGGTGAGTAATTTTTTTCCATGTTCATAAATATATGGGGAAGGAAGGAAAGAAGGAAGGAAGGAAGGAAGGAAGGAAGGAAGGAAGGAAGGAAGGACAGAAAAATTGCATGGTGAAGGATATATTAGACTGTTAAAAGTGGGGACTATAGAGGATCATAGTAATTTTGATGGCCCAGATTCTGAACTTTATGCTTATTTAAGATGAATCCAAATAAGATAAATGATAAAACTCCAGTTCCCAGTACCAAAACCTAAAATGGGAAGGGAATTCTCTTCCCTGTTTCCTAGAATATATACTCTGTGTTCATTATTGAAGCATGACAAATCAACTGCTCTTACCTAAGACTTTGAATCTTGAAGTGACAGTGATGCAGGTCATTTATAAGTTATATTACAAGGTATGACAGAATAAGAGTTCATGGGGTTTACATAGAGATAAGCCACTGGGATTTCCCACCCTAGGAAAGACTTGCTGACCAGCAATAGGAAGTGTGACCAGCAGACAGGCACCAGGTGCCAGCAACTTTAGGGTCTTTTACAGAATGGCCTTTGTGAAAGTCATGCATTTTCCTGGACAGTCTGCATCTGGTAACTGAGCAGAGTAATTATATAAAGGCAGACATTTCAGCCTAATTCAGGATCATCTGATGGGCATTGCTTGCTCCTGAGCTAACTGCCAGGTTGGCAGAGGCTTTGCCGACTCTGTATCACAATTCTTATTCTGCTTACTACCACTTTTCCCCACTTCTTTCCACAGTTTTTAATTCTTAATAAACATCTTTCATCCCAAATTTCTTCTCAGTGAATGCCTCTGGTGAACCCAACCTGTGACATTTCACCAACATGGTGACACATGTCCAATTCCTCTGGCAGCAGTGGTGAAGATCTAAGTACAACAAACATTTCTATGACAAGATCTTTATTTCCTATATATTGGCTATGCCCAGTTCTGCAACATTCTTATCAATTACTTTTTTAAAGATTTTATTTATTTATTTTTAGAGAGATGGGGAAGGGAGGGAGATAGAGAGGGAGTGAAACATCAATGTACGGTTGCCTCTAGTATACCACATACTGGGGATATAGCCTGCAACCCAGGCATGTGCCCTGACTGGGAATCAAACCAGTGATGCTTTGGCTAACAGGCCTGTGCTCAATCCATTAAGCTACACCAGCCAGGGCTCTTATCAATTATTTAATCTCTTAGTACTCTTTTGATAAATCCACCTTCTGGTAAAGATGAAAAAAGCAAGTCCATTTTTATTATTTGTAATTAAGAATGTGGCTGGTGCAGTGTACATTAAAATTTGAGAATTTCCACTCATCCTGAAAATGTGGGCCTCAGAAATTCCACTTCAGAGACCTATTGTCTCTTTTTTTGACATTTTATTTTTTTTAATTTTTAAAAAATTAAAAAAAATTTCAACTGCAGTTTACAATCAATATTATTTTGTATTAAGTGTAGGTGTATAGCATAGTGGTTAAGCAATCATATACTTACGAAGTGATCCCCCTGATATTTCCAGTACCTACTGGCACTATACATAGGTTTTACAATATTATTAACTATATTTCCTATGCTCTATTTTACACCCCCATGACTATTTTGTAACTAGCAATCTGCACATCTCAATTGATATACCCTAGAGGGTACTATGCTAAATGAAATAAGTCAGTCAGAGAAAGACAAATACCACACAATTTCACTTATTTGTGGAACCTAAAGAATGATATAAACAAACACAAAGAAACATAACAGAAATAGGCTCATACATACAGAAAATAGACTAGTGGTTGCCAGAGAGGAAGGAGGTTGGGGGACTGTTTGAAAAATGTGAAGGGATTCAGGTATATCATCTTAACTGAAAGGAAACAAGATAATTTGGGGTTGATGCAATTTGAAAGGTATCTTAGTTTGGGTTCCTTTAAACATATCTTGAGACAAAGACTTGGGTGCTGGCAGTTTATTTGGGAATTGATCCCTGGAAGCACAAAATGCATTATTAAGAAATCAAATGTGTGAACAACCAGAGCTTTAATTTCACTGGGGAGCTTTCTGAGAAACTGTGTGGGACATACTTCAGAACTGATGATCCCAGAGGATGGGGAAGCTAATGTGTTTATGTACCATTTTTCTTCCTGCGTTGGTAAATGTTTGCTTTGTTTTGTTTTTGCCTAAATAGATAAGAATTCTGGCAAGGCACAGTGATATCCATTTACAAAGGAAAAAATCTGTATAGTGTCATATATTGTTATTTATTAGAGGCATTATGGGTTACTCATCAAAATGGTTACCCTACGCAGGGGCTGGAATTGACAGCACAGACTCAGAACTGGTGGCAAATATGGTATGCAAGGTCCATGGCAATCTTTGATTTCAACATGTATTTGGCTGTGGTAAGTATAAAGTATTGGAACCTGTGTGGAAGGAAGGCTGTGCTGAGAACAGGTAGTTCAATAGGCAAGGAAAATAGCATGACAGGGAGCCTTGGTGTTCCTAGTAAGGGCAAGCAGAGAAGCACATTGACCATTAGAAATCGGTAGCCAGAGGTTTCTGTATTAAAGTTCACAATTCCTCTGCCTAGAAAAGGAGAACTGCAAGTGTAAAGCAAGGCATCAAACTCAAGAGAGTATTAGAGGCCTGAAGAGATTGCTGGAACCAAATTAGTGAAGAAACCCTATCCTCTAAAGTGGGAGTTAAGGTGTAGAATGAACCGAGGGAACACTGCAGGAATCCATGATTAATGAAACTTTCCTTATGGTGAACTCCATTTGACAGTGGGACTACAGGAACTCAATTGATTCCAAATTCATGTTAGAATTGATTTAAGTCTGAAGCTACATGTCAGTTGGTAGTGCACGAGGGTGGGGCTGGAAAGATGCAAAAATGTAGAAGGTTAGCAGAGCATCATTATATTTGTCAAATAAATAGGCTCTTGACATCTTTGAAGAACTGAATTTATTCAGTCATCATATTTCTCCAGTAGAGTCACAGGCACATATACTTCTACAATTTCAGTATAAATAATTAATGCCCATAAGAGAGTGTTCATACATTTGCCAATTTCTACTTAAATGATGTGTTACATTTTCAAAATATTTATTATTCTCCTTTTATGAGTAAAATACTGTGCAATATACAAAAAACCCACACTTCCTCTCTTGCAGATGTTTGTGATATTATTAAATATATACAATTACCATACTGTATGTGTCTCTAACACCTGTAACTGTCCAGTACATAAATAGTTGTAAATATGTATTAAATAGGAGCTCATAGGGAAATCCAATGTGTTCCTAACATAGTTAAAACCCTTTTCTTCCATGTTTAGCAATGGAGATAACCCTTCCAACTGAAACAAGGTCAACTTTGTAGCACAAAAAATACATCTAATATTCACCTTCCCATTGGGGTCTTACTAATTCTTATTGCCAATGGGTGGATATAAAGAGGCACTGCTCTTCTAAAGGTGAACTCATGGCCCTTTCCCAAATATTGTAAATCATACTTGAGGTTAAGATAAAAGATTTAATAGCTAGACTTTGAGTAACGCCTGGTATATAGTAAGTACAGTTGGCTCTCTGTACCCATGAGTTTCACATCTGATCAAAAATATTCAGAGAAAACTCACACATATATAAGTGAATTGAAAGTTCTATGAAATAATTATCTCCCCTCACAAATGCAAAGCTGTCTGATATTTTCTACTCTATTTTATTTCACTTATAAAGGTAAAGCTGGCAGTGACCTATGAAATGGATCTCATGGTCCACAAATGAGCTATAACTCACAACTTGAAGACAATGTACCAGCAATTTCTATGCGTCCATTAGTTCTCATGTTCTCTGATTCTCCTAAAAACCAAAAACACAAACAAAAGCCTTCAACCCAATTCCATTAGGACAGAACAGAAGACCTGGATTTGGAGCAGTTCATGTGAAAAAAAAGTAAGATTTTAGGCAAGGTCAATATCTGGAAACATTGAAATCTTGGGCATAAAAGCTGACCTTTCAGCTTGCACCCCTCAGGAATCCTGCATTCCCTCCTGGGCACCATATTAAGAGAAATCAAGAACCTGAAACATGTTCAGAGAAGGACAATCAAGATAGGGAAGGATCTGAAATTTAGAGTCAGAAAATTCCTGTTTTTAAGTCTGGGCTCTGCCTCTTCGGAATTGAGGGTACACAGGATCCTATTAAATTTGATTGAAACTTAGCTCACTTTCTCATCTGCAAAAGGGGGGTGACAACACTATTTTCCTCAAAGAGGTGTTAATGAGAAACACACAGAATGGTAAAGTAACTTGCATAAGTTTGTGTAGCTAGGAATTGCCGAACCAGGATTCCAGCCTAGGCAGTGTGACTTCAGGGTCTATCTTTTTGTAAGTACTACTCTGTCCTGCTCCAAGACTTCATTCAGATTCACAGAGAGTAAAGGGAAGTTATTCCTGGGAAAAACATATGCTAGGCAAATTGCCTTTACACTAAGGTTTATTTATCTTAATCTTTGCTGCCCTTACTTGAGCAAGTTATTTCACATGTCAGGTGCCATCTTTCTCCTGCTCTGCAGTGTTCTCTAAGGCTCAAAAGACTCTGAAAAAGCAACTGGAGGCACTTTTTTCCTTCTACTAGGGCCCGTCTCTTCCTCATGTGACTAAAAGGAGACATACTCTACTTGCCATGCTACTATCTTATAAGTGAAAACAATTGGGACACTGTAAAAGAACTATTAAAAAGCAAAATATTATTATCTATAATGAGCATACATAATTACTTAGTTAAAATACCTTGTTCTAATATCCTGTTTTAGGTGAAAATGGCAAATATGTCAGCAGGAATATTCACAGTCTTAAATCAGTGATCCTATCAATTTGGTAGTTACACACAAAAACATGAAGAAAAGTGAATATGCAGATTAACTTGTGACATAGAAAAGATTGGATCTCTTTTTGTGTTAAAAAATGAATATTTTTTACAGATTTTATTTATTTTATTTTTAGAGCAGAAGGGAGGGAAAAAGGCAGGGAGAGAAACATCAATATGTGGTTTCTTTTTGTGTGCTCTCCCACTGGGGACCTAGCCCGTAACCCAGGCATGTGCCCTGACTGGGAACCAAGCCAGTGACCCTTTGGTTCACTGGCCAGCACTCAAGCTACACCAACCAGGGCTGAATGAGTCATTTTTATATTTGGATCAATTCATGCTCTGATAAAAAAAAAACACTTGGAAATATAAAGAGATGAACATTTGGGCATTTCTGCTCTTCTTTGTCATATATTTATTACCTAAAAACAAGTTTGAACATTACTCCTTACCAATATTAAATTTAAATTTTGTTTTTCCTCCTAGGATGGAAGACAGCACAATGATTCATATATTTTGTCTAACACATTTCTAGAGGTAATGATTCAAAAATATCACTTAATATTTCCTTTGCAATGTATGTATGATTTGCTATCCTTTAGAGTTTCTTGCACAATAACTGTGAAGTAAATACTAAAAGGCTGAAAATGATATTCTAGTGACTTCATAGATTTTACCTAAAGAAGCACATTTACACAAAAAGAACAAATTTTTATCTTTCTGAATATTAACACTCATATCTGTTCATTTTTAATATCTAATTACCAATAAGAACATATGAAAAGTAATAAGTTGAGGGACATTTTTTGGTGTTTGTTTCATCCTAGCACAGATATCTAGTTTTGTTCTGTGCTGACTTATTTTTTTTAAAGTAAAAGATATTTTTTATACCATAAAGATAAAATATTTCTGTTCCAGATTTATGGAACTAGCAACACTTTCATTTACATTTTCAACTCAGATATGACAAACATCCAAGCAATTTAGGACTGTTACTCATAAATCGTGTCCATTCTGGTGGACTATTTCCTAAATTTTTGGAGCTGCTTCCCACTTAATAAAAATGAATTTTAAAATCTCATTGCATTATACTGAACACAGTACAACTGTTTATGAATATTCACCATAACATTAGAGGTTATTGAAGCCTTAAGATTTTAATTAGTATGAAAATGTATTTTTCTATAGTCCTTGGGCACTAAAAAACTTCCACAGATATTTTAATGTCTATGGAGATAATGTTGGGAGAATTTCTTCACCAGATGGAGTAAATTCAGGATTCCATGGAAGTTGCAAAAATTCAAAAGGTCTTAAGATATTGTTATATAGGGCTTGACTGAAGAAACTGGGGAGGTTTACCTTGGAGACCTGAGGTCAAACATGATATTATTCTTAGAATGTATGAAGAGCCAGTGTTGAAGAGGAAGTGTGCTTTCTCTGTGTACTCTCAGAAAACAGAACTAGGACCAAGGGGGTAAAGGTAATATATTTCAGGTCTTTCTAATTTAGGGAGAGCTTCAGAATGTGGTGTGCACTCCATGTCAAGAAGTGTTTAGGAGCAATGGGATGGCTATCTATCTGTCTTAGGGATTACTTTGATAATTTTTTTTTCAATAGACAGGAGGTGGGATAAGGCTACTTCTAGAGACTCCTTTCTACTTTTCATTTATTTTTTAGTTCTAACCTCATACCTTCCTCATATTGAAAAGCACAAATGCTGGCTAATCTTATTTTTATGATCCAATGTGCTAATGCTCCTTCACTGTTTTAAACAGACTGGCTTGTAATAATCCTTAGGATCTAATTTCTACAGGCCATTTTCATACTAATAAGTCATTAGTCTTTTGAACTTCAGACATCTGCATAAGAAAAGATGGTTGCAAGACTAATTATAAAAGGTAATGATATTTTTACTATAAAATAAACAAAATATATAAAGGGAGATTCTATATGCAACAACAAAACAAGAACTGCATTACTCAAGAATAAGCCAGATATAAAATATATAATATCTGTATGAGAAAATTAAGAAATTCTCCAGGAGGACTTAAAATTTTTTTGTTAAACTGGAAAAGTACATATCACTTTAAAAATATTTTATGTATTTATTTTTAGAGAGGGGAAGAGAAGGAGAAAGAGAGGAAGAGAAACAAAAATGTGTGGCTGCTACTTGAGTGCCCCCTACTGGACACCTAGTCCGAAACCCAGGCATGTGCCCTGACTGGGAATCAAACTGGCAATCCTTTGGATTGGCATTTAATCCACTGAGCCACACCAGCCAGGGCCTCATTTTTGACTGGAAAGAAAATCTATACATTCAATATAATCCTAATTATAATTTCAATATTACTTTGGGGGGAATGAGATAAAATGAAACTCTCACTAGTTTGGAAGTATAAACATGACATACCAGACAAGAAAATAGAGATAAAGATGCATAACAAGGGGGAATAAAACAATCATATACTAAAACATAAAATAAAGGCATTATAATTAAAACTCTCAAAAGGAACAAACAACTCAACAGAGTAAAAAAACTGAGAAATAGAACTAAATGAATGACTATGAGTAGCTGATAAAGATGATACTTCAACCCTGTGGGAAAATAGTATCTTATTCAATAAATGGTGGTAATGGTATAGATCTATTCAAAAAGCATAAAATTGGATCCTTAACTCATGTCTTAGAAAAATAATAATTTTTGATCTATCACATTTTGTATGCATAAAATTAAAAAAATTAAAGCACTAGAAGAAAATAAAAATAATTTGAGGAATACTTTCCTAAGCATGATCAATACTAAGCATGATCAAAAACCAAATCAAAACAGGTCCTTGCCCTGGCTGGTGTAGCTCAGTGGATTGAGCATGGCCGGCTAACCAAAGGGTCACTGGTTTGATTCCCGGTAAGGGCACATGCCTGGGTTTTGGGCCAGGTCTCCCGTAGGGGGCACATGAGAGGAAACCACACATTAATGTTTCTCCCCCTCTCTGTCTCCTTCCCTTCTCCTCTGCCTAAAAATAAATACATAAAAATCTCTAAAAACAAAAACAAAAACAAAAACAAAAACAAAAAACAAGTCCTGCACTTCCAACCAAGATGGAGGCATAGGTAGACACACTTTGCTTTCTTACACAGCCAAAAGAAGGGCAACAACAAATTTAAAAAGAAAAACTAACCAGAACTGCCAGAAAATTGAACTGTATGGAAATCTGAAAACCAAGGACTTAAAGAAGAAACATTCATCCAGACTGGTAGGAGGAGCAGAGAGGGAAAGCCAGGCTGGAGAGGACTCACGGCAAGTTGGTGGCTAGAGGACTGGGTGGTCCCACATTTGCCTGCAGATAAACCAGAAGGAACAACTGGGGAGTGAGAAAGACCATGCAACCCAGATTTCTAGTGTGAGGAAATAAAGCCTCAAAAATTCAGACTGTAAAAGCTGGTGGGGGTTGTGGTGGTGGGAGAAACTCCCAGCTTCACAGGAGAGTTCATTGGAGAGACCTGTGGGGCCCTAGAATGTACACAAACCTACTGACCCAGGAATCAACACTAGAAAAGCCCAATTTTCTTGTGGGTAATGGGGGGAATGACTGAAAGCCAGCCAGCTGAGAGCCAAGCAAGTGGCATTGTTCCCTCTTGGACCTCTCCCCCACATACAGTGCCATGACACAGTGATGTGGTTTGCTCTGCCCTAGAAAATACATAAGGCTCTGACCCTTACTACATAACAGGCTCACTGAGACAAAAAGAAAATATATATGGCCCAAATGAAACAATGGACCAAAGCCTCCAGAATAGAACTAAGCAATGAAGAGATAGCCAAGCTATCAGATGCAGATTTCAAAACACTGGTAATCAGAATGCTCACAGAAACGGTTGAATATTGTCACACAATAGAGGAAGAAGTAAAGGCTATATAAAGTGAAAAAAAAGGAAAATGTACAGAGAGCCAACAGTGATGGGAAGGAAACCAGGACTCAAATCAATGATTTGGACCAGAAGAAAGAAAGAAACATTCAACTGGAACAGAATGAAGAAACAGGAATTCAAAGAAATGAGGAGAATCTTAGAAACTTCTGGGAAAACTTTAAGCACTCCAAATTCCAAATCATAGAGGTTCCAGAAGGAGAAGAGTAAGAGCAAGAAATTGAAAAATTATTTGAAAAAATAATGGAGAACTCCCCTAATCTGGCAAAGAAATAGACTTCCAGGAAGTCCAGGAAGCTCAGAGAATCCCCAGGAAGTTGGACCTAAGGAAGCATACCCCAAGACACATCATTATTACATTATTCAAGATTAAAGGTGAGAGAATCTTAAAAGCAGCAAGAGAAAAGAAGACAGTTACCTACAAAGGAGTTCTTGTAAGACTATCTGTGTATTTCTCAAAAGAAACCCTTGCAGGCAAGAAGGGGCTGGAAAGGAGTGTTCAAAGTCATGAAAAGCAAGGGCCTACATCCAAGATTACTCTATCCAGAAGAGCTATCATTTAGAATAGAAGGGCAGTGTAGGGTAAGTGGAGGCAGTGTGGCTTCCTCACCCAGGTGTCTAGGTAACTAAGGGAAGCAGAGTTCCCATAGCCTTGGAAGGGCCTGACAAGTAGTGTTCTCATAGCCTTGAGACTGGGTCCAATAAACTGTTCTCATAATATGAAGTAGGCTCACATGCACAGAATTATGTTCTGGCAGAATTATGTTCTGGCAGTAATCTTCTGGCAGTTTTCTGGCTTTGTTCCCCTCTAATAATTAAACAGGCAGGGACTCCCTGCTGGGGATGATGATGGGAGACACACACAAGGGGACAAGTGCCATGATGGGTGCCACTCTGGGGAGCAAGGGCCAGGATGTGTGACATGCAGGGAGACATGCAGCTTGCAGCATGTGTGGATCACCCACTCATGAAAAAAGGCATGCCTGACAACCCAACAGCTTTGTGGATATTTTCCATCTGCATGAATACCATGAATCTGCCAAGCCTTGGAGGGTCACAACACAGGCAGATAAAGTGCTTCCCAGATAAGGTCCAGTTAAAGGGATTCATCATCACTGAGCCCTTGTATATGAAATGTGAAAGGGGCTTATCTAAGAAATAGAAGAAGATTAAAACAATGAACAGCAAAATGACAACAAACACACAACAACTGAACCTAAAACAAAAACAGAAACAAAAAGCAAACAACTAGAACAGGAACAGAATCACAGAAATGGAGATCACATGGAGTTATCAGCAGGGAGGGGGAGGAGGAGAATGGGGGATGAGGGAAAAGGTACAGGTATTATAAAGCATAAATGGTAGGTACAAAATAGACGGGTAAGATTAAGAATAGTATGGGAAATAGAGAAGCCAAAGAACTTATATGTAGGACCCATGGACATGAACTAAGGTGAAGAAATGCTGCAGGAGGTGAGATGAAGGGCAGAGGTAAACAAAGGGGAGAAAAAAATGGGACAGCTATAATGGCATAAACAATAAAATATTTTAAAAATTAAAAAAACAAAAACAAACAGAAGACAAAGTGAAAGACTGATAAATCTGACTACATAAAATTAATATGCTGGTTTGGAAAATAAAGTCAAATAAAAATAAAGGTAAATAATTATCATTGAATCTTAAAGAATGTAAATTTTTAATTGATATAGAATTATCTATGTGGATATTCCATAACTATACTACTTACATGTTGGCAGAACTTTAATCTGATATTATTTCCAGATTATTATCTTTCTGTGTTAATCTTTACTAGCATTTGTGATTGTTTTGTTGCAATAAATTCTTAGATGTGAAAAAATAAAGGTTAATTAAAACTGGGGAGAAGTTAGAGTATATATAATAGATAAAAGACCTCTTTCATTAATACAAGTTGTAATAGTAAGACAAATATGAATACAGTGACCTCAGTACTTGTTGTTAATCATTCCAAGGAGCAAGGAGTGGCAAGCAAGCAATGACTGATGAAGTATTTTCTCTTGTGGGATAGCCTTGTAACTCATACAAGTTCTAGCAAGTGTTACAAGTGCTACAAGTGGTGAACAAGTGCCTGGATGCAGAAATATTTTTTCTCCTCAAAATGTGACCAGTACAGGATTTGATGAGTTCTGAAGCCAATGAGTACAGAGGTACCACTGTAGTTCTATAGAAAAATGGGCAAAGAGTATAATAGGGAATTTGACTGTAAATAATACAAATGATGAATAAAAATATGAAAAGATCTTTATTCTCACTCACAAATTAAACAAAACAAAACAAAACAACTTTATTCATTTATTAGGTTGACAACACTGGATTTTTCTCAAAATTTTAAGTGTTGGGAAATATTGATCCTTGTCATTTGCTGGTGGAGTATAAATTGGCTTGGCTTCTTGTAGGGAAACTTAACAATGTTTATCAACATTTGAAATTCTTGTATCCTTTGATTTAATAACTCCAGCAACAGATTCACCCTACAGAAAAATCTTAGAATTTTCAGTGGACCTAACACATCCACTGCAGCATTAATTCTAAAAGAAACCGTGTAAAAAATAACCCTAATGACCCAACATATGCTCAAATACTTGGCAGCTATTAGAAAGAATAAAGGTCTTTTACCTCTTGGTTAGGTTTATTCCTAGGTACTTTATTTTTCTTGTTGCTATAGCAAATAGAACCACTCAGAAAACTACACAACACTGAAGAAAGAAATTAAAGAAGACACAAATGAATGGAAACATACACCATGCTCACAGATCAGAAGAATTAACATCATCAAAATGTCCATACTACTCAAAGCAATTTATAGATTCAATGCAATCCCTATTAAAATATGAATGCCATATTTTACAGATATAGAACAAACATTTCAAAAATGTATATAGAACCATAAAGGACCCTGAATAGCTGAAATAGTTTTGAGAAAGAACAAAGTAGGAGGGATCACCATACCTGATATCAAACTATATTACAAGGCTACAGTAATCAGAACAGTCTGGTACTGGCATAAGAACAGACACATAAATAAATGGAATAGGATAGAGAACCCAGAAATAAACCCAAGTCTCTATGGTCAGTTAATATTTGAAAAAAGAGAGAAGAAGCATAAAATGGAGTAAACATAGCATCTTCAACAAATGGTCTTGGGAGATCTGGACAGCTAGATGGAAAATAAAAATGAAATTCAATCACAAACTTAAACCATACACAAAAAATAAACTCAAGATAGATAAGAGACTTAAATATAAGTCATGACACAATGGAAGTACTAGAGAAAAATATAGCCAGGAAAATCTCAGATATTCCATGCAGCAATGTTTTCACCTTTATGTTCCCTAGAGCAAGGGGCATAAAGGAAAAAAAAAATAAACAAATGGGATTTTATCAAAATAAAAATCTTGTGCATAGCTAAAGAAAACATCTGCAAAATGAAAAGGCAACCAACTGTATGGGCAAATATATTTTCCAGTGATACCTTGGACAAGGGTTTGATGTGCAAAATACATAAAGAACTCACATGATTCTACTCCAGAAAGACAAACAATCCAATTAAAAAATGGACAAAGGACCTGAAAAGACATTTCTCCAAGGAGGACAAAGGGAGGGCCCAGAGACATATGAAAGGACCATCAGCATCACTAGCTACCAAAGAGATGCAAATTAAAGCTACAATGAGATATCTCCTCACACTAGTCAGAATGGCCATTATAACCAAATCAAACAAGTGCTGGTGAGGTTGTGGGGAAAATAGGGGAAGGGCTTCCATGGACAAATCCAAAGGGGATAGGTTTGAGGGTGGGAGGCAGCAAAGGGTAGGGTGGCAGGGCATGGTAGGGTGAAAATGGATACAACTGTACTTGAACAATAAAAAATTATATTAGAATTGCATTTTATGTATTTTTTCTTGATTTATATACTCAAAATTAAATTTTTTCAAATTTATCCATATTGTTGAGTTATCCAGTAGTGTTGTACTGGAGCTGATGCTTACCAGTTCATGAGAACTGATGTTATATGTCTCTTCTCAATGCCATGTTCTATGACATTACATTGGTAACTTGAATTTGTCCCATGGAAAAGTATTTACATCATGACAATTAGCAAAAGCAACAAATTTAGAGCTTCCCTGCCCCGAAAGCCAGTTAAATATTGGCCAGAACACATATTCATTTAGTTGTAGTGAAACCACTTGAATTTCAGTACCTTCTTTCATCATACAACTGTACAACAGCTTACTTATTCATTATTTTGTATTAAATTTAAGGAGGTGTCATTGGTGGATAAGATTATATAGGCTTCATGTGAACATTTCTATGATACATGATCTATGTACTGCATTGCCTACCCTCCACCCAAAGTCAAATCATCTTACATTTGACCACATTTACTATTTATTACTCTTACACCCTGCCTTTTTTTCTGGTAAATACCATACTATTTTCTGTGTCTATGAGTTTTTGTTTGTTTTTCCTATTGGCTTATTTATTGCTTTAGTTTTATATTGCATATATGAGTAAAGTCAGATAGTTCTCAACTTTTTCTGACTTATTCTGCTTAGCATGATATTCTCAAGGTCTACCCATGTGAGACACTTCTTCTAAGAAGATATACAAATAGCAAACAGATATATGAAAAGATGCTCATCTTCACTAGCTATTAGGGAAATGAAAATCAAAACTCCAATGAGATACCACCTCACATGTGTTAGAATGGCTATTATCAACAAGACCAGTTAGTAACAAGTGTAGGAGAGGTTGTGGAGAAAAAGGAACCCTCACTCACTGTTGGTGGGAATGCAAATTGGTACAGTCACTATAGAAAGCAGTATGGAGGTCCCTAAAAAATTTAAGAATAGAACCACCATATAACACAGAAACCCCTCTACTGGGTATCCACAAAAACATGGAACACATTTATTTGCAAACATATATGCACCTCTATGTTCAGTGCAGCATTATTCATGTGACCAAGACATGGCAACAACCAAAGTGTCCTTCAATAGATGATTGGATAAAGAAGATGTGGTCCATATATACAATGGGATACTACTCAGCCATCAGAAAACTTTAAATACTGCCATCTGCAACAACATGGACAGACACTGAGAATATCGTCCATTATTTTGTGAGGGACAGTAGTATTCAGTTTTCTGCAATCATAAGCTATTCACTTATTAATGCTCTTGTATGTATGTCCTGATAAACATAAGCACACCTATAAGTAGGGTTTATTCCTAGAAATGGAATTGTTGGATCATGGTTCAGACTCAACTCTTTGTTTTCCAGTCTTGTCTTTAGTGTTTTCTCTTTAACTTCTTATTATCTTGTTAGTACTTGTGTGTTCCTTTAATGATGTTTGCTGTCTCCTTGTTTGCTTGCTTGCTTATATTTTGTACAGTATTTTTTTAGCATTTTTCAGTAAGAAGTCTGGTCTAATTTATCAAAGCTTTTATCATCAAGTTTTCTTTTCATTGTTCCTTCATAGCACAATAACACATTGGAGCTATTCCCTCTTCCATTGACTGCCCAATTGCACCATTAGACAAATAGCTGAAATGTTGAGGAAGGTTTTTTTTTTACAGGCAACATTTAACTGATGTAAAGAAGCCTCTGTTCTGTAAGTAAATTTTATGACAGAAAAAAATAAATATCCTACATTTTAGAATAGAACAGAATCCCTGCACACCATACATTCCTTGTCTTTCAGCACAGTATTGTGTTCACAGGGAACATCAGTTCTGAACATGGGTTCTAATTTATTCTACTGTGGCCATAAGAATGTTTTGAGGGCAAGATGTCAAGTAGTGTATGTGGTTACTTCTTTTTATCTTTACTTAAGCTGCTTTTTTACTTGAAGGAATTATGGAGGTTAGGGAACAAAGAACAGAGGTAAGATGAAAATGTCCCATTCCATCACTTAAAGTTTACTTCATTTTCTTTCAGATACCCCATTTACTGAGGGCCACCCAAGGGGCTTCCATTTGACCTCTTTGTAACTTATACCTCTTCCCATTTCCATGGGAAAGCAGAACTTTCTCAGAGTTCTGCTTTTTTGCATGATAAATTACCCAATTTCTATCAATATATTTCCATTCCCAAAACATTAGTATTTAGTGATATTTTCATCCCATGTTTTTTTAAAAATTTTATTTATTTATTTTTAGAGAGAAGGGAAAGGAGAAAGAGAGGGAGAGAAACATCAATGTGTGATTATCTCTCATGTGCCTTCTACTGGGGACTCAGGCCACAACCCAAGCATGTGCCCTGACTGGGAATCGAACTGGTGACTCTTTGATTTGCAGGCTAGCACCCAGTCCACTGAGCCACACCAACCAGGCCTCATTCTGTGTGTTAACTTCAGTGATTATGCCACATCTAAAAAAAAATGGGGGATATTTTAGGGCAAATAGTGTATATGAAAGACTGGTCTCATCTTTTCATTTTTGGTCATCTTCTAAAGATGCTATTTCTGTGCTGAGGATGTAGAAAGCCCCAAGTAAATATATGTCCCAATGTAATAGAAGAAACAAGATAATCTTCAAAGTCATAACTTTTCCTGACCCTTTCCTACAGTTGAAGGTCTCAGGGCAACAGCATAAAGTGAATTCTGAAGGATAATAGGCCCCACCAAGGAAAGAGATGCATACAAACCTTTCACCCTGGTAGAGCATAAAAAGAGGTATACTACATAAAAGCTAGTGAGAAGACAGCTAAAATTGTAACAAATTCCTGAAGTTCAATTGTGGAATAGTGTGACAGTGTAGACTATATTGGAACCAGATTCCTTCTGGAGCTCTTTTCCATGGGCCTCTGTCAAGTATTCATGAGAAATATTGGGAGGAGGGCAAGAAACCTGAGAGCATAGGCATAAACCACCACCCAATTCCTAGACTTTTTCCTCATATGAAGCAAAAGCCTTAAGCCACTGGTGGAGGGGTAGGAGATTCTTTTACCCAGGTCTAGGCAAAGATCCACTGCTTCTGAGGGAAGAGTAGAAAAAAAGCCACCTGCAACTTGGAAAAATGTAGATACCCTTCCATAATCCAGGCAAAGATTCATTGCTTTGGGAGGAGGGAGGGTAGAAGCAAAAGCCATTTGTTCCTGTGAAAGAGGTATGAAACTCTCTTTTCTTAAGTAACAAGCAAATGTAAACTGTCATTGTGGGAGGTACAGGAAACCCTCCATAATCACAACATGAACCTTGCACCAAGTAACAAGGAATAGAAATCTGTCATTTGGTGACGGGACAAAAAGCTCCCTCACTACTGTTCTCAAGAAGATTACCCCTTTTTTTTTTTTTTTGAGGGAAGAGTAGAATCAAAAGCCTTCTACTACTTGAGGAGGGCCAGGAAATCCTCTCCTATTTAAGATTCTACAGATACAAGGAAGAGTTTGATTGTCATAGGGGTAGGGAGGGCAGGAGAAATTCCCACTCCATATTTTTAGGTGTACATATCCCAAACCTGAGCCTAAATGAAGCTGGATTTCACAAATGAGACAAAAAGACTTTCAGACAAACAAAAAGGGAGAAAATCTAATACCAGCAGACCTGATCTGTAATAAATATAAGTATAAATTCTATAGGACAAAAGAAAGATACCAGATACCAGATGGAAATTTGGATCTACCTAAAGAAATTGTACTAGAAATAGTAAAAATTAACATTGTATAAGGCTTCTTTTTTCTTATTTTCATTATTCTTAAAAGGAATAAAAAATAGTAACAATGTACTGAGGAATTTCTACCATATGTAAAAGTAACATATATGTAGATGTAAAGTGTATCACAACAGTAGCACAAGTGACAGGAAGGAGGAAAATGGAAGGGTACTGTTACAAGCATTTTATACTGCACGTGAAGTGTATAATATTTAAAGGTATAATGTGATAAATTCAATTTGTGTTTTTTAAAACCTGAAGCAGCCACTAAATATATATATCAAACTAATAAATAATACAGGTATGATAAAACATAAAAATATTCAATCCATGCAAAAGTAGGCATAAAAAGAGGGAAAGAGAGCTAAGGAAATATAGAAGTTATGTCATATGCCTAATACTAATATAATGTTGTATGTAAAACATAACTAAAAATAGATTTACAAATAAAGTATTACGATCTCAAAAATGATGCCAAGATTAAAAAATAAAATAAGATATATCAAGAAAAGAAAGAAAAATTCCTAAATAAGTTTAGCACAATAAGCAAACCTATAAGATGCAGAGATATCCTTTGTCTAGAATTTCAAATACAAAATAATTCCATTCAGTTATTCAGAAGCTAAATATATTTATCCATTACAAGGAAATGAGTATAACTGTTGTCACTTTAAGGGAGCAATAGAAGAATTTGGAAAAAGAAAAAAGTCCTTATTTTTTAGACATTATAATTTAGATAAAGGAACAGAAGTTTATGGATGAAATGATATGACATTGTGAATTTGCTTTAAAATAATCTGGAGCTGTGGAGAGTAGATGGGGATATAAATTAAACAAGTCCCCTCTACTTTTTTATATGACTAATATATAAAAGTGTGTGTGTATTCTAACTACAACTATGCATTTATATAAATTAAAGTTAAACACACATGAAATAATATCTATTTTGTAAGAACAGACACAAACAGTAAGATACTCAATATAGTAAAAAGGTTTCCTATAGGATGAGGTTTAGTTAGAGTCATAAATGTAGACAAAGGGAATAAAACATAAACACAAGAAGAGTCTTGTAGAAACCAATGGTAATAATATGCCACTGAAAGAGTAGAGAAATTAACTCAATACTCTGTACCCAAGACACAATTAAAGAAGAAAAAGGGAAGAGAGAAACTGAGAGGAAAGAGAATGGTTAGAACTATACCTAAGAGAAAAAAATAACTAGCGTTAAACTTCCATTCAATCTATTCTATACTCTCCTCAAAATATAATTTTTCCATTATGAACATTTCACCCTTTGGGAAATTTTAGTGCTAAAAATAATGTGGTGTCATATTTTAATGATAAGACAAACAAGACAGTGTTGAGTAATTCTGGAAAATATTCCATGTCTATTCTTCTGTATATATCATATATTTCTAGATCATTAAACTTTGAGGAAGTAATTGAAAATACCAATATAAAACATATTTTTTATTTTTAGTATTTATTATTTTTGTTTTTTTATTTTAATTGTTGTTCAAGTTCAGTTGTCTGCCTTTTACTCCCATCCCAGCCCACCCCGCCAGCCCTCCCCACCTCCCTCCCATTTGCACACCCCCTCTTGATTTTGTCCATGTGTCCTTTATACTTGTTCCTGTAAACCCTTCCCCTTTTCCCCTGAAATTCCCTCCCCTCTACCCTCTGGTCATTCTCATATATTTTTAATGTAATAAGATTTAACAGAACTCTAAATGACCTTTATTTTTAAAAATTATCCCCAATTTTATATTTTTGTTTGCAAATGTTATGGATATTATAGTCTTTTATACATTTATTCAATGTTTTAAAAACTTTTATTCAGCAGAGCATTTTAATAAATTATGTTTCTCTTCCAGTAGGTGATATAAATAAAAATGGAAAGGCTCTAATTAAAATCTTGGGGAAAACAAAGTCCTACTTGCACAACCAGGTTCTCTTTTTAGACCATGAGAAACCATAAAAATATTTATTTAATAGAAGTAAAAATACAGTTTTATCAAATGATATACTTTGAAAACAACTTTTGTAAACGAAATTCAGTATTTGTCAACGTAGGAAAAAAATCCAAAAATACTCTTTTACAGCTAGCCTCAGCTTACATTTAGACCCAATAAAGATTTCACAAGTGAATAAATGAATGAATGCATATAATAAAATATTTCAAAGTTTATAAAAAGAAAATATGAAGTAATAAAATAACTAGCAAGATGAAAGATTATAACAGAACGAAAATTGAACTAGGGACATGGGAATAAAGAACAAACTGACAGTAACTGGAGGGGAAGGAAGAGGAGGATAATGGGGGAAAGAAGGAGAAGAGTCAATCAAGGAACTTGTATAAAGGACCCATGGACAAAGACAGAGGGGGGAAGGGAGGATTGAATATGGAAGGTGGTGGGTAGGGAGGGCATGGGAAGAGTAATGGGGAGAAAACGGGGACAAGTATAATTGAACAACAATAAATTTTTTAAATAAAATTAAATTTTAAAAAGTTAAATGAGATTTCCCAACTTTATTAGTGATATCTCTTACTATGAGTTTTTAATTTAACTATTAAAGTCATGTTTAGAGAATATAGTAATCTCTGAAATGAAATAGCTTCCTTTACCTTTCAAAAAAACCCCAAATAATTACATAAAATAAAAGTGAACATTTCATTTGGAAGACAGAAATTTTTCTGGTTGTGTTAAGAAGTAAAACCCAACTCTGCTGTGTATCAAAAATCTACCCCAAATATAAAGATATCAATAAATTAAAAATAAAAGGATAGAAGATATACCAGGAGAACACTAATAAAAATAAAGCTGGATTTGTTGTAATGATATCACACAAAAATTTCATAATGAAACATTACTCATAGTAAAGATGGATATTATATAAAGATAAGGGAATTGATTATTAAAAACATCATGGCAATCCCAAGTGTGTATGTAACTAACAACAGAGCATGAAAAAATACCTAAGCAAAAACTGATATAACAAAAGAAATATACATACTACAATTTTAGTTTGAGTTTTCAATACTTATCTCTTATAAATTGATAGAGCAAGTAGAGAACAATGACTAGAACGTACTTTAGTGTCCCACAAAATCCTTTCTGGGATTTAAGTTGGCATGGGGGTTAGAGTTTAATTCAATAGTAATTTTAAAGATCAGATTAATTTTTAAAAAGCAATTACCTTTGTTAATACTCGAAACACACAAGTTTTAAATCTGCCTTATTTACACCAGAATAATGTTAGCTCCTTTCAGGGTGTCAGTGAGGGTGAAATGAGGGCTCAAAGAAAAAGTATTTTTGTACTATGTATGATACATCCCTAACCATAAAAAACACAGCTATTCCATTGTTGTTACAAATAAATCCTGAGGGTTCTGTTTCCACTGGGAACACAGAGCCATCCTCCTTAAGATAAAGGTTATTAAAAAGGTAATATCATGAAGCAAGTCAGTTTTTGAGCAGTGTTTCCACCTTTAAATCTTTTGTTAAGAGAGATATGGCCTGCAGAAGAACAATGTATCTGAACTTCCCAGAAAGCCAATGATGAGAAAGTATCAAGGTCCTTCGTATCTGTAAAGATGATCTTTTTTTTTTTGATAATAAATATTTTTCAGAAAAGATAGTACAAGGCTATTGTTGTTGCTGTTGTGGCTTGGGGAATGTACAAAATCCTAATTTAAGCATATTGAAGCACCTGAACAAATCCAGAATATGTCAAAACATTATGTGATAATAAAAGATTATTCCTTTGTTATCTCTGTGTGACTCCAGAACAAACAGGTTTGCATCATTATCCAAATACACATCATTTACATTTCTCCATGTCTATGCTCCTGAAGTTCTCCTTCACAACTCTACCAAAAATACTATTCTCCATCTCTTTCTGCACATGTACATTACCCATATTCCTTGACTCTTCTATACCATTACACTGAGCACTTGTTTACAGTGACTTTTTTACCCTTCTTTGATGTTTTATGACATTAATCTGGAATATCATTTACCTTACAATACATGTCTCTTATAATGTACATTCCAAATTAAATGTTTATTTCTAATTAGATTTTTCACTTCAGCATTTCATGAATTACATATTTTAATATATTTTATTGATTATGCTATTACAGTTGTCCCATTTCCCCCTTTCACTCCCCTCCACCCTGTATACCCTCTCCCACCTATATCCTCGCCTTTAGTCATGTCTATGTGTCATACTTATAAGTTCTTTAGCTTCTACATTTCCCATACTATTCTTATCCTCCCCCTATCTATTTTCAACCTACAATACTATGCTACTTATTCTCGGTACCTTTCCCCCCTCTCTCCTCCTCCCACTCCCCTGTTGCTAACCCACCATGTGGTCTTCATTTCTGTGGTTCTGTTCCTGTTCTAGCTGTTTGCTTAGTTTCTTTTGGTTTTGCTTTAGGTGTGGTTGTTAATAATTGTGAGTTTCCTGTCCTTTTACTATACATGTTTTTTCTTTATCTTCTTTTCTTAGATAAGTCCCCTTAACATTTCCTAAAATAAGGGCTTGGTGATGAACTCCTTTAACTTGACCTAGTCTGAGAAGCACTTTATCTGCCCTTCTAAATGAAAGCTTTGCTGGATAGAGTAATCTGGGATATAGGTCCTTGTCTTTCATGACTTGGAATCCTTCTTTCCAGCCCCCTCTTGCCTGTAAGGTCTCTTTTGAGAAATCAGATGACAGTCTGATGGGAACTCCTTTGTAGGTGACTGTCCCCTTATCTCTTGCTGCTTCTAGGATTCCCTCCTTCATTTTTACCTTGGCTAATGTCATTATGATGTGCCTTGGTGTGTTCCTTCTTGGGTCCAACTTCTTTGGGGCTCTCTGTGCTTCCTGGATTTCCTCGAAGTCTATTTCCTTTGCCAGAATGGGGAAGTTCTCCTTTATTATTTGTTCAAATACTTTTTCAATCTGTTCTTTTCCTTTTACCCTTCTGGTATCCCTATAATTCAGATGTTGGAACATTTAAAGATGTCCTGGAGGTTTCTAAGCTTCTCATTTTTTCTTTGAATTCTTATTTCTCCATTCTTTCCTGTTTGGTTGTGTTTTTCTTCCTTCTGGTCCGCTCTATTGTTTTGAGTCCCAGTTTCCTTCCCATCACTATTGGTTCTCCGTGCATCTTCCTTCATCTCTTTTATGGTAACCTGCATTTTTTCATCTAATTTGAGCCCCAAATCAACCAATTCTGTGAGCTTCCTGATCACCAGTGTTTTGAACTGTGCATCTGATGATTGGCTATCTCTTAGTTGGTCAAAAGGATGAGTCCTGGGGCATTGATCTGTTTTTCTGTTTGAGACATGTCTCTCTCTCTCTCTCTTTTTTTTTTTTTTTGGTCTGGTCACTCCTGTTATGGTGAGCGGCGGAGCCTTAGGTGTTCACCAGGGCTGGGCACCCCAGTTGCTAGATTGTGAAGTTCTATGTGGGGGTGGGGGCGGGGGTGGAAGGGAACAATGGTGGTAGCTCCGTTCTCCTGGAACCTCAGTCCCTTCTCTGGGATCTTGGGTTGCACGCTCTGCCCTGGTCCACAATCGCCGCTGCACTAGGTCCGCCAGCTGCCGCTTGCATACTCAGGGTCCACCCGCTGCGATCTTGTGCGCCCCAGATGCCTTAAGCACTCCTGGTTGCCTTAAGCGCCCAGTTCTACCTGTTCTCTGTGCACCTCTACCCTCGCAGGCTGCTCCTTTCCACCCCTCCTACCGGTCTGGATGAATGGGTGTACTTCAACTTCTTGGTTGTCCGACTTCCATTCAGATAAATTCTCTGTTAGTTCTGGGTGTTATTCTGCCTCTAAATTGTTGTTGTTCTAATCTTGGTTGTGCGTGGAGGTATGGTGCGTCCGCCTATGTCTCCATCTTGCTGGAAGTCCCGAATTACATATTTTTGGAGTCCTCTAAAACAGTGTTTTCCAATTGTGGTTTGTGCCCTATTAATAGATTACAATAACCATCTTAGAGGCTCATGATTAGCAATTTTAAAAACAGTAATGACTCTGCCATGATGGCTATTACACATAATATAAGAAGAAAGTTAAAAAAAATCACCTCGAATCTCACAAAAAGTTTTCATAATTATCACTAAGTTAATACCATAAAAATCATCAAAACTTCAGTGTATACAGATGGATAGCCAAATAGATAGGTGGGTGAATAGAAATAATTTTATAAAAAGAAGATTATTCTACAGATTATGTTTTTTTCATAAAATAGATTCATATAATTTCACTTAAACTACCACCTGGCTTGTATGTGGTACCTAAATAGTAGGGAAACTTGACCTTTGTGATTGCTCTGGACCTCATCTGATTTAATATTATAATCAGAGCCCTGAAAAATATTGCTTTTACTTACTTCTGTGCAGGGAATTTAATATTTAAAAAGGGTCTATAATGAAAATTTCCAAACATACATAAAAGTAGGTATAATAACATAATAAATTCCTATATACTCCTTTCACCTTGATTAAAGTTACCAAAATTTTTCCTACTGATTTTATATAATTAATATTTTTGTTTTTGCCTTCCCTCAAGTAATTTAGCATGAATTCCACATAAAATGTCATTTTTACTTCTGCATACTTCAGTATGCACCTTTAAAAATTATGAATATTTTCTTAAAAATATGAGAATATCATTATCATGTCTTCCAAAATTAACAGTACTTCTTGGTGTCAACTGATCCATAGTCCATATCCAAATGTCCTTGGTGGTCTCAAATTTTCCTTTTACAATTCATTTATCTGTAACAGGATCTAAGCATTTTCTACACATTGACACAAAATTCAAAATTTCTTTTAATATAATTGACTCTTCCCTCCCATTCTTCTTTCACATATTTCCTGCCTATTGTCTGACTGCAGAAATCAGGTCCATGTTCCTATAAAATGGCCCATGTTATTGATTTAGCAGTTTGCCTCTTGCTGTGTCACTTAACTTGTTTCTTTACAGCATTTATATTTTGGGTAAGTAAAGGCTTGATTAGATTCAGCCTCAATATTATTGATAAAAATCTTATAAGAGAGGCTATGTGCTTAATATAGCATTTCACCTCATAATGCATAGTATTCATTGTCTTACTATAATTGGTACGACATTTGATCAGTGAATTTAGCCCGCTGTCAAAAGCCCGCTACTTCTATTGTCAATTTCCCACTCAAACTTTCATCTAATGAATGGGTTTCATCTACTTATACTCAGTCAAGAATCAATTGTTTTATTGAAACAATTGAAAGGGATTGAAAACTGGTTATTTTCCAATTGGTTACTTTACAACTTATTCATAGAGGAAAGACAGGGTAAATGTTTATTTATTCCACTATTTGTCAACTTTAATAAGGAGCTTATTCCCTTCTTTCTTTTTTTAAAAGGTTTTATTTATTTATTTTTAGAGAGGGGAGGGGAGGGAGAAAGAGAGAGAGAGAAACATCAATGTGTGGTTGCTTCTCATGTGGCCCCCACTGGAGACCTAGCTCTCAATTGAGGCATGTGCCCTGACTGGGAATCAAACCTGCGATGTTTGATTCACAGCCCGCACTCAATCCACTGAGCTATGCCAGCCAGGGTGCCCTTGTTTCTTTTATTTTTGTCCAACCATGCTATTTTTCTTTGTTTTACTTATTTTTCAATATTGCTAGGTATTTGTAATATTTAATTAATTCAATATGTTTTACCAGTTGTATTCATTATTTATTGTCCAGTTTGATGCTAAAACCATCCCTTTAGTTTAATCTGGTCTCTTTTTGTCACTATCTTTTATTCTCTGATAGTTTCCTTCTTGGATGAACAAAATTGTTGTATGTGTTTTGACATAAACTTGGAAGTGGACAGCAAGCAGCTCTCATTTCTTTTAGTGAAAAATGATATTTAAAGATCACAGTCTGAGTATATTATGTTCACTAATGAATTGTCATTACTTGTACATCTTTTTAGAAGACACTGCTAAGAGGAACATAATTTAAAAGAAAAGAAATAATGACTTTATGTTAATAATTTCAGTTCAGGCTCCCATACAAGATAGATATTCTTCCCTTCCTTGCACAACCAAAGAAGGATAGCAACACATTTAAAAACAAAAACAACCAGAACTGCCAGAAACCTGAAGTGTATGGAAGGTCAACAACCAAGGAGTAAATGAAATATTCATCCACACTGGTAGGAGGGGCAAAGATGGGAAGCTAGGGCAGTGAGGACTGGTGACAAGATGGCTGATGGAAAGGGTAGGTAAGGTGGTGGCTGGTGAAATGAGACATCCCACATTCTTGTGCAGATAAGCCAGGATGAACAACTGGGGAATGAGACAGCCTGCAAAACCCAGGAATCCAGCGTGGGAAACTAAAGCCTCAAAACCTCTGGCTATGAAAATCTGTGGGGGGTTGCAGCAGCAAGAGAAACTCCCAGCCTCACAGGAGAGTTTGTTAGAGAGACCCACAGGGTCCTAGAATGTACACAAGCCCACCTACCTTGGAATCAGCACCTGAAAGGACCCAATCTGTTTGTGGGAAATGGGGGAAGTGACTGAAAGCTGGCTGAGAGCCAAGCAAGTGGCACTGTTCCCTCTCTAACCTCTCCCCTACATATAGCACCACAACTGCAGTGAAGTAGGTTGCCCTGCCCTGGCAAATACCAAAGGCTCTGCCCCTTACAATATAGCAGGTGCACCAAGACAAAGAAATATGGCTCAAATTAAAGAACACATCAAAACTCCAGAAAACAAAACAAAACAAAACAAAACAAAACTAAGTGACAAGGAGATAACCGACCTACCAGAGGCAGAGTTCAAAACACTAGTAATCAGGATGCTAACAAAAATGGTTGTGTACAGGTGCAAAATAAAGGAAGAAGTGAAGGTTATGCAAAGTGAAATAAAGAAAAATATACAGGGAACCTATAGTGAAGGGAAGAAAACTGAGACTCAAATCAAAGATTTGGAATAGAAGGAATAAATAGTCAATCAGAACAGAATGAAGAAGTAAGAATTCAAACAATGAGGAGAGGCTTAGAAACCTCTGGGAAAACTTTAAATGTTCCAACATCCAAATCATAGGGGTGTCAGAAAGAGAAGAGGAGAAACAAGAAACTGAAAATTTATTTGAAAAAATAATGAAGGAAAACTTCCCCAATCTGGTGAAGGAACTAGGCATGCAATCCAGGAAGCTCAAACAGTCCCAAACAAGTTGGACCCAAAGAGGAATACATCAAGACAGTCATAATTAAATAACTCAAGATTAAAGATAAGGAAAGAATCGTAAAAGCATCAAGAGAAAAGAAGAGAGTTAACTACAAAGTAGTTCCCATAAGACTATTAGCTGATTTTTCAAAAGAAATCTTACAGGCAAGAAGAGGCTGGAAAGAAGTATTTGAAGTCATGAAAAATAATGAACCTGCATCCAAGATTAATGTATCCAGCAAAGCAATCATTTAGAATGGAAGGGCAGATAAAGTGCTTCCCAGATAAGGTCAAGTTAAAGAAGCTCATCATCACCAAACCCTTATTACATGAAATGTTAAAGGTACTTATCTAAGAAAAAGAAGATCAAAAACTATGAACAGTAAAAGGACAACAAACTAACAACTATCAACAATTGAACCTAAAAATAAAAACAGAAACAAACTAAGCAAACAACTAGAACAGGGACAGAATCACAGACATTGAAATCACATGGAGTGTTATCAGTGGGGAGAGGGAGGGAAGAATTGTGGAAAAGGTACAGGGAATAAGAAGCATAACTATTAGGCACAAAATAGACAGGGGGAGGTTAAGAATAGTATAGGAAATGGAGAAGCCAAAGCATGTATATGTATAACCTGTGGACATGAACTAAGGTGGGGAAAATGCTGGAGGGATGGATGCAGGGTTGAGGGGAATAAAAGGGAGAAAAAAAATGGGACAATTGTTCCCTGGTTGGTGTGGCTCAGTGGATTGAGTGCCTGCCTGTGAACCAAAGGTTCACTGGTTTGATTCCCAGTCTAGGTACATTCCTGGTTTGTAGGCCAGTTCCTCAGTTGGTGACATGGGAGGGGCAACTATATATTGATGTTTCTCTCCCTATTTCCCTCCCTTCCCCTCTCTCTAAAAATAAATAAATAAAATCTTTTAAAAATAATTTCATTTCAAATTTAACATTATATTTAAAATTTTAAATGATTTTATATTATACTTCAGTCTCTTTTCATTGAAAACCTTGGCTCCCCCAAATATTGCCATAGTTGCTTATTTGCATTACTTTCATGATTAAAAATAATATTGATATTATACTAACCATTTTGTTAAATAATTAATTTTAAGATTTCTTGGCACTGGAGAGCATTATGCTAAGTGAAATAAGCCAGACCATGGAAGACAAAAACCATATGATCTCACCTATAAATGGAACCTGATCAACGAAACAAAAAGCAAGCAAAATATAATTGGAGGCCTTGAAAGAAAGAATATACTGACAGTAACCAGAGGGGAAGAGGGAGGAGGATAATGGGGGAAAGAAGGGAAAGGATCATCAAGGAACATGTAAAAAGGACCCGTGGACAAAGCCAAAGGTGGGAAAGATTGAGGGTGGATGGTGGGGCTGGGGAAAGTGGTGGCTGGAAAATGGAGACAACTGTACTTGAACAACAATTTAAAAATACAAGAAATGTAATAAAATAATTTAAAAGTTAAAATTATATTTCTTTATAGCTCTATTTTTTTTCTGGAGAATGTAGTACACTAAGGATGTACAGTTATATTACCAGACTCTAAATTTAGTTAAAATAATTGTTTTCTATATGATTATGTCACCAACTTATGCAGTTAATTTATTTTTAATTTTTTTTAAAAATTAGATATTGTTTTTCCCTTTGTTATTTTATATTTGAACATATAAAGGAATTATTTGAATACAAACTCAAAACTATGTAATAAGGAAAATTCAGAAAAGTATTACTTTCTTTACTCCCCATTTAAAATGTTTTCTTTTCACTAAAAGTAGGCAGTTTAGTTAGTTTTTAGTTTACCCTGATAATTGTTTCTAGGGAAGCAAGGTTGGAAATATAAACATACATATTTATTTATATTTTTATTTCCTTCATTTCTTACGCAAAATTTAGGATACTACATATATTGTTCAGAACTAATAATCAATCTGGAAAATCAGCTCATATCAGTTTAAAAATAATCTTCTACTTTTATTTTATGACTGTATAGTATTCCAGTTATTAAATCAGCTCCTGAATAATAGAAATGTAGATTATATCTCTTTTTTCTATCATAAATACATATTGTAAAGAATAATCATATGAATAAGTAATTTCAGGTATTTGATAGAGTAACTTTGGTATGGAAGTGAAATTGCTGAGCTATAAATTACATACACATGTAATTTTTTTTAGTTCATATCAAATTCACCTCCATAGGAGCTTAGTATGATTTTGCATCTCCACCAATAATGTGCGATTATAATTGCTTCTCGTTAGCCTCACCAGTGGAGTATGTTGTTATATTTTTTGTATTTTTGTCAACTAGTAGGTAAGTCATACCATCTTTCTGTAGTTTTAATGAGCAATTCTTATAAAATGACCAAGACAGAGCATATGTTGACATGTTTATCCATGTTTTATTTCTTCTGTGAGTTTTGGGTCATAACTTTTGTATATCTTTCATGTTGTTAGCTCCTATGCTCTATTTGTATATTAGAGCCATTAGTCTTTTTTTTGTGATGTGAATCAAAAATATATTTTCCCTGTTTGTCTTTCAATTTTAACTAATGTGTTTTACCATGCAAATATTTAATGTAATAACTTTATCAATACTTTTATTACTTCTGAATTTTAAATAATAATTAATAAAGTTTTTCACTATTAAGGTAAAAAGAAATCCACTCCTATTTTATTAAGAATTTATATAAAAGTATTTTTTTTATTTAAATCTCTGATTTCTATGAAGTTTATTAGTGTTAAAAACACTAGGACTTTTTTCCTTTGAGACTTTTTAAAAAATGTATTTTATTGATTATGCTCTTACAGTTGTCCCATTTTTTCTCACCTTAATCCTCCTCTGCCTGGTACCCCATTTCCCTCTGACATTTTTTCCCCACCACCTAAGTTCATGTTCATGGGTCATACATAAAAATTATTTGGCTTCTCCATTTCCTATACTGTTCTTAATCTTCCTCTGTCTATTTTGTACATACCCATTATGCTTCTTATTCCCTGTACCTTTTCACCCATTCTTGTCCCCCACCCTATCCTGGCTTATTGCACTCCATGTGATCTCCATTTTTGTGATTATGTTCCTGTTCTAGTTGTTTGCTTAGTTTGTTTGATTTTTTGTTTTTCTTTTATTTTTAGGTTCAATTGTTGATAGTTGTGAGTTTGTTGTCATTTTACTGTTCATAGTTTTTGATCTTCTTCTTTTTCTTAGATAAGTCCCTTTCACATTTTATATAATAAAGTCTTGGTGATGATGAACTCTTTTAACTTGACCTTGTATGTAAAGCACTTTACCTGTCCTTACATTCTAAATGATAGCTTTGCTGGATAGAGTAATCTTGGATGCAGGTCATTGTTTTTCATGACTTCAAATACTTCTTCCCAGTCCCTTCTTGGCTATAGGGTTTCTTTTGAGGAATCAACTGATAGTCTTATGGGAACTCCTTTGTAGCAAACTGTCTTTGTTTCTCTTGCTGCTTTTAAGATTCTCTATCTTTAACCTTGGGTAATTTAATTATGATGGGTCTTGGTGTATTCCTCTTTGGGTCCAACTGGTTTAAGACTCTATGAGCTTCCTGTGTTTATATACATAGTTCCTTCACCAGATTGGAGAAGTTTTCCTTCATTATTTTTCCAAATAAGTTTTCAATTTCTTGCTGTTCCTCTTCCACTTCTGGCACCCTTATGAATTGGATATTGGAGTGTTTGAAGCTGTGCCAGAATTTCTTAAGTCTCTCTTCAATTATTTGAATTCTTGTTTCTTCATTCTGTTCCAATTGAATGTTTATTTCTTCCTTCTGTTTCAAATCATTGATTTGCATCCAGTTTCTTTCCTTTCACTGTGAAGCATGTCTATCTATGCTTCCATCTTGGCTGAAGGCCCCAAGACTTTTTTGAGGAAAAAAAAACAGCTATCTATTAGACTTTTTGACAGGAAGGCCTTTACATGGATGACAATGGGAGTAACATATTTTAAATAGTCAATGAAAGATGATATGAGGCAAACATTTAATATCCAGCCAAACCAACTTTCAAGTGTAAAGACTGCAAACATGTTATGAGCATGCAAGGAATCACATAATATTCTTCCCATGAACACTTTGTCATGAATCTGACAGAATGAGAACTTCAGAAAAAACAAAATGATTGAAGAAGCATTGGCAATAAGATTGGTTTTAAGCATCAAATATATAATTTTCAGTCAAGTTAAGTCTAAATGATAGATATAGGAGGCAATATTATAGTTAAAAATGTTTATTTGTTAGAAAAATGGATAAGAGGAAGAGTATGTCAAATGTAGAATAAGTTTGCAGATTGCCTTGTGGGTATTTTATTAGTTTCCTAGTCCTTTTGGTAACAAATTACTACAAACTTAATGGTGAAAACAACACAAATTTGTTATTTTACATTTTTGGAGGTCAGAAGTCCAAAATCAGTTGGCAGGGCTGTATTCCTTCTGGAGATCATAGAAGAGAATTTATTTTATCTTCTTTTCTAAATTCTACAGGTTGCCTGCATTTCTTGGCTTGTGGTCTTGCATCATTCCAATCTCTGCTTCTGTTGTCACATCTCATTCTCTGACTCTGACCCTATTTCCTCCCACATATAAAGACTCCTGTGATTACATGGGACTCACATATGTAATCATATAATCTCAAGGTTCTTGACTCAATTACACATGCAAAGTTCCTTTTGCCATGTAAAGTAACATATTTATAAGTTTTTGGAAGTAGGGCATAGACATCTTTGGAGAGTGCATTATTCTGCTTACCACAAGTAGTAACTGGTATTAAAAATGTATTTTATTTTACTTTTTGAAATAATTTAAACATTTTAAAGGTTTTTATTTTTAAAGATCTTACTTTTAGAGGGAGGGGAAGGGAGAAAGAAAGAGAGGGAGAGAAAAATCAGTATGTGGTTGCCTCTCAAGCACCCCCTACTGGGGACTTGGCCCATAACCCAGGCATATGACCTGACTGGGAATCAAACTAGTGATACTTTGGTTTGCAGGCCTGTGCTAAATGCAGCGAGCCACACCAGCCAGGGCTAAAAATGTATTTTCAATCAGATCATGGTTAAGAGGTAGGTAAGTGGTAAGAAAAGGCAACTAACACATTCCAATATTGCTCATAACAGGGAACCAATAGAGAATGTAAAAAAAAGGGGATGATGTAAGTATTACCATTGTTACAAAATACTGTTTCTAAATACCAATGATATAACAGAATAAAACAGACTTTCTAGTAAAAACTACATATATGTATAAAAACATATATGAAAGACATTTTTGTATACCTATACATATTTTAGTACCATATACTACCATGATTCTTACCTAAAATTCAGTATTTTTTCAACTGGTTATATATGTAAATGTGAAGAAAAATAGCTGACTGATTCACACTAATAATATGAAGAATTTACATACCTTTCAATCTAAGGTGGAATAAGTAGATAAAAATTTAAAGGCCACAGAAGGATATTAAAATATCTATTTCATAGGGAACCCTGAACCTATTATAAATCATCCATAAAAATGGACTGTATATTAGGACTCCAAAAAAGTTTCAATAACATTCAAGAATAGAAATAATGCAAACAGTATTTACTGATCATAGTGCAATAAAACTAAAACTTAATAACAATTTCAATAATATATTGTACTGAAAAATAAAAAAAAAACTATTAAGTAAAATTTCAAAGAAAAATGTATACACAAAATTGCAAAAAAGTTTATTTGTTTTTTAAAATACTTTTGAATTTTATTGTTGTTCAAGTACACTTTTCTGCCTTTTCTCCCCACCACTCCCCAACATCCTAGACATCCCCACCTCCCTCCCTGTTTCTGTACATGTTTCTGTACACCCCCCTTGTTTTTGTACATGTGTCCTTTATAATTGTTACTGTAAACCCTTCACCCTTTCCCCCCATTAAACCCTCTCCTCTCCGCTCTGGTTACTGTCAGTTTATTTGTAATTTCAATGTCTTTGGTTATATTTTACTTTCTTGTTTAGTTTTGTTGATTAAGTTCCAGTTAAAGGTAAGATCATATGGTATTTGTATTTCAACACCTGGCTTATTTCACTTAGCATAATGCTCTTCAGATCCATCCATGCTGTTGCTAAGGGTAGGAGCTCCTTTCTTTCTGCCACATAGAATTCCATTGTGTAAATGTACCATGATTTTTTGATCCATTCATTTACTGCTGGACACTTAGGTTGCTTCCAGCACTTGACTACATTGTGCTGCTGTGAACACTGGGGTGCATAGGTTCTTTTGGATTGGTGTTTCAGAGTTCCTAAGATATAGTCCCAGCAGTGGAATTGATAGGTCAAAAGGTAGCTCCATGTTTAGTTTTCTGAGGAAATTCCATACTGTTTTCCATAGTGGTTGCCCCAGTCCAGATTCCCACCAACATTGCACTAGGGTTCCCTTTTCTCCACAACCTCTACAACACTTGTTGTTTGTAGCTTTGTTTATGATGACCATTCTGACCAGTGTGAAGTGGTATCTCATTGCGGTTTTAATTTGCATCTCTCTGATGACTAGTGATATTGACCATCTTTTCATATGTTTCTGAACTCTCTGTATGTTCTCCTTGGAGAAGTGTCTGTTCAAGTCCTTTGCCTATTTTTAAATTGGGTTGAGTGTCTTAGATTGGAGTCCTGTGAGTTTTTATATATTTTGTAGATCAAACCCTTGTCTGAGGTATCAGTGGCAAATATGTTTTCCCATAGAGTTGATTCTCTTTTCATTTTAATGCTGTTTTTTTAGACACACAAAGCTTTTTAATTTGTTTATTCTTTCCTTTATGTCCCTTGATCTAGGGGACATATCAGCAAAAATATTGCTGCATGGAATATCTGAGATTTTCCTGCCTATGTTTTCCTGAAGGACTTTTATGATGTCACAACTTACATTTAAGTGTTTTATCTGCCTTGAATTTATTTTTGTGTATGGTGTAAATTGGTGATCAAGTTTCATTTTTTTTTGTTTGCATGTAGCTGTCCAGCTCCACAACACCGTTTGTTTAAGAGGCTATTTTTGCTCCATTTTATTCTTCTGACACCTTTGTCAAATATTAATTAACCATAGAGACTTGGGTTTATTTCTGGGCTCTCTATTCTATTCCAGTGGTCTATGTGTCTGTTCTTATGCCAGAACCAGACTGTTTTAATTAAAGTGGCCTTGTAATATAGTTTGATATCATGTATTGTGATCCCTCCTACTTGGTTATTTCTCAAAATTGCTGCAGCTATTCAGAGTCATTTACCATTCCATATAAACTTCTGAAATGTTTCTTCTTTAACTGTGAAATATGTCATTGGTACTTTAACAGATATTACACTGAATCTATAAATGGCTTTGGGTAGTATGGACACTTTGATGTTGTTAATTCTTCCAATCTGTGAACACAGTATATGTTTCCTTTTATTTCTGTCTTCCTTAATTTCTTACTTCAGTGTTGTGTAGTTTTCTGAGTACAGGTTTTTTACCTCCTTGGTTAAGTTTATTCCTAGGAACTTTATATTTCTTGTTGCTATAACAAATGGGATATTTTCCCTGATTTCTGTTTCTGATGTTTCATTATTGTTATACAAAAATGCCTCTGATTTCTAAATATTGGCTTTGTATTCTGCTGTTGGCCAAATTCATTTATTAGGTTGAGCTGTTTTTTTGTGGAGTCCATAGTATTTTCTATGTACACTATCATGTGACCTACAGACAATGACAGTTTTTGTTCCTTATTTTCAGTTTGGATACCTTTTATTTCCTTCTCTTCTCTGATTTCTGTAGCTAGGACTTCCCATACTATGGTGAATAGAAGTGGTGAAAGTGGACAACTTTGTCTTGTTCCTAATCTTAGTGGGAATGTTTTTAGTTTTTGCCCATTGAATATGATGTTGTTGTAGGACTCTCATATATGGCCTTTATTATGTTGAGGAATGTTCCCTCTATTCCCACTTTGCTAAATGCTTTTATCATAAATGGGCATGGTACCTTATCAAATGCTTTTTCTGCATCTGTTGATATGGTCATGTGATTTTTGTCTTTGCTTTTATTTATGTGATATATTACTTTTATTGATTTGCAAATATTGTACCATCTTTGCATCCCTGGGATGAGTCTCACTTGATCATGATGTATGATATTTTTAATGTATTGCTCGATGCAGTTTGCCAATATTGTGTTGAGGATTTTAGCATCTATGTTCATCAGCAATATTGGCCAGAAGTTTTCTTTCTTTGTTGTGTCTGTGTGTTGTTTAGGGATTAGGATGATGCTGGCTTCATAAAAATTCTGGGAGCCTTCCGTCTTCTTAGATTTTTTTTAAATAGTCTGTGAAGGATAGGGGTTAGCTTTTTATCTAGCTTTGTAGAATTCTCCTGTGAAATCATCTGGTCTAGGGCTTTTTTGTGTTTGGAGTTTTTTGATTACTGCTTTCATTTCATCTGCTGTTATTGGTCTGTCCAGGCTTTCTGCTTCTTTTTAATTGAGTTTTGGAAGATTATGTTTTTCTATAAATTTGTCCATTTCACCTAGGTTTTCAAATTTCTTGGTATATAGTTCTTTGTAGTAATTTCTTACAATCCTTTGTATATCAGTTGTAGTCTCTCCTCTTTCATTTCTGATTGTGTTTATTTGGGTCCTCTCTGTCTTTTTTTCTTGATGAGTCTGCCTGAAGTTTTATCAATTTTGTTTTTCTTTTCAAAGAACCATCTCCTGGATTTATTGATCCTTAGAATTGTGCTTTTAGTCTCTATGTCATTTAATTCTGTTCTGATCTTGGCTATTTCCTTCCTCCTACTTGCTCTAAGCTGTCTTTGTTGTTCTTCCTTGAATTCTTGAAGGTGTAGAGTTAGTTTCTTTATTTGAAGTATTTCTCTTTTTTAGGTAGGTCTGTATCGCTATGACCTTCCCTCTCAGGACTGCTTTAGCTGTGTCCCATAATCTTTGGATTGATGTGAGCTCATTTTTATTTGTTTCCAGGAACTTTTTGACTTCTTCCTTAAGCTAAATATTGCCCAATTCATTGTTTAATAACATGCTATTCAATGTCCATGAGTTTGAGTGTTTTTGAATTTTTTCCTTGAGGTTGGTTTTAGTTTCAGTCCATTGTACTCAGAGAAGATGCTTGATATGATTTCAATTGTCTTGAAATTGTTGAAGCTTGTTTTGTAACCTGTCATGTAGTCTATCTTTGAAAATGTTCCATGTGCATTTGAAAAGAATGTGTATTTTACTTCTTGTGATGAAAGGCTCTCTCTCTCTCTCTCTCTCTCTCTCTCTCTCTATATATATATATATATATATATATATATATATAATCAATTAAATCCATTTGATCTAGGACATTGTTCAATGCTGCAATATGTTTTTTGATATTTTGTTTGGAATATCTATTAATTTTTTGACAGTGGGGTGTTGAAATCCCCTAATATGGTTATGTTGCTGTCAATATCTTTCTTAAAGTCCTCCAGGATTTTCTTTATTTGGGGGCTCCTATGTTGGGTGCATATATATTTACAATGTTTGTCTTCTTGGTGGATTCTTCCCTTGAGTATTATGAAGTGACTTTTGGGTCTCTTTTTATGGCTCTTTTTTTAAGTCTATTTTTTCTGATACAAGTGTTGGGACTCCAGCCTTTTTTCCCTGTCCATTTGCTTAGAATATTTGTTTCCAGTCCTTTATTTTTAGTCTGTCAGTCTTTTGTTCTGAGGTGGGTCTCTTGTAGGCAGCATATGTGTGGGTCATGCTTTCTTATCCATTCAGCTATTCTGTCTTTTGATTGCAGCAATTAATCCATTTATAGTTAAGGTTATTAATGATAGGTACTTATTCATTGCCATTTTTTCATACCTGTGTTCTTCTATCTCTGACTTTTTTCTTCTTTTATTAAAGCAGTCCCTTTAGCATCTCTTGCAGAGCTTTTTATTTTTTTGTAGGTGTATTCTTTTAGACTTCTTTTGTCTGGGAAACTCCTAATTTGGCCTTCCATTTTAATTGAGACCTTGCTGGATACAGTAGTCTTGCTTGCAGACCTCTGGTTCTCATTACTTACAATATTCCTTGCCATTCTGTTCTGGCTTGGAGCATTTCCATTGAGAAGTCAGCTGCTAGCCTTATTGGGGCTCCCTTGTATGTTACTTCCTGTTTCTCTTTTTCTGCCTTTAAGATTCTCTCTTCATCTTGGAATCTTGCTATTTTAATTTTGATGTGTCTTGAAGTGGGCCTTTTGGTTTCCTCTTGATTGGCATTCTGTGTTTCCTGGATTTATGTGACTTTTTCTCTCATCATCCTATGAAAGTTTTCCATTATTACTTTTTCAAACAGGTTTTCTATTCCTTGCTCTTCTTCTCATTCTGGTATCCCTATTATATGGATATTATTATGTTTCATATTGTAATGCAGGTCCTTTACCACCTCTTCACTTTTTCTGAGCCTCTTTTCCTTTTCTTGCTCTTTCTGGGTGTTTTTATCTACCTTGTCCTCCAGCTCACTGATTCAATCCTCTGCTTCATCCATCCTGTTTGTAATTCCTTCTAGTGTTTTTTTTTTTATTTCTGAGATTTTGTTGTTCATTTCTTCCTGGTTTTTGTTTATGTTTTCTATTTCTCTTTCATGCTGTTGTAGTTGTCACTCAGTTCCTTGTCGTTGTATATGAATTCTTTGAGCATCTTTATAACCATTATTTTGAATTCTATATCTGCTAGTTTGGGTACCTCCATTTCATTTAGCTCTTTTAGTGGGAAATCTTCCATTCCTTTTGATTGCATGTTCTTGTTTTGTCTCCCCATTTTAGGTGACTCTTTCTGTTTGTCTCTGCACTTCCTCATGCTTCACTTTGATAGCTGTCTTTGTAGGATCAACTCCTATGGTAGGAATTCTATGACATTCAGTGGTGTGGTCTCTTTAATCTCCTTGTCTGGACACTCTATCTTTACTGATGTTTGCATCTTCCACCTATTCTTGTATGTGATCAGTAGCAAGGGGTAAGCAAAATGGATTAAGACAGCAGGGGAGTATTGTATGGGATTTAAAATACCAGCAAGTAGAAAACAGATAGGAGATTCTTTGGATAAGCATAGCATTAACTGATATTTCACCCAACTAGCCACTTATTATAAAAGGTGAAAAATGGATAAGACTCTTGTAGGAGGTGAGGAAGTTTTTAAGCTGAATCTAGAAAACAGAGCACTTGTGCAAGGTTAGATGATGAGAATATAGTGAGAGTAAAGGGTAGAAATTAGGCTTAGTGTGAGAAAAAATAGAGTTAAGCATAACAACAATAATGCTCAGGAATAAACTGAAGTGGGCTAAGATCAGGGAGGGTTGCTATGTAGTATGTACAATTGTATGGAACAACAATTATTTACAATAGTAGTGGAACAACAATAATATGACAAGAAATATATGATTTGGATAACCAGAATGGAAAGTACCCAATCTAGAGTCATGTGTTATTGGAACACAGGTGAAGTGAAAGAAGGAAAATCAAAACACAATAAAGAGAGAATAAGGAAAACTAGTCAAATAATGCAATTAAACAGAGAATTAAAATGAGGAAAACTAAACATAAAGAGGAGAAATTAAAAAAAATACTAATAAAAGTGGTAAAAATAATTAAAAAATAATAATACACATGAACAATAAAATGCCAGTTCTATGGGATAGCAAAGTGACATTTTTCTCAGTTTCTCAGTTTTGGGGTTTAGCCTTGTGCTCCCCCTTTGGATCTGTCTCTGGACCCTTCATAACTCCACATCTTATTTTCTCACTTGGGGGAAGAAAAGAAAGGAAGAAAAGGGGAGAGGAAATAAATAAAATAAGCCACCTGTCAACTTTAAACTAGTTCAGTGAGTTCTGCTGCTCTTCCTTGATGCCACAGGAAGAGGTGGGCTTGGCTTCACTTTTCTCCCTTCATATGGTTTTGAGAGGATGGGGACCAGGTCTAGGTTGCAATCTTCACAGTTGCCCAGTCTGTGGCCCAGGTCATAAGTGAGCTTCCAGGCTCAAATCAGCCACTCAATCACTGAGCATGCAAGTCAAGCTCTGGAGCACAGTTCCACTCAGCCACTCAGCCTTTGGGCACGCAGCTGGAGTCAAGCTTGGGGCAAGCCAGCCACTGCTTGAGAATTCCTTACAAAGCAGCTGCCTGCCATTCTTAACAAGCACACAGTTTTTCACACAGCCCAACTTTCCAGCCAGTCCAGAGACTATCCGAGTCAGGATCTGACATGGCCCAACTCCTCCCTTCTCCAAGTGTTGCCCAGCACCCCAGTTTCTCTGGTGCTGGTATCCACAGTCTCTGTGGATGTGTACTGCCTCTGTGTGTCTCCCACTTTGTCTCTAATCCCCCCAGCAACTTTCAGCATCTAGGTCCCTCCTGGTGCCAGGCTGCCCTCCCTGCTGTGATGGGGGAGGGATCTAGTGATCTGGAGGCAGGCACTGGGCCAGGGGCCACAGGGGCTTAGGTCCCAGCACAATCTCACCTGTTTTTCAATGTCATCTTGAAATGAAAATACAATTTTTGGCCTCCCAACTTCATATAAGCTGGGATTCTGTTGGCTGTTCACTCTGTTCCTCAGGAGATCAGCTAGGTTCCCAGTTGGGCACAGGGAGAACTGAGATCCACTCCCACTTACCTTGCTGCCATCTTGCACTGTCAAAATATTGCACAAATTTTGAAAATATAATAATGAAAACATGATCTATCAGAAACTATGGATACAACTAAATGATTTGTAAGAGGAAAGTTTATACCTTTAAATAATTATACAAATAAAAACAATATACATTTTTCTTTGATAACTTCCTCAGCCTGGAATATGCTTGCCCTGTCCACAACTAAAGTAGATCCAGTGCCAGAGATGGCCCTATTTTTTATTTGAAATTTTGATACATTTTGGCAGGTATGAGGTGATATCTCATTGTGATTTTAATTTGCATCTTTCTGATGGCTGGTAATGTTGAACATTTTTTCATATGCTTATGGGCTGTATGTCCTCCTCAGAGAAGTGTCTGTTCAGGTTCTTTGCCCATTTATTAATTGGGTTGTTTGTCTTCCTGGTGTGGAATCATGTGAGTTCTTTATATATTTTGGAGATTAAACCCTTGTCTGAGATATCATTGGCAAATATGTTCTCCCATACAGTCAGTTCCCTTTACATTTTGATGATGATTTCTTTAGCTGTGCAACAGCATTTTAGTTTGATGTAATCTCATTTGTTTATTTTTTCCTTTATTTCTCTTTTCTTAGGAGACATATTGGCAAAAATACTGCTATGTGAGATATCTTAAATTGTACTGCTTATGTTTTCCCCTGGATTTTTATGATATCTTGACTTATATTTAAGTTTTTTATTCATTTTGAGTTTTTTTGTTGTGTATGGTGTATGTTGGTGGTCTAGTGTCATTTTTTTGCATGTACCAGTCAAGTTCTCCCAACATCATTTATTGAAGAGACTACTATCTTTACTCCATTTTATGCTCTTGACTCCTTTGTTAAATAGTAGTTGACCATAAAGGCATGGATTTATTTCTTTCCTCTCTATTCTGTTTCATTGATTTATGTGTGTGTTCCCATGCCTATAATTAATAAATCAGCAAACAAAAAGTTCTGGCAAGGATATGGAGAACCTTATTACACTGTTAGAGGGAATGCAGACTGATGTATCCACTATGGAAAACAGTAGGGAATTTCCCCCCAAAACTAAAAGTGGAACTGCCTTCTGACCTGGCAATTTCACTGCTGGGATTATACCCTAAGAACCCTGAAACACCAATCCAAAAGAACCTGTGCACCCCAACGTTCATAGCAGTGTTATTTACAATAGCCAAGTTCTGAAAACAGCCTAAGTGCCCATCAATAAATGAGTGGAGTAAAAAACTGTGATACATTTACACAATGGAATACTATGCAGCAGAAAAAGAGAAAGAATTCTTATCATTTGTGACAGCATGGTTGTAACTGGAGACTATTATCTTAAGTGAAGTATGCCAGTTGGTAAAAGACAAATACCATATGATCTCACTTACATGAAAAATCTAATGAACAAAGTAAACTAACAAGCAAAACAAAATCAGAGGCACAGAAACATGGAACTGACTGACAGCCATAAGGGAGGGAGAAGGAGTTGGTGACTGATTGAAAGAAGGTGAAGGCATAGTCAAAGAATATATTAGAAGGACCCATGGACATCAATAACAGTGAGGGGGTAAACTTTGGAAGTAGGAGCCAGCCTGGGTAGAGAGGAGTGAAGGGGGAAAATTGTAACAAATTTAATACATAAACAATAAACCATTAATAAAAAATAAAATATAAAATGTAGTAGAATGTAATGTTGATTTAGTGCTTTGTTCATCATGGATTTTTGCATTAACTTTGATTTTTGAAAAATATTGTGATTAAATATTTTTCTTAAAGCATTTTGTTGCCTCTTAAATTTTGTATCCTCTTTGTTGTACCTCACTTTGTGCCTCACTTGTCTTACATTAGTGTCAGCCCTGATTTGGGCCCTAGAGATCATTAATTCCCTTGATAACACTGATGGGCATGGCCAACACCGAACACTTGAAATTGAGTGAGTCCCCTTTAACTTCAACAGAGAACCTGGCATAACTTCTGCACTTACTGAGTTAGGGGTGAATTGTTGTGTTGGCAAGTGTCCATGGGAGTAGCCACAGGCAAGAGTTCCATACAAGTCCCATGGTTCTTACCTGAATTTCAACAGTTTTTCAAGCTTAAATGTTCCTCATGCTATTAGAGGACTTTGGTCAATTTCAAAAACAGTGAAATGGTTGTTTTGTCAATTTTTATAGGTTTATAATTTATATTTGGGGAAAAGATTTGCTCATTTCCCCCTTGGCCATAGGGAGAAATCCAGCCTCAACTCAGTATTTTTATTGCTTCTATGTTGTCAATCAATAATCCTTGGTGTCAGTTCAACTACCAACAGGAATCCCCAATTTGGGGTGCAGTGAAGAAGGAAACTTTGTTCGGTGCAAATAGCTCAATTGTGATATAGCATGTCTGTGGGACAGCTCAATAGTTAGAGATCAATTGTGAAGCAGCATGGCTATGAAACAGCAAGGCTGTGGGGCCCTGAACAGAGGTGGCCTTGGGACAAGGCAGCCCTGAGGCCAGGCCCCTCTCCAGTTAGACAGTTCTGCTCTGTTCCACTCCACTCTGGGTTCTAGTGTGGTCTGCTCTGCTCTGCCTGCTCTTCTCTGCTCTGGTAAGGTAAGATGTCTTTGGTATTTCATTTTTGGTGTTTCAGCTGCAGCCAAGGAAAACAGTCTTCAGTCTTTGGTGGAAAGAATGCAATCTCTAAGCCACAGGGGAGCTGACTTATATAGACAGAAGTCCTTGATCCTGGTCCCTTATTGTTTTGTTCTCATGCAAATGAGGACTTCAAACCCTCACAGTTTGATTGGTCTGAAATCACTCTCCTGATTGGTCAGAATGGAGTTATTCTGATTGGTAAAAATGTTGATGGGGATATAGGGGTGCAGCTCCAGTTGTATGGGGAAAGCCTCAGTCCTATTGGTTGAAATACTATTATTTTATAAGGGCTGGCCCAGATGGTAGGAACATGGTGCAGGTGGGCAGTTCAGTGTAGGATTATCCCTGAAGCACATTTTGTATGAGAGGCCTCTATGTAGAAATGGCTACTAGTCTCTGTTTTTGAAATTTGAAGCCAGTTAAGTCACCAAGAACCTTTCTTAGTAGGTATCTTATTTCACATAAACACTTAAAAGATTTCAAAGAAGTAAAGGAAAGTAATAACCAGTAAAAACACAGATCTGCAGGATATTCTCTATATTTTTAAAAACACAACTGAAATGACATTCATTTCAATAAAATGTCCAGAATAATTATAAAGATGTCTCCAATCTTCTGTTGTAAACACATTTCAGGGTAGAAATTTCAGGCTGTGTTTGGTAGTTATAGATATTTCTCATTAATCAAAAACAGAAAATATATGACTCAATAAATTCCGTTTTTCCAGATACTGTCTTTCAAAACATGAAGTCTGTTGAGGGAAAAGGTAATAAGTTGTGTTTAGTGCTTGAAAGCTTGAATTTGTACTTTAGAGACCTTAAAGCAGCCATTTTTCTGAAACCCAATGAATCTTGAAAGAAGGAAACAAGATAAACATGCACTTCAAAGGCTTTCTAAAAATGGCTTTGGCATTAGGGAAGTGGATCTCTTTTGGTAAAAGAAATACTTTGATAAAACTCCTCTCTGTGTTTCTTCTCTTTTGCTAATGTCAAAAAACCCATAGAACTTAAAGTTGTAACACTTTCTATACATGTTGTTTAAAATGGAGGGATTCTGCTTAAAAACCTCTTCTTCAGTCATGTCTGATCACCCAAACTTAGCAATTTCTAACATTAAAATGTCCCCTATGATTTTACTGGAAATATCAAGAGGAACTCTGTGTACGGTATATGATTATCTAACTACTAAGTTGTACACCTAAAACCAATACAAAGTGAAATTGAAAGTAAACTGTAAAAAAGAAAAAAAGCAACAATAAACTTCCCCTATGATTGTGGACATTTTTTCAAATGCAAATACCACTGGCTGGGATTTCAAACTCAGCCCCCTAAAGATGTTAGAGAATGTGAATTAGGTACTTTATTCTCTTAAGAAAAATGGATGGCAAGCAAGAAGGTAGAATAGGATACAGCATTGCCTGGTAGATTTCTGTAGGGAATTTTCCCCTACTACAAAATTTTCCCAGGTACAAAAAGAGGAAGACCATGCTAGCCTGTTCTTAACTGGGACTCCATTTTTTTTTAGGGTTATGAAGAAATGAATATGCTGTGGAAGGGTGAAAACTGAGGCACACATAAATTGCTCTGCCTAGTAGAGAGAATAAGAACATACACAGCAAAGAAAGGATAACAGTCAGGAGAAAATTCAAAATCATTGAGGAAACAGGAGAGATCAGAAAGACTGTTCGCAACATTTTTGGCAGCAGTGCAAGAGTACACCTGAAAGTCCATTTACCATGTGTCTGAATAGTTAAAAATTACAAATGAAACTAACAGACAGGTGAACCTAAATATATATTCACATATTATATCCTATAATCTTGGCAAACACACCTTCATAAAACTAAGTTTGTATGTTTGACTAAAATTATAGTTATACATGTCTAGTTACTCAGTTGACGGATAGGTGATGTTTAGGTGAATAATAAAATAAGGCAAATATAACATATTGATTATATTTTTAATTTTAAAATTATGTTTATTGATTTTAGAGAGAGGAAGGGAGAGACAGAAATAGAGAAATATTGATGTGAGAGAAAAACATTGATTGGTTTCCTCTCATACACACCCTGATCAGGGATGGAATTTGCAACCTAGATATGTGCCCTAACCCAGAATCAAACCCCGGACCTTTTGGTGTACAGGATGACACTTCAACTAACTCAGCCATACCAGCTAGAACAATTATCATGTTAATTTCATGACATTTTTTCTTGCCTTAATTTCAGCAATATCCCTATTTACATTACCATAGTCAACATTTTCACAAAATGATTTGTGAAAATCATTTTGACCAATGATTGAAACCAAGGTTATCTATCAAGATTAAAAGCCACATACAAAATTATAATTAATAAATAACAAATTTGTATTTTGGAATCCTGTGGATTTTTCATAACTGGCTAAAAACAGTATTTAAGGTATAACAAAATTTTAACAAAAAGTTTAAAAATAAAGGTGAACATTTTTAATTTTTAAAAATCAGATAAAATCTTACTACCATATTTTTCAGAATATAGGATGAACTTTCCCTCCCCAAATTTGGGAGGAAAAGGAGGTGAGTCTTCTAGTCTGAATGTAGCTTACCTGGCTCACTGTGTGTGTGTGGGGGGGTGGAGCAGGGTCACAGGTTATTAAATATTTTAGCACATTTTTTTTGCTTAAAAATTTTCCCTATTTTCCTCCTCTAAAACCTAGGTGCATCTTATGGTCTGGTGCATCTTATATTCCTAAAAATACGGGTAAATAGTTTTATGAAAATTAAAACTATTCACAATTTTGACATTCAACATTCATTTAGTTGCCAACGTAAAGAATTAGTATAACACTTCATACATGTCTAGAATTATATATATATCAAACTTAAAAGTAACATGATTGATTTAAGATTGCAAAATTTCCTTCAGGTGTCTCAGTGTGAACACCATGCTGATTTTAATTATTTTCAAGTTAGAATGAGAACATAAAGAAAAGCAAGAAAATGTACCCTTAGCATTACTAGGAAGTATTTTAATATGCAAAAAATCTATTGTTTTCCTCATTTGAGAGAAGAATTATTTGAAATGTGAGCCTTTTCACATACTTTAGGACTTCTGCCATTCAAACTCTCTTAGAACTCAAAAGAAGTGTCAATTTCCAATGTTGCCAATGGTATAAATCATAAACTTTCACAGTGCTGAAATGTGATTGCCTTTAGTTTTGAGGACTTCATTCCTACAGGGTCAAAATGAAATAAGGCATAAAAGTGGATGCTTAGCACTGTGGGTTGCTCTATGTTAGCAATGAGCAGCAGGGCATGAGTGCAAGAGATACCTATATGTTCTTTCATACATTTTATGTATGCCTATGTGTGGTATCGGGGTGCTTTAAAGCATGAACCCTAAGGGAAGGTTCTCCTCCTGCCATGGTCTGGGAATGGTACTAGCAAAGATAAGCACAAAGTATGGCAAATACCAAGGAAAGAAACTCCAAGAAGAGAATACAAAACAAAAATTTCTTTATGGATTTAGAGTTTGCTAGGGGATATGTGATATAAACACCTAATGTACACCCCTTTACAGATATCTAGGTAACTCCACATTGCCTATTTTCCCCCATTGTTTATTAATGATTTGCATGTATTCTGCAACTTGCTTTCATTCTTCATTAGGTACTTTTTTTTTAATTTATCCAGGTTGATACATATGGTTAATCCAAGTCCACTCTTTTTAATGATGTATAATATTCTGTGATAGGAATATACTTCCATTTATTTATCCATTCTTCTGTTGATGGACATTTATGTTGCTTCCAATTTTGCAGTGTTAAAAATGAATATCGACAAATATTCATGTAGTCTTCCTGGTGCAAATATGTGAGTTTATCTAAGATACAGTTGGCAAACACAGGGCCCAAAGGCCAAATCTGGCCCAGCACCTTGTTTCTATCCAGCAGCAGCACCAAGTTCCTTGGCCCTAGTTAAGGAGTCATTATATTTATACAGTCCTAAAATTACATTCGGCTCTTTGAAGACAACTGTGAGGCTGATGTGGCCCCCAGTGAAAATGAATTTGACACCCCTGCTCTAAGGTATAACCCCCAAAGAATGTTTAGGTTAAAAAGTGTGCCTATTATTTACTTTCTAGATATTGTCAAGTTGCACGAATTTGCAGTCCATCATGAACATATAAAAAACCTTATTCATCTGCACCGTAGCCAAAACAGGATAATGGCGAGCTGATGATAGGTATAAAACTGTATTTTATTATTATTTCAATTAGTATTTACTTGATTACTAGTGAGGATGATTATTTTTCAAATGTTTATTGACCTTTTAAAACCAGAAAAGCTGGTGTCTGTGCTGCCTGTCACCTACCAGACCCAATGAGCAGAGACAGGGATTGAATCTTTATGGGCACTTTATTCAGGTGGCTGGCAATCTGAGAAGATGGCAGTTCATACCCTAACAGTTCATCTTAAATTCTATTAAAAAAATGGCCCTTTTTATAAGAAGAACAAAGTGTAGGAAAGGGGTTTGGAATTCAAGAGGAAAAAGTGTAAGTAAAGGATTTGGAATTCAGGGAAGAGATTAATCAGACAAAGGCTGCAGTATGGCAATTTTCCTAATATCCTTTCATCTCCTGACCTGTGATTTTCTTTATCTGTGTCCTAAGTGGTGGACTGTCTCTTCCCGAACACAATGGCTCAGATACCACCTTGATTGCTTAAGGTTTCATCTGGAGCACAAAAGTCAATTGCTTGTGGTCTTGTGGAGTTAGTGTGGGCCATTCCTTCACTTCCTGAAACAATAGCTTTTTACATGCATTAACTACTAGGCTTATTAACTATTGCATTAAACTAAAATCTTCCAACTCTTGAGTCCCCCATCACTTTCAAGGTTCCCCTTCAATGCAATGCTTATTTAAATTGTTCATCCATTTTAGACATATTATATATTTTTATAAATGTGAAGTTTTGATTAATTTTCACATCTTTTCCCAAACCTTATCATACTTTGTTTCTTTTTTTAACTTTTAATTAGAAAATTGATGATACATTTACTTGTTTTAAAACTATATAAAATGTTACATATAAGAAGTTCACTCCTATTTGAGCCCCATTAACCCTACTGCAATGCAATCTCTACATTGATAATTATTTTTAAATTTATTATTTTGGTGTTTATTTATTCATTATTTTAACCTTTAGGTTTGTATGTTATGTGTATTTTTCATTTTATTTCCTATGTATGCAGATGAAGGAATTCATTCTCAGAGAGGTTAAGATCAGAATTAGAACATATCTTCTGACCTGGTCTAGTATACCTTTCTTTAGAGTATGTCAGAAGACACAATAAATATATTACAGTCATGAATAGAAATGACTTTGAATAAAATAATAGTTTGCTTTTTAACTAGTTTTTCTGTATTACACACATATGCTGATAATCTCTACATATTCTAATTTATCTTTATTTATATTCATAATTTATATTTCTATGATGATAATTTTTCTTATCCTCACCTGAGGACATTTTGTTTCATTGCTTTTAGAGAGAAAGAAAGGAAGAGAAGAAAGGAGAGGGAAAGGAAAAGAGAAAAACATTGATGCAAGAGAGGAGCATTGATTGATTGCTTCCCACCTGGACTGAGACTAGCTCCTGGACTGGACCAGAAATTGGACATGTCCAGACCAGGACCACACATGCCTGCACCCAGACCACACCATGGATTGAACCCAACAACCTAGGTACATGTCCTGGCTTGGAATTGAACCCACAACCTTTTAGTTATGGGATGACACTTCAACTAACTGAGACACACCGGTCAGGGCATATGAGCATAATTCTTATTCAGTAAGATAATACCAGCAGTGGATAATTAGTTTTCAACTAATAAGTTAAATTGACACTTTTGCCATGGCTGATTGAGAGTCAGCCTGGGAACCAAAGTGTTGCCAGTTCCATTCCCAGTCAGGGCACATGCTTCAGTTGTGGGCCAGATCCCCAGTAGGGGGCACGAGAGGCAATGACACATTGATGTTTCTCTCCCTCTCCTTCCTCTCTTCCTCTCTCTCTAAACATAAAAAAAAATTAAATTAAATCGATACTTTTAATACTCAACTTTCTCATTGAATAAAATACATTTTAAGCTTTATAATTGAGGCTTTTAAGTTTAGTTTTAATGTTGAGGTCTTGAATTTAATCTATAGATTTCTCTTAATTGCATAACATAGATCTTTGTTCAAGTGACTGTAAATGATTATTTTCCTTTACTTAATAAAAATATTGATGTTTTAGTTAAATAGTTAAAAATACCTCCCTCCCCTGATTCCACCCCCACTTGGTTTTGTCCATGTGTCCTTTATAGGTGTTCCTGAAAACTCTTTCCCCCTGTTATCCCCTCCCACCTCCCCTCTGGTTACTGTCAGATTGTTTCAATGTCTCTGGTTATATTTTGCTTACTTGTTTGTTTTGTTGACTAGGTTCCACTTATAGGTGACATCATATGTTATTTGTCTTTCACTGTATGGCTTATTTCACTTAGCATAATGTTCTCCAGTTCCATCCATGTTGTCACAAAGGGCAGGAGCTCCTTTTTGCTTTCTGCTGTGTAGTATTCCATTGTGTAAATGCATCATAGTTTTTTGATTCATTCATTTACTGATGGGCATTAACTACTGTTAATTTTACATCATAAGATTTAAGTTACAGGATATCAGAAGAAGAGTAAACATCATTCAAATATTTTACCTCTACTTCTAAGGAAGATATTAGTACATTTTTATTATAAATAGGGGTGTTGTATCACATTAGGCAAAATTATAACCTCACTAGTCTTTATTTGGAGATTAAGCATGGTTTAAGGAGATGCATATAGATGTTAGTGTGACAAGAGGAAGACTTGTGGTGATTAATTTTATGTGTCAGCTTGAATGGGCAAAAGGAGACCTGGGAAGTTGAAAAAGCATGTTTTCTAGGTATGTCTGTGAGGGTGCTTCTGGAAGATATCAGCAACAGAATTAATGAACTAAGCAAAGAAGATGACCATCTCCAATGTGGGTGAGCATCATCCAATCCACTAAGAGCAAAAAATAGAGAAAAGTTGAAATATCTCTCTCTCTCTGTGCTTCATCTGACACATCTATCTTTTCCTGTTTTGTTTTGTTTTGTTTTGTTTTGTTTTCCCTTGGACATCAGAACTCTTGGTTCTCAGACTTTCATATGCCTATTGGGACTTACATGATCAGCCATTTGGACTTGGACTGAATTGTGCCATCATATTTTGTGGTTTTCCAGGTTTTAGATGGAAGATTGTGGGACCTCTTGGCCTCCATAACCATGTGAACCAACTCCTATGTATCCTATTTATTCTTTTTCTTCTCTGGAGTACCCTACTTAATACTATTGTATTAATAATACCCTTGTTTTAATTTATAGATATATATTGTTCAGGCTGCTAGAAAGACATAGCATAAATTGGGTGGCTCATCAACAACAATTTTTTTCTTACAGTTTTGGAGACTGAAGTCAGAGATCAAGGGTCCAACATGGTTGAGTTCTGGTGAGAACCCTCTTCTGGCTTCTCTGCTGACTTCTTATTGTGTCACCACATGGTAGATAGTAGAACAGAAAAAGCAAGCTCTCTTATGACTCTTATAAAGGCATTAATCCCATTTATGAAGGCTCTACTCTTAATGGCTTCATCTAATTGTAATTACCTCCCAAAGGCTGCACTTCCTAAATGCTATCACATTGGGGGGTAGGGTTGTAACATATGATATTGGGGAGACACAAACATTCAGTTTATAGCACCACTTATGTGTATATACTTAAACAGTACATGTTTTGTCAATTTTTAAATTTTACATCAATTGATTCTACTGGGATTTGCTTCTATACCTCTTTTCAGATACATTGTTGATTTACACTGCAGTGTAGAATGTATTGCATGGATATATAATTTATCCATCCTACTATTAATGGTATTTAGTTATTTCTAGTTTTTTGATATTATGAACCTTTCAATTGTGAACATTCTTAAACATGCTTTCTGTTGTACATTTATAAGAATATCTCTAGGCTTTTATGTGGTGGTAGAACTTCTGGGTCAATTTTTCGTATACAGTCAATTTTACTCAAGGTGCCTTTTCTTTCTAGGCCCATTTAAATTTTTTCCACTCAATGACAGAGGCTTCCAGTTGCTTCCCAATAGACATTCTTCTCCTCTTCCTCGATGGGCATATGACCATCTAGAACAGAGACTTTATTTTTAGCTCCCTTGTTAAAATGAAAGTGTAAGTGTTGGTTGGAACTTTTTAAAAGGATGCTTAAAGAAAGCTGGATGTGAGGAGGTTATCCTTTGCATTATACTTGCTGCTATTTGAATTGCAAATTAGATAGTAGAGATCTGGCAGCTATCTTTACCTTTAAGGATGGAAAGTGAGTGAGTGGTGAAAGAATGTGAAGGCTTAGGGCATACCTGTACACTACTGCAGACTTTATAAACACTGTACACTTAAGCTACACTAAATATGTAATGTTTTTTTCTTTTTTCAATAACAAATTAACTTTAGCTTACTGTAACATTTTACCTTATAAACTTTTAATTCTTTAACTTTTTGACTCTTTTGTGATAATACATAGCTTAATAAACAAACACATTGTACAGCTATGCAAAATATTTTCTTTATATTCTTATGGGATCAAGTGAATAGGGAGGGTGGAGTATGGAGGTCATCCATTTTTGGTCAAAACTACTGAACACTCAGCATAGTGTCGGCAGGTGAGCTCATAAATCACCCATCATGAAATGGGCAAAGGCATTGAAAGAGTCTTCCAAAAATTTCACTGAAGCTGAACACAGCATCTCATAACAATGCCATCTGGTACACTGATACAGGTGACTTCTTAGTGGAGGAAACCTATACTACAAGAGGCCCACCCTCCAGAAGACAATCCCCATTTTTTTGATTCTGCCTCATACATTTAAATTATATATGTATTTAAATATATAAATATATACCTAATTATTCATCCTTAAAAAGGAAAGAAATCCTGAGATTTGCAAAAACATGGATGAACCTGGAGGGCATTATGCTATATGAAATAAGTCAGACAGGAAAAAAAGACAACTGCTTCATGGTATCACTTATAAGTGGAATGAAAAAGCAAAGCAAAGAACCCCAAAACCTCACAGAACAGATTATAGTGATAGTGGCCAAGTGGGGTTGCCAAATAGGAATCAGGGAAATAAGGAGAGGTTCATAAAAGGGTACAAACTTTGAGTTATAAGAAGAATAATGTCTGAGGTTCTAATGTATACCAAGGTGACTATAGTTAATAACACTTCAATTTATATTGGAAATTGCTTAGAGAGTAGAACTAAGTTCTCACTAAAAAAGGAGAAATATGTGAGGTGATGGTTGTGTTAAATAACTTGATGGTGGGAATCCTTTTACAATATACATATGTCAAATATTCACATTATGTACTTTAAATTTTACAATTTTGTCAAGTATACCTCAATAAAGCTGAAGTAGTGAAACTGCATAAAGAAGCCTGTTTTATGTTTCTCTCTAAATGGTTTCAGACTCTGTAGTAAACATTACAAATAATTGAATGTGTTTAGGTCACTGGTTCTGTGTTAACTTGTCAGATTAAGAAGTTTAATATATCAGTGGATCTTACTTTCTTCAACTATAAAATAATGGATTAATTCATTTAGTCAATCCTTATTAAGCACCTTCTATATGATAACTATTTTTATAGCTAATAGAGGTACATTATAGTTCTTAGAAAAGATAACTTTTCTAATAGTTTGTGATTCTAATACATTTATTTATGACACATAAGTAATTTACAAACAAGCAATTCTATGAAGATAATGTCACAACTCATGAGCTGTCCTGACTGTGGAAAGGGCAGCTGAGGGTCAAGAGCTGGAGAAGTTTACAGGCTGGTTCTAGCAAAGGAATCAACTCCTGTTTGCTAGATTTAGAAGAAAGTATGAGGTTGCTTACAATTGTATGAGTATGACTCTGTGTGGCATGTGCATTGAGCAGGAGGGATAGATTGTGGGTATGCAGACACCATTGGTAGGCTGTCACATGGTGAGCTCAGTCAAAAAGATGATAAGATTTGAGTCAATTAAGACAGAAATGGTCAAGGAAAGTGCTAAGAAACCTAAATCCAGCTAGAAAGGAGAAATGGTCTCCAAAACACAACTGCAACACCCATTGAGGTCCCTCCTTTCAGATTGTCAGGACTCCCTATTCCTTTTGTCCAATCTTAAATTGGTAGATATCTGGGAGTAGCTGACACAGACACTGGCCTGCAGTATCCGCGGTGTTGTGGATGAAACATGAGATAAATTCACATGGACTACTGAGTCCTGTGGAGGAAAAAGGACAGCACGGCTACTCTCTCAAGGGGAAGGTGCCTCAGAGTGGCCTGGCCACTCTCTCTAGGGGAGAGTGCCCCGATCCTTCCCTTCACAGGTTTTTATTGGAGTCAGTTTGCGCAGGAATACAGGTAAAGTTCATTAATCATTGTTAGGCAGTAAGGATCAAACAATAGATAGCATACAAAGAAATCTGAGGGCCTATTCTGAGTCAGGGTCTGTCACCTAAAGGGCTACAAAACTTAAGGGACCAAACTCATTTCCTGCCAGGACCTTTATCATTTAATTAAGAGCATTCTTAGTGAAGCAGGTTTCACAGGAGTTTACGTATTCTTTCTCAGGACTGATCACCCGGGGAAACCCACCCTTTCCAGCACAGGGCTGCACCACCCTTTGTCACTGTTTCAGGATTAAGTCAGGCAGAGGAAGCAAGGCAGCCAAGAGATTAGGAGACTTCTCACAGGCAGAATGAGGACTCAGGCTTTGTCAAAGCTGAAGGGTGAGGGTCCATCACCCCCTTTTGCTGTAGCCCCCCAAGTCCTTTCTTGGGGCCTCCATGTGATCATACCTGTCCTAGGTCATTCCCCCCTTGGGGAATCTTACCCATTATTGGCTAACTGATCAAGCATTGGGGGCCAGTTATGAAAAAAAGAGCAGAAGCTGCACTCCTGTTGGGGAGATAAACTCTGTCTCCTTAGTGGCTTATGTCGCTCACTCAGCTTTAGCCATGGAGGGGTTATAGCTCCTGAAACCAGGCATGGCAGCTCACAACAAGTAGCAGTGCCAGTTCATATTAAAGTCAGGAAATGCAAAGGACTCACTTTGCCTGAGGAGTTAAGAAATAAACAGATTTTGTTTTGTGTTGTAAAGTAAAATTAAATGCTTTAAACTCAGTCATTTGAAGTTATTTTTTATTTAAAGGAAATGAGGGATGGATGTGGGTGGAGAAAATTACTCTCCTAGTCCCAGGGAAGCCAGGAAAATAGTGTTTTGCAGGCACCAGCTAATCTGGGGAACTGCTGTAAAACCTAGCAAAATACTGGGCTTGTTGCAGCTCAATATTAGCTCCATTTCTGCAACCATGAAGAGAGGGAGAAGTCCATTTAGATACTTTCAAGAGCATCTTTTTTTAAAGGTTTATATTATAACACTAATTACCATTTCACCACTTAACTTCTGTTTTGATGAGTTAAAGCTGTAAAACCCACCATGTGGATCTGGTGACTCACTCACAGGGACAATATAGAGCTCCTATAATAAATGATACAAGGATGTTACTTATGCTGATCAAGCTGCCATAAAAAAATGCCATAGTTTTTGTTATTAAACAATGGAAATGTATTTTCTCACAGTTTTGGAGGTTGGAAGTCCAACATTGTGGTATCAACATGGTCAGTTTCTGGTAAGAGTTCTCTTTCTGGCAAATGGGTGACCATTCTCTCATTGTGTGCACACATGGACTCTTCTTTGTGCAAGCATGGGGAGAGCTTGCAAGCGCTCTTCTTATAAGGGTGCCTGTCCTGTCATTAGAGCTCTCTCATTGACCTCACATGGTCTTATTTATCTACCAAGGGCCCATTTTCAAATACCAACACATCAGAGGTTAGGGCTTCAAATATGAATTTGTGGGTGGGGGAGATGCAATTCAGTCCATACCAGGATGCTTCTTGCTTTTTGTCAGCTTTACCTGCAGGTAAATTAACAGGGATATGGGGCTTTGGGGCTGTTATCCTGGCTTTTATTAAAGGATAGAGATTACCACAAACTCCAGAAATACCTAATAATATGCACAAGCTATTTGCACTTAGGGCTTAGTGTCAGGAATCACCTTCTTCCTTATTCTTGTATATCTCAATAAAGTTATGACTAGGAACTTGACACCATTTTTTCAAGACTATTAACATAATGACAGAGAAAGAAAAAAAGCAGCCTCTGATATCCAGAACTTATTTGACATTCACAGCTAGCCTTAATATTATTTACAAGCTGGCCTGATGCTAGGCTATTTTGTTTGTCTGATGGACACAAATAATGTAATAGAATATTAACCACAGACATGATTATTCTGACACCATGATGAAGTAGAATAAAACAAGACTATTTCATAATTTCGTCTGAACACAGACAAAATCAAGGTCATTGTACCACTCACGAAACACCTAATCATAGAATTCCCTCCAGTATATTTCAGCATGCAATTTAAAATAAAGCTTTGATTCCTCCTCCAAATCACCCAGCCAAGACCTAAATTCTGTAATAAGTTCTCTCAATCACTCTCTTATTTATAGTTCCCCATGGTATGGGTTTTCTCTTACTACTAGGAGTAATAATCCAACTTGTTCAACTACAGATATATTCCTGGTGGTCTTTGTCTGAAGGGCATTGCCAATGTATTTCTGGCATCAGATAGAAAGCAGAACAAAAGCCCTATGTCCAATTGACTGCAAGTTATGTGCTAAGAATTGTCATTCTTCAAGCCAGCTTGATCACTGATGATGCGTTCACATGCAAAACCTTGGTTCTGTCAATTCATGATAGTCTCTATTTCCTGCTCCCTATTGCTCCTGAACTGTCTTTTCCAAAACCTGTAAAGTTCCTTGCCTAATATCTGTGTCCTGGGGCTGACACTTGAGAAGTAGGAATCTAACCTAGTTCCCTGAAGTCTAGGCAATGTAGGTACCCCACTGGGTTCTGGAATATTTATACTTATTCACCATCATCCCTAAGAGTTAAACCATTTTCTCACAAAGAGACTACCTAGACCAAATTCCATTCTTCCTGACTTGTGCTAGAATCACATCAAAAGACACAGGAATTCATTTGTTCAATTAGTCAATCAAATTTGAATTGGGTGCCTAGAATATGTAGAGCACTGTATAAGAAATGTTTGGAGCCATAATCAAAATGATGAAACAAACATTCTCTCCAAGTATCTGTCTATTGGGAAAGATACACACAATCATATGAGGAGGCAAAGTGGAATGTTATAATATAGGAAAAGGAAAGTACAGAGAGGAAGATGGCGACAGGGTAGCAAGGAGCAGATTCCACTTCCTCCTACTCACAGGGGTAAAACCTAGCTGATCTGCAGAGGAACAGAGCAAACAGCAAACAGTACCCCAGCATATGAGGGTAAGAGACTGAAAATTGCAGTGGACACTGAAAAGCCAGATGGTAAGAAGGGTACTTCAGGCCAATAAGGTCCCAGGGACCAGCTCTGGAACTAGGGTGGCTGCAGCCCCGGGCTGGTGCCCACTGCCAGGCCTGCCGAAGAGTCTTTGGTAGAGAGCCATGTCGATTGGTCCCTCCCTCCCTGGCCAATCAAGGTTTAAACAGCACTGGGAAAGACCTGGTTGCTTGAAGTGGCAGAGAGAGGATCACCCGCAGACTCTGTGGATGCCGGCTTGGGAGAGTTGAGAGTTGCAGTGAGTTGAGTGTCTCGCAGTGATGAGCACTGCCTTGGAGAGTCTGGCTGGAGAATTGGGCTATATGGAGTCGGAGCCATAGGCTTGGTGGGAGCAATTTCCAAAGAAGAACTGTTTGGGGAATACTCCGGCATCAGCTGCTGAGCCTCCTCCCCAACCAGCAGGACAGTGATCCTGAGGTGGCGGGGAAGTTTGCACAGAAGGCCCTGCACACCTCCATACCATTAGGAAGGGTGCCTGAGCCCACAGCACTGAGACAGCCTGACTGAGCCAGTGAGTGCTGCACTCCAGTCCACAGCAGTAACCCCAGGGGGAAAGAACACTCAGGAAGACCTGGGTCCGACATCCAAGGCTCTGGGGAGAGGTGTTACACTAGCTCTGGGGAGAGTGGGCACAAGACTGACTGAGTGCAGAACGGAAAGGGAGAAAAGCCATACCAATCACCCCTCAGCCAGCAAGACCAGAAAAACCAGTTTGCAGTTTGGCCAGTTTGAAATCAACAAGAGGTGTTTCTTTTTTCTTTTTTTAAGAAATCTTTTATTTTTTAATTTTCATTATTGTTTTCTTTCAATACCTTCTTCCTCTTTTTACTTCTTCCTTTCTTTCCAATTTTATCTCTTCTTCCTCCCTTCATCTGCCTTTTTTTGAATACCCACAAGTGAGACAAAAATTAAAAACAACAACAACAACAACAACAACAACAACAACAAAACAAAGCCTGAAGCTGTGAAATGACCAGAGTTAGACCCAAAGAGAGGGCAACCCAACAGTTGAGACAGTGGGACAAAATTCACTTTGCTATTACAGAGAACCTACAAGTTATTGCATATTTGTATTATTTTATTTTCATTATTCCTACATCTTTTATTTTAATAGTACTTTTGTACTCCTCTTCTTTCTGTCTAGTCTTTATTGCTTGGCTGGTTATATTGTATCATTTGACAGGTTTCCCCTGTTCTCTATGACATAGTGTAGAGTTAATTTACTGTCCTTCAGGTCACTTGTGTTCCTTTAGCACACTACTCAAGGTCCTATACTCCCTATTCTGGTTATTCAGATCACAAAGATTCTGTCATATGATTGTTGCTCTAATATTGTTGTAAATAATAGCTGTTTCATACAATTGTAAATATTTAAAAACACTCCTCCCAGATCTTAGCTCACTTCTCAGTTTCCTGAACTCTATTACTGTAGTGGTTAACTGTCTTCGGTCATACACAACACCTATTTTCTATCCTTTACTCTCTCACCCTACCTCAAAACCTGACTGCCCACAACCACACTGCTTTCTAGATTCAACTCACAATCCTTTCCTCCCTAACAACAAGAGTCTTATCTACTCTCCATCCTTTCTAAATAGTGGTCAGCTGGGTGGAAGAACACAGTTAACACTATACATAGCCAAAGGATCTCCTATATCTTCTCTACTGGCTGCTACTGTAAATATCATAGAATACTCTCTTGCTATCTTAAAATATTTTGCCTTACCCCTCCAAATGATCACAAAAAAAGTAGGTGGAAGCTTTGAACACCAGGAGACCTGAAGGAGACTACACCACTGAATCTCACAGGTATTCTACCACAAAAGTCCACACCATAAACTCAGAGAGCCAGAACACGTCAACTTAAAAAGCAGAGGCTAACAAGAAGAGTCTCACAAACAATGGGAAGACAAAGAAACAATCCCCAAATGAAGGGAAAGGAGGAAGCCTCAGAAAGAATGCTAAATGAAATAGAGGCAACTCAACTATCAGATATTGAGTTCAAAGCAATGATTATTAGGATGCTCAACAAGCTCAGAGTGAGCTATGAGAAACTACAGGGGAGCTATAGGGAACTCACTTCAAACTATATCAACATGAAAAAGGAAATAGAATCTATCAACAAGGGCCAAGAGGAAATGAACAATACAATTTCTGAACTGAAGAACACAGTAGAAGGAATGAAAAGCAGGATTGATGAAGCAGAAGATCAGATTAGCGAATTAGAGGACAAAGTAGAAAAAAAAAACACCCAGAAAGAGTAAGAAAAAAAAAAAAACAGCCTCAGAAAGAATGAAGAGGGATTAAGATAAATGCAAGACAATATGAAGCATAATAATATCCATATAATAGGGATATCAGAAGGAGAAGAAGAAGAGCAAGAGATTGAAAACCTATTTAAAAAAGTAATGATGGAAAACTTCCCTAATCTGATGAGAGAAAAAGTCACACAAATCCAGGAAACACAGAGAGTCCCAATCAAGAGGAACCCAAAGAGGCCCACCTCAAGACACATCATAATTAAAATGACAAAATTTCAAGATAAAGAGAGAATCTTAAAGTCAGCAAGTGAGAAACAGGAAGTAACATACAAGGGAGCTGCAATAAAGCTAGCAGCTGACTTCTCAATGGAAATGCTCCAAGCCAGAAGAGAATGGCAAGAAATAATCCAAATTATGAGAACCAGAGGTCTGTGATCAAGGCTATTTTACCAAGCAAGGCTCTCAATCAAGATAGAAGGCCAAATAAGAAGCTTCCCAGGCAAAAGAAATCTAAAAGAATACACCTCCACGAAAACAGCTCTGCAAGAGGTGCTAAAGGGACTGCTTTAAGGAAAGGAAGGAAAAGGAGAGAGAAAGAGAGAGAGAGGGAGAGAGAGGAACACAGGTACGTAAATGGCAATGAATAAGTACTTATCAATAATAACCTTAAATGTAAATGGATTAAATGCCCCAATCAAAAGACATAGAATAGCTGAATGGATAAGAAAGCATGACCAACACATATGCTGCCTACAAGAGACCCACCTCAGGATAAAAGACCTCCACAGACTGAAAGTGAAGGGCTGGAAAGAAATTTTCCAAGCAAACGGACAGGAAAAGAAAGCTGGGGTAGCAGTACTCATATCAGACAAAATAGGTTTCCAAAAAAGGGCCATAAAAAGAGACCCAGAAGGTTACTTCATAATACTCAAGGGAAGAATCCACCAAGAAGACATAAACATTGTAAATATATATGCACTCAACATAGGAGCACCCAAACACATAAAGAATATCTTAGAGGACTTCTAGAAAGATATTGACAACAGCACAAATATAGTTGGGGATTTTAACACCCCACTATCAAAAAAGGACAGATCTTCCAAACAAAATATCAACAAAGATATTGTGGCATTGAAGAATGCCCAAGATGAAATGGACTTACCTGATATATATATAGAGAGAGCCCCCCATTCCAAAAAAGCTAAAACCACATTCTTTTCAAATGCACATGGAACATTTTCAAAGATAGACCACATGAGAGGACACAACACAAGCCTCAACAAATTCAAGAAAATTGAAGTCATACCAAGCATTTTCTTGGATCACAAGGGACTGAAACTACAAACCAACCCCAAGGAAAGAAATCCAAAACACTCAAAATCATGTAGATCAAATAGCATACTATTAAACAATGTGTGGGTCAAGACTGAAATTCGGGAAGAAATCAAAAAGTTTCTGGAAACAAATGAAAATGAACTCACAACAACCCAAAATTTATGGGACACAGCAAAGGAAGTCCTGAGAGGGAAGTTCATATTGATACAGGCCTACCTAAAAAACATAGAAACATTTCAAACAAACAACCTAACCCTGCGTCTACAAAAACTTGAGGAACAGCAACAAAGACAGCCCAGAGCAAGTAGAAGGAAGGAAATAACTAAGATCAGAGCAGAATTAAATGACACAGAGACAAAAAGTACAATTCTAAAGATCAATGAATCCAGGACCTGGTTGTTTGAAAAGATAAACAAAATTGAGAAGCCTTTAAGCAGCCTCATCAAGGAAAAAAAAAGGGAGAAGACCCAAGTAAACACAATCAGAAATGAAAGAGGAGAGATTACAACTGATACCACGGAAATACAAAGGATTGTAAAAAATTACTACAAAGAACTGCATGCCAAGAAATTTGAAAATATAGCGAAATGGACAAATTTCCAGAAAAATATAATCTTCCAAAACTTAATGAAGAAGAAGCATAAGGTGTAAACAAATCAATAACAGCAAATGAAATTGAAGCAGTAATCAAAAAACTCCTGACATACAAAAGCCTTGGAACAGATGGTTTCACAGGAGAATTCTACCAAGCATTTAAGGAAGAGCTAAGGCCTTCACAGATTATTCTAAAAAATCCAAAATGAAGGAAGACTCCCAGACTCTTTTTCTGAAGCTAACATCATCCTAATCACAAAACCAGATAAAAACACAACAAAGAAAGAAAACTTCAGGCCAATATTGCTGATGAATAGAGGTGCTAAAATCCCCAACAAAATATTGGCAAACCACATCCAACAATACATTTGAAAAGATCATACACCATGACCAAGTGAAATTCATCCCAGGGATGCAAAGTAGGTTCAATATTCACAAATCAGTAAATGTAATACATCACACAAACAAAAGTAAAGACAAAAATCACATGATCATATCAATAGATGCAGAAAAAGCATTTGATAACGTGCAGCACCCATTTATGATAAAAACACTCAGCAGAGTGGGAATAGAGAGAGCATTCCTCAACATAATAAAGGCCATATATGAGACACCTACAGCAAAATCATAGTCATGGGCAAAAACTAAAATCTTTTCCACTAACATTGGGAACAAGACAAGGCTGTCCACTTTCACCACTTCTATTCAATATACTGTTGGAAGTTTTAGCTACAGTGATCAGACGAGAAAAGAAAATAAAAGGCATCCAAATCAGGAAGGAAGAAAGAAAACTGTCATTGTTTGCAGATGGCATGACAGTGTACATAGAAAATCTTATAGGCTCCACCAAAAAACTGCTCAACTTAATAAATGAATTTGGAAAAATAGCAGGATAAAAAGTCAACATCCAGAAATCAAAGGCATTTTTGTATACCAACAATGAAATAGCAGTAGCAGAAATCAAGAAAAAAATCCCATTTGATATAGCAGAAAGAAAAATAAAGTACCTAGGAATAAACCTAACCAAAGAGGTAAAAGACCTGTATTCAGATAACTACACAACACTGAGTAAAGAAATCAAGGAAGACACAAACAAATGGAAACATATATCATGTTCAAGGATTGGAAGAATTAACATCATGAAAATGTCCATACTACCCAAAGAAATTTACACATTCAATGCAATACCTATTAAAGTACCAGTGGCATATTCCACAGATATACAACAAACACTTCAAAATATAATATGGAACCATAAATGACCCTGAATAGCTGCTGCAATTTTGAGAAAGAAGAGTAAAGTAGGATTGATCACAATCCCTGATACTAAACTGTATTACAAGGCCACTGTAATCAAAACAGCCTGGTACTGGCATAAAAACAGGCACACAGACCAATGGAACAAAACAGAGAGCCCAGAAATAAACCAAGTCTCTAGGGTCAATTAATATTCGACAAAGGGAGCAACAACATAAAATGGAATAACAATAGCCTCTTCAACAAATGGTGTTTCGAGAACTGGACAGCTACGTGCAAAAAAAAAAAAAAAAGAAACTTGAGCTCCAATTTACACCATACACAAAAATAAATTCAAGGTGGATAAAAGATTTAAATATAAGCCATGACACTATTAAAGTTCTAGAGGAGAACATAGGCAGGAAAATCTCAGATATTTCACGCAGAAACATTTTTACTGACATGTCCCCTAGAGAAAGGGACATAAAGGAAAGAATAAACAAATGGGATCTCAACAAAATAAAAAGCTTCTGCACAGCTAAAGAAAACAGTATTAAAATAAAGAGAACCAACTGTATGGGAAAACATATTAGCCAATGATACCTCAGACAAGGGTTTAATCTCCAAAATATACAAAGAACTCACTCAACTCCACTCTAAGAAGACAAGCAACCCAATTAAAAATGGGGAATGGACTTGAACAGACATTTCTCCAATAAGGACACACAGAGGGTCCAGAGACACATGAAAAGATGCTCAACATTGCTAGCTATCAGAGAGATGCAAATTAAAACCACAATGAATACCACTTCACACCTGTCAGAATGGCCATCATAAACAAAGCAACAAATTAGAAGTGTTGGAGAGGTTGTGGAGGAAACGGAACCCTAGTGCACTGTTGGTGGGATTGCAGACTGGTATAACCACTATGGAAAACAGTATGGAATTTTCTCAGAAAACTGAAAATGCATCTGCCTTTTGACCCAGCAATTCCACTGCTGGGACTATATCCTAAGAACTCTGAAACACCAATCCAAAAAAACCTATGCACCCCAATTTTTATAGCAGCACAATTTACAATAGCCAAGTTTTGGAAGCAACTTAGGTGCCCCTCAGTAAATGAATGGATCAAAAAACTATGGCACATTTACACAATGGAACAGAAAGAAAGGAGGAGCTCTTACCCTTTGCAAGAGCATGGTTGCAACTGGAAAGCATTGTGCTAAGTGAAATAAGCCAAGTGGTGAAAGACAAATACCATATGATCTCACCTTTAACAGGAACCTAATCAACAAAACAAAGAAAGAAGCAAAATATAATCAAAGACACTGAAGTAGAGAACAGGCTGAGAGTGTTCAGAGGGGAGAGGAGAGAGAATTTCAGGGGGAAAGGGGAAGGATTTACAGGAACAGGTATAAAGGACACATGGACAAAAACTAGGGATGGGTGGAAATGGGAGGAAGATGGGGAGAGCTGGGTGGGTGGGCCTGGATAGGATTAAAAGATAGACAATTTTTCTTGAACAATAATTAAAATAAAACTTTAAAAAGGAAAGTACAGATAATTTTATTATAATATAAAATAGAATTGATTGAAATATTTATTTATTTCATTGGTATTTTATCCTTCCAAATAAATGGATAATTATAGTTAGTTCTGTTTATTTCTCTTAATATTACAATAAACTGAATATTAGGAAATTTAAAGTTAAATTGATTTCCATAATGTATGAGAGGCTTCAAAATATCAGTGTATTATTATAATCTCCAAGAGTATTTTAATTTAACATGTACTATAATCTAGTGATTCCCGGGGTTTACTGCTTTTCCAGTATTATTCTTAGTGTTTTAGAGTAGACTGTAAAATAACTTTGAACACAAAAAATTAAAACCTAGGATTGGGAAAACAATAGTTGATTGCCAAATTCTATTTTGCCAAGCTAAGATAGTATGATATAGTGATGAAGAGAGAGGATTCTGGAGTCATACTACCTAGATTTGAATTTAGACACCACTCTTTACTACCAGTGAAACCTCAAGAAATTATTTAATTTTTCTCTGCCTCATCTATAAAATGAGGATAATAATAGTACCCACATCATATGATTGTTCTAAGGATTAAGTGAGTCAATTATATAAAGTACTTAGAATAGTGCTTGGCACCCAGCTTGTAAAAATTTGCTTGTAAAAATTTGCAAAAAATTTTTGCAAATTTTTTGCTTGTAAAAAAACCCCCAAGAAATTAAAGATCTAAACTTTTTATTATATTTTAAAGTGGGAAAACATATAGAGATTGTCAAGCTAGTTATGAGAAAAAACAAAAATAGAAACCAAGTTCCTCAATTCCTAGTTCAGTGCTGTTGGTATTAACTTTCTGCATTACTAATGCAATACAAATTTTGATCATCATTAGTCCTATTACTAAATACTCCCAGTTCTATGGAGCATATTGCAAAATCAAATGTATCTGACCCTTTGAAGTTAGGTTTACTCTTTGAAGTTTGAGTTTCCTGGCCTTTAAAGTTAGACTTACTCTGATCAATGAATTGTGAGCAGAAGGAATGTAAATATGTCACTTCTGGGTAGAAGCTTTAAGAGCCAGTGCACCATTCTGTATGTACCCTGTTTTTACCTTAGCAAGTGTGTAGGCACAGAAGTGGGGCCTCCCTCAGCTCAGATTACTGAAAACAGCATAGAACAGAAACCTCTGCTGACCTACAGTGAACACACAATGCAAATAAGAACATGTGTTTTTCCAAGCCACTGAGATTTGGACACTGTTGTTATCCTGGCATAACCCAGCTTCTCCTCTTTGATATACATGAAGTTGTGTTCATAGCCACATAACATATAACCCCCCCCAATATAAACACACACACACTCAGGACTAAAAGAAGTTGACTTTCACATAAAACAGTATCTACTCCAAATAAAATAGCATTGTCTAAGTGGCACATTCTTCCTTCATGCTTCTATTCCTTTTTCATACAAAAGTTACAGGAAGCTCTAATTCAAGCACAGAAGTTGTTTACAAGTGATGATCATCTTGGAATGGTTTCCAAATGTATTAACTACTGACAAATACATTATTTGTGTAACTCCCTCAATTCCCCAAAAGATCAGGAAAATAAAAAGATAGTCTTCTTGCCTACCAAGGAATTAACTTATTGCTTAAATCCTAAATGTATACAGCTCAACAAGCTTTTACATTTGTATACATACACCTGTAAAACCACATCCTATATTAAGATATAGAACATATGAAGCTTCCCAGAGAGCTCTCTCATGTATTTCCCCAGCTAAAATAGATGATTTTGCCTTTTTGCGGAGTTCTTAAAAGTGGAATTATACAGCATATACTATTTTGTGACTTCTTTTAATAATTTGACTGTGGGCTCTGTTAGTACTTGTGGAAAAGGTTAATGTTTTTCATTATTGTGTAACAGTTATTGTACAAATATATAAAATTTATTTTTCAGTTCTACTTGATTGACATTTGGCTTTTTTCCAGCCAAACTGACTGATTGACTTTGAATACTCCTTTCCAGCCCCTTCTTGCCTGTGAGGTTTCATTTGAGAAATCAGCCAATAGTCTTATGGGAACTCCTTTATAGGCAACTCTCCTTTCCTCTTGCTGATTATAAGATTCCTCCTTATCTTTAATCTTGGGTAATTTAATTATGATGTGTCTTGGTGTGTTCCTCCTTGAGTCTAATTTCTTTGGGAGTCTCTGGGCTTCCTGGACTTCTTGGAAGTCTATTTCCTTCACCAGATTGGGGAAATCTTCCTTCATTATTTTTTCAAATAAGTTTTCAATTTCTTGCTCTTCCTCTTCTCCTTCTGGCACCCCTATTAAGTTGAAGAGCTTAAAGTTATCCCAGAAGTCCCTAAGCCTCTCCTCATTTTTTAAAATTCTTGTTTCTTCATTCTGTTCTGGTTGGATGTTTATTTATTCCTTTTGTTCCAAATCATTGTTCTGAGTCCAGGTTTCCTTTTCTTCACTGTTGGTTCCCTGTATATTTTACTTTATTTCACTTTGGGTAGCCTTCATTTCTTCCTTTATTTTGCGACTGAGCTCAGTCAATTCTGTGAGCATCTTGATTACCATTGTTTTGAACTCTGCATCAGATAAGTTGTCTATCTTCTCATCGCTTAGCTCTTTTTCTGGAGTTTGGATGTGTTCTTTCATTTAGGCCATATTTCTTTGTCTTGGTGCACCTGTTGTGTTTTCAGGGAGCAAAGCCTTAGGTATTCTCCCAGGTGGGCAACCCTCTTTGCTGCGTTGTGGTGCTGTCTGTGGGGCAGAGGTCAGATAGAGAACAATGCTGCTCACTCACTCTGCTGTAGACCCCTTCCCAATGAACTTTCCTGTGAGACTGGGAGTTTCTCACACCTTTGCAACCCCCACAGTATTTTACATCTAGAGTTTTTGAGTCTTTATTTTTCCAGTCCGCCAGTCCCACCTCGCCCACCCAGTCCTCCAGCTGCAGATTTGCTGCGCATCCTCTCTGCCCGGATGTTTGTCTCTACCCTCCTACTGGTCTGGATGAATGTTTCTTTAACTCCTTGGTTGATGGAGTTCCATGGAATTTGATTTTCTCACAGTTCTGGTTGTTTATTTTTTTTAAATTGGTTGTTATCCTTCTTTTGGTTGTGCAAGGAAGTGAAGTGTTTCTGCCTACGCCTTCATCTTGTCTGGAACCTAAACATTGTTGAACATGTATTTTGATGGACATAAGCTGTCCTTTCTTTTGAGTATATATTCAGTTGTGGAATTGTTTATTTAAAAGATGTAGGATAGTTTTTAGCTTCAGTAGAAACTGCCAAATAGCTTTGTTTTAAATAATTTTATAAATTTACAAAATTACAATTGGTATATAATATTATATCACTTTCAAGTATACAACATGGTGATTAGACTTTATGTAACTTACAAACTGATCACCCCAATAAGTATAGTACCCATCTGAAACCATACGTAGTTAAAACAATATTGTTGATTATATTCCCTGTGTTGTGCTTTACATCCTCATGAACTAGTTTTATAAATGACAATTTGTACATTTTAATTCCTTCACCTTTTTCACCCAAACCCCCACCCCCTCCCATGTGGCAATCATCATTTTTTCTCTTTATCTATGTTTGTTCATTTTGATTTTTACCTTCCATGTATAACTGAAATTGTATTTCCCTTTCTCTGCCAAACTGCTTTCTTTTTTAAAATTGAATTTATTGGTTTGACATTGCTTCATAAAACCATACATATTTCAAGTGTACAAGTCAATAAAACAATATCTGCACACTGCATTGTCCACCCATCACCCCAAAGCAAAGTCTTCACAGTTCCCATTTATCCCAACTTTGCCCAAATCCACCTACTCCCAACCTCTGTTGTCCCACACTGTTGTCTGTGTGTGTGTGTGTGTGTGTGTGTGTATATATATATATAATATACATTTATTATATTCAATAAACATCATTCAAACCTAAGAAAATAAACAGTACAGGCTTAAGTCAGGAAAGGTTGGACTAACAGCAATATTTAATGAAGTCATAAAATGAAAACCAATAGAACAAAAATACAAATATTCTAAATATGAGAATAATTTTAAAATCATAAAAAGAAATAGACCACACAGAGAAATATGGCAAATATAGGATAATATCACAAGAAATATAAAATAACACCATTGAGATCATATATATTATTCATATCAGTAAATGTATATGAGCTTAAGTCACATTTAAAAGAAAAGAATTTTGAAATTCATTATCAAAATTTATTTTTCTTATCCTACATACACACAAACAATAAAACAAAGTGATTCACAAAGATTAAAACAAATCTAAAAAAAGATAGCAGGGTATGCGTGTTATTTAGATATGTGAAGATGTGTGAAACTCATTAAAAAATCTTAAAAAGTGAAAGTAGTTGCCTCTATGGAAGGGTCTGTGACAGTTTTTCTCAACCTTAGCACTCTTTGAAAGTTTCTGTGGGAGTCTGTCCTGTGTATTTTAGTATCCTTTGCAGCTTTCCTAGCCTCTATACACTAGATGCCACTATCAATTCCTGTCTCCAAATAGTGACAACCAAAAATGTCTCTGGACATTGCCTAATGAATGTCTTTTGGTTGGCAAAATTATCCTTGGTTGAGGATCACTGGATTGGAGTTGAAGGGCAGAATTCATTCTTTGTTATAAACCTTTAAATTTAACTTTTAAAAATTATATACTTGTATTACTTTGGTACAATAATTACTAACTTAAATTTTTTTAAGTATATCAAAAATAATGCAAACAAATCAGAAAAACTGGAGTTGCAATCTTCATACCAAAGTGTTCAAGGAGAAATAGACAGAAACACAATAATAACAGAGGAATTCAACACACTAATCTCAGCCAAAGACAAGTAAAGTGGACAAAATGTCAATAAAGGTGTAGAAGACTAGAAAACTTAATAATCTAGATCATATAGAATTATTTTGAACTTTATACTGAAGTTCATTTTGAAGTTATTTTGAATATTTATACTGAAATGTTAGAGAATATATATGCTTCTTTTTTAAGCATCCATGAAAAATCTCAAAAATAAAGCATAAAATATATCACAAAACTCTCAATGTGTTTTATAAAGTAGAAATAATATTAAAATTTTCACAGTGCAATAACAAAATTAGAGAACAAAAGACTCACTTGAGAATTTTAAAACTGTATAAATCATTCTTTTGTAAAAGAAGAAATATATATAAAACTGTAAGATTTCTCAACTATAATAATAATGAAAATATGTATTAGGATATATGGGAAACAAAGTGGTGTTCAATTTTAAAAATTATAGTCTTAAATAGTGAACTATAAAAATAAAAGAATGTCTATAAATGAACTCAAATCTATAAAACCAGCAGCATCATAATTCAAAGGAAAGCAAACTGAGGGAACCAATAAAGATAAAAGGAGGTATAAGTGAGGTAGAAAACAGAAAAACAGTAGAAATAATAATTCAATCAAGATGCTGTCCTTATAAAAGTCAACAAAGTAGATGAACCACTAATGACCCTAGTTAAGAAAGAAGGGAAAGAATTCCAAGTACAGAAAATAAAAATTGATAAGGAGGAAATAAATATTGAGATATTAGAACTTTTTAACTATGAAACTGTTGTTTCTTCTTCCTCCAAACCCTGGATGCTGCAGCTTAATAGTTACTATATACTATATAATAGAAGTGACTACCGATGCCAGCACCAAAGTCACTTCTGTACCAGGAACTCAATTTTCCTGCTATATTCCTTAACAGTCAGATGCTTCTGCTATGACCCTTCCCTGGAGAATAGGTTAATCATGGAAGCTACTCTCTAACAAATAAAATTTTAGCATGGGTGTGTCTAAGTTGCACGATTGTGCCCTAGCTGAAAAGAACCTGTGGAAGTGAGTTGCCTGGATTTTAACGCACAGAGATGAGATTCAAATTTTCTAGGCATTTTAAAGGTGCTCAAAAAGTTCTGTCCTGTGTATTTTACCACATCAAATATCAACTTCAAATGTTCAACTTCACGCCTGCTTCAACAAAATTACAAAATCACTTGTATTAGTAAACACTTAGAGACAACCTAAATACCCATCATTAAAGAGATGGTTGCCCTGGCCAGGTTTCTCAGTTGGTTGGAGCATCCTCCCATACACCAAAATGTTGCAGATTTGATATCCAGCCAGGGCACATAAGTAGGTTTTGGGTTTGATCCAGGGTTGGGGCATGTAGGAGGCAACTGATGGATGTTTCTCTGTCTCCCTCTCTCTGTCTGTCTCTCCCTCTCTCTCTAAAAATCAATAAGCATATCCTCAATGAGGCTGAAAAAAGACTAAACAAATTTAAGATATGAAAATATATGTACCTATATATACAAATGTTTGTGAACATTAGTAGCATGATCCTATTTCTATTAATAAACATATCTGTAAATATATGCATGTCATTATATATAAACACATAGAAAGAAGACCAGACAAATATAAATCCAAATGTTAAGTTTGATTAATTTTAGGTGGGAGAGACTATGGTGGGTGTTAGGGCACAGTAAATGGAACATCGATATTCAATTCCCTATAATTCTCACTATATAAATCTATTATCATAAGACTTTATTTTTGTTTGGCTAGTGAATTAAAAATTTAATGTATAGTGAGGAGGAAGATTTAGAATAAAAATAAGTAGTATATATGATCAACAAGTTTGGTTCCAAGGATCTTAATGGCCAAAGTGAAAATGGCAACATCCTCAGTTTTATGTTTCATTGTCCATGGTTGGTGAAGGGAGAGGTTGACTACAGTCACCTTGGGGCATCAACATTTTACCTGGTATGAAGGTATTATGGTATAATAGAAAATAAATATTTGCCCTTTGTTCCTGTGTCTTGGACAAAGCTTCTAAAACCCTTAGAATTTCTTGAATGATAAAAATGTCTTCTGTATGCTAATGAGATGACTGGTGTCTTGGGGCCTCTAGATAGACTTAGGGGGCTGGTAACCAGAAAGACAAAGCTATGATTACAGAGTTAGACCTTTCAGCCTTCATACCACTCAACCTCTGGGTAAGAGAGAAGGCCATAAGATTGAGTTGAATTACCAGTGGCCAATGATTTAATCCATCATGCCTAAATTGTGAAACCTCCATAAAAACCCTTAAATGTAAAGGGTCTAGAGAGTTTCCCAGTTGTTGAACATACACTGATGTGCTTGGAAAGTGGCTCACTCAGAGAAGGTATGGAAGATCTGTACGCTTTGTCTCCCAATATCTTTCCCTATACATCTTTTCCATTAGGCTGTTCCAAGTTGTATAATAAATTGGTAGTAGTAAGTAAAACATTTTACTGAGTTCTGTGAATCATTCTAGCTTATTATCAAATGTGAATTTTGCTATCAAATTGAAAGCAAGTCAGAAGTATGGACGACAAGCTGGGACTTGTAATTGGCATCTGAATTAGGAGCAGGCAGTTTTGTGGGACTGAGACTTTACCATGTGGGGTCTGTGCTAACTCTGGGTAGTTAGTGTCAGAACTGGATTGAGTTGTCTGGCACCAAGTTGGTGTTGGAGAATCAAAGAAATGTTGTTGGAAAAGACACCAAATATTTGGTGTCATGAAAAAAAATCTTTTCATGTATGAACAACTTTTTCATATAAATCTCCAAGTAGGACTACTGAGGAATGTACTGGACAATTTTCTCCAGATCACAGCTCTATTAAATGCAATAGTGAAAAAGTTCCATGCAAGGAAACAACCCTTCAAGGACCCAAATTTCTCCAGTAAGTGCCTTCCTCCTGCAAAATATTATCATTGTCAATCAGGGAAAGGAGAAATGGGAAAAATTGTTAAAGTTGTACTGTCAACCCTGGTACAGTGCTAACCACAAATGCTGACTAAAATGGAACTTCATTGGTAAGGATAAAACATTGAATTTAAGTTCAAATGACCCTCAGCAACTTCTCTAAACATTATTGCTTTGTAATAAGACTAGGGGTCATTTATCAACAACCATATGTTTCCTTATACATTAGGTTCAATTATGTGCAATACAAATTTATGCTCTCCCCCTCTCATTGTTAAGAACTTCTGTTAAGCACCCTCCAAATGAACTAAGCATGGAACAGACACTGTTTACCTGTAACTGCAAATTAAGACAATTATCAGTACCTGTTAGCTTTCCAACTTAAGCAACTTTGTCTTCTTTCATGATTGAGGGTTTTCTCCAGCATGGACACCAGGTCTGCCACACACAGGCATGACATAAGGGAGTTCATGCCACTTGAGACAAACTCAACCAATGAAGGATGAGATCTGTGGATAAATGTTCCAGCCTCCTCCACAACCCCCAGTCCTAGGGAGGTCTGTTTCACATGGTTTTTCTGAGGTTTCCTAGCAAGATTGAGCCTGTTGCCCACAGTGGTAACCTGCTCATGAAAATACACTTTGCTTTCCTTTCTTTTGTCACTTCTACTTCTTGTGTTCACCTCCCTAATAATGTATTTGCACCCACATCCTCACCTCAGAGTCTGTTTTTAAAGGGGGCCGACATAGAACAAAGCATATTTAGGGCATATGTAGATTTCTACCAAAAAATAAATTAGAATATGATAACTTATGTCAAGTTCTTTAGGCAGAAATTATGAGCCCTCTAAGAGCTGAGAAAAACTTTTAAAGATTTCTTTACAAGTTTACAAATCAATATCTGGCATTATAGAGAATACACAAAAATCACATTTCTAGTAACCATTACTATAATCTGATTGTAAAAGATTTGTTTTTCCTCTTTACACTTCTGAAATCTAAGTTAAAGACTGACTCCTTTGGAGACACTTATTGCATGAATAAAAAGTGCATCTTCATCATTTCCTTCAACCAATCTTCCTTCCTGAAGATGTGATAACCTTGCAAAAGCAAAGCCAAATTATTTATTTAAATATGCCTACCTGGTGATCACTGCCTTAGTTGTCTTTTCAGAAATGGTAGCATCCCAGAAAGTTTTCTGTGTTCCAAGTCTGAAATTAGTTCTGTAAAGAGAAATTTGATATCCTGGGTTATGAAATTTTGAAAAACAATGAGTAATGCGTGGGTGCATGGCCGCTCTTCTAAACTTGAGAAACAGCTAAGAAAAATATACATTGTTATTATAAAGTCTGTGTTTACTGAGGCAAGGGAGGTTCAAAAAGGAAATCAAATGAAAGGACAGTGGCCAATATTTGCAAATATTTTGTTTTAAGGGTGATAAAATTATGAAATTTCTCTGCCTCTTGTTCTGAAAATCTCCAAAATGCAGGGTCTGACACTAGCTTCTAAATGAAGAACATATTTCCAAGGGTCAGAAGTACTTCAGTTCACATATGGCCACAAGGATTTAAATTATGACTGGTTTGTACTCACTTGCTTGTTTTCCATTTTGAAAATGTCTTCCACATTGAATGTTTTCCAATATGCTCCATTCACCACACAAGTTAGGAGATGGTGTTTATGGGCAGAATATCTGTTTTGAAGTAAATGCCAAGTTTGACCAAGACCTATTGTAATTGTTTGCTCATAGCTGTTTATATATATTTCTTTCTGGGAAGGTAACACAGCATTCAGAAATGGTACAAACCTTATTTCAAAGAATCTTTTCATTTACTAGTGCCACTCTTTCCCTAAAACCAGCTACTGTCCTGAAACTACTGTGGTGTTGGGATAATTAAAGCATATGGAGATACTTGATTCTATAAGAATCTTAAATTTCTTAAAGACTGAAAGTTGGGATATTGTCATTATGTTCAGATCTGATAATGATTTACTGTATTATGAGAGATATTATTTCTTTTTTTCTCTGTATCTCTTGTCATGATGATAAAAAGTGGATAAAACCTCTTTGTCCCACCAGTTATATAAAGTCATCCTAAACATCAGCTATCAAAACCATTTATTAAATATCGATTTATGAATGCTGCCAAGCTTGGCAGACAGAAACAGAACATAACTTCCTCTGGAATATGGTTAATTTCTTTCAATGCATCACTATTATAGACTGAATATATTTGTGAAATACAGCTAATTGAAGAACACATATTTAAGTGAATGAACAAGCATAATGTTTAGGTGTTCACATTATGTACAAGTAAAGAGTTAAAGAATTTATATGGGGATTAGTGAGTGGAAATTTGAGGTACATTTTACATTTAAGCATGATAATGGGAAAACTTGTTTACTCAGTCAATTGATTAAACATGAAGATATTGTTGAGTACTTGGGTTTCAAAATTAGCAATGACACATGGCAGTGATATGATGAGGTAAAATGGCACTTATAACTGAAAATGACAGTGAACCCTCTGTTAGCCTGATAAACTGTACCTTAGGGTCCACTGACTGGCAAATACGCAGAACATGACTTCTAAATTATGAGGGTGCACACTCTTCTAAAGATACTCCTAGTTCAAAGTTGAAGTGGGTAAAAACTGAGCAGAAAAAGAACCATCTTAATTGTGATGTTGTTATCTATAAATTGTAATGCTCTTTTTTATTTGCTATCCAAGTACAGTTGTCTCCATTTTTCCCCACCCCTATCCCCTGCCCTACTCACCCCCACCCCCCCACTCTCCATCCTACTTCCCTTTGGCTTTGTCCATTGGTCCTTTATTCATGTTTCTTGATGACCCTTCTTTCCCCTGTCTTCCCCTACCCCCCTTGGTACTGTCAGTTTGTTCTTAATTTCAATGTCTCTGGTTATATTTTGCTTGCTTGTTTTGTTGATTAAGTTCCACTTATAGGTGAGATCATATGGTATTTGCCTTTCACAGCCTGGCTTATTTCACTCAGCATAGTACTCTCCAGTTCCATCCATGCTGTCGCAAAAGGTAGGAGCTCCTCTTTCTTTCTGCTGTGTAGTATTCCATTGTGTCAATGTACCACCATTTTTTTTATCTACTTCTTTACTGATGGGCACTTAGGTTGCTTCCAGCACTTGGCTATTGTAAATTGTGCTGCTATGAACATTGGGATGCACAGGTTCTTTTGAACTGGTGTTTCAGGATTCTTAGGATATAATCCCAGCAGTGGAATTGCTAGGTCAAAAGACAGTTTCATCTTTTGTTTTTTGAGGAAATCCCACAGTTTTCCACAGTAGCTGCACCAGTCTGCATTCCCACCAACAATGTACTGGGGTTCTTTTTTCTCCACAACCTTGCTAGCACTTATTTGTTTATTTGGTTATGATGGACATTCTGACAGGTGTGAAGTGGTACCTCATTGTGGTTTAAATTTGCATCTCTCTGATGGCTAGTGATGCTGAGCATCCTTTCATTTGTCTCTGGGCCCTCTGTTCTCCTTGGAAAAGTGTCTTTTCAGATTTCTTGCCCATTTTTAACTGAATTGTTTGTCTTCCTGGAGTGGAGTCATGTGAGTTCTTTATGTATTTTGCACATCAAACTCCTGTCCAAGGTGTCATTGGCAAATATATTTTTCCATACAGTCAGTTCCCAATTCATTTTGTTGATGTTTTCTTTAACTGTGCAGAAGCTTTTTATTTTCATGAGGTCACATTTGTTTATTCTTTCCTTTATCAATTGCTCTAGGGGACATATAGGTGAAAATATTGCCATGTGGAATATCTGAGATTTTCCTGCCTATGTTTTTCTCAAGGACTTTTATGGTGTTGTGACTTAAATTTAAGTCTTTTATCCACCTTGCATGTATCAAGTTGGTGATTGAATTTCATTTTTTTTGCATGTGGCTGTCCAGATCTCCCCACACCATTTGTCGAAGAGGTTATTTTTACTCATTTTATGCTTCTGCCCCCTGTGTTGAATATTAATTTATCATAGAGACTTGGGTTTATCTCTGGGTTCTCTATTCTAATCCATTGATCCATGTGTCTGTTCTTATGCCAGAATCAGACTGTTCTGATACAGTGGCCCTGTAATATAATTTGATGGTAGGTATTGTGATGCCTTCTTCTTTGTTTTTCTTCCTCAAATTTGCTGTGGATATTCAGGATCATTTATGGTTCCATATGAATTGTTGAAGTGTTTGTTCTATGTATGTGAAATAAGCCACTGGTACTTTAATAGGTATTGCATTGAATGTGTAAATTGCTTTGGGTAGTAGGGACATTTTGATGATATTAATTCTTCCAATCCATGAACACGGTATGTGCTTCCATTTATTTGTGTTTTCCTTAATTTCTTTCTTCAGTGTTGTGTAGTTTTCTGAGTATAGGTCTTTTACCTCCTTGGTGAAGTTGATTCCTAGGGAGTTTATTTTTCTTGTTGCTATATCTAATGTTTTTTTTTCCTGATTTCTGTTTCTGATATTTCATTTTTGGTGTACAAAAATGCCTTCAATTTTTGAATATTGACTTTGTATCCTGCTATTTTACCAAATTCACTTATTAGGTCAAACAGTTTTCTGGTGGAGGCTATAGGATTTTCTATGTAGACCATCATATCATCTGCAAACAATGACAGTTTTTCTTTCTCCTTTCCAATTTGGATGCCTTTTATTTCTTTTTCTTTTCTAATCACTCTGGCTAGAACAAAGAAAACTTTCTTTCTTTGTTATGTCTTTTTTTGTTTTTGGACAGGGAATGTCCAAAAAATGTTTATTTTTTAATTTATTTTTTATTTATTTTATGTCTATGTTTATTTATTTATTTATTTTTTAAAAAGTTTTTTTAAATTTTATTTTAATCATTGTTCAAGTACAGTTTTCTCCCACTTACTCCCATTCCAGCGCACCCACCCAACCCACCCCCCTTCCCCCCATTACCCCCCACCCCTAGTTTTTGTCCATGTGTCCTCCAAATTTGTTCCTGTAAACCCTACCCATTCCCCCCTGAAATTCCCTCTTCTCTCCCATCTGGTCACTGTCAGTATGTCCCCTATTTCAGTGTATTTGGTTATACTTTGCTTGTTTCTTTGTTTTGTTGTTTAGGTTCCTGTTAAAGGTGATATCATGTGGTATTTCTCTTTCGCTGCCTGGCTTCTTTCGCTTAGCATAATGCTTTCCAGCTCCATCCATGCTGTTGCAAAGGGTAGGAGCTCCTTCTTTCTTTCTGCTACATAGAATTCCATTGTGTAAATGTACCATAGTTATTGATCCATTCATTTACTGATGGGCATCTAGGTTGCTTCCAGCACCTAGCTATTGTAAATTGTGCTGCTATGAATATTGGGGTGCAAAGGTTCTTTTGTATTGATGTTTCAGTGTTCTTAGGATATAGTCCCAGCAGTGGAATCGCAGGGTCAAAAGGCAGATCCATTTTTAGTTTTCTGAGGAAGTTCCATAGTGCTTTCCATAGTGGTTGTACCAGTCTGCAGTCCCACCAACAGTACACTAGGGTCCCCTTTTCTCCACAACCTCTCCAACACTTGTTGTTTGTTGCTTTGTTTATGATGGCCATTCTGAGTGGTGTGAAGTGGTATCTCATTGTGGTTTTAATCTGCATCTCTCTGATGGCTAGCGATATTGAGCATCGTTTCATGTGTCTTTGAATTTTCTGTATGTCCTCCTTTGAGAAGTGTCGTTCAAGTCCTTTGCCCATTTTTTAATTGGGTTACTTGTCTTCTTAGAGTGGAGTCGTGTAAGTTCTTTATGTATTTTGGAGATTAAACCCTTGTCTGAGGTATCATTGGCAAATATGTTTTCCCATGCAGTTGGTTCTCTTTTTATTTTGATACTGTTTTCTTTAGCTGTGCAAAAGCTTTTTATTTTGATGAGGTCCCATTTGTTTATTCTTCCCTTTATGTCCCTTGCTCTAGAAGACAAGTCAGTAAAAAAGTTTCTGTGTGAAATATCTGAGATTTTCCTACCTACGTTCTCTTCTAGGACTTTAATGGTGTCACGGTGTATATTTAAGTCTTTTATCCACCTTGAATCTATTTCTGTATAAGGTGTAAGTTGGTGCTCGAGTTTCATTTTTTTGCACGTAGCTGTCCAGTTCTCCCCCAACCATTTGTTGAAGAGGCTATTTTTATTCCATTTTATGTTGCTGCTTCCGTTGTCAAATATTAATTGACCGTAGAGGCTTGAGTCTATTTCTGGGCTCTCTGTTCTGTTCCATTGGTCCATGTGACTGTTTTTATGCCAGTACCAGGCAGTTTTGATTACAGTGGCCTGGTAGTATAGTTTACTGTCAGGTATTGTAATCCCTCCTACTTTACTCTTCTTTCTCAAAATTGCAGCATCTATTCAGGGTCATTTATGGTTCCATATAAATTGTTGAAGTGTTTGTTCTATGTCTGTGAAATAAGCCATTGATACTTTAATAGGTATTGCATTGAATGTGTAAATTGTTTTTGGTAGTATGGACATTTTGATGATATTAATTCTTCCAATCCATGAACACGGCATATGTTTCCATTTGTTTGTGTCTTCCTTGATTTCTCTCCTCAGTGTTATGTAGTTTTCTGAATACAGGTCTTTTACCTCTTTGATTAGGTTTATTCCTAGGTATTTTATTTTTCTTTTTGCTATTTCAAATGGGATTTTTTTCTTGATTTCTGTTTCTGCTGTTTCATTGTTGGTGTACAGAAATGCCTTTGATTTCTGGATATTGACTTTGTATCCCGCTGTTTTGCCAAATTCATTTATTAGGTCAAACAGTTTTTTTTTTTTTGGGGGGGGAGTCTATAGGATTTTCTATGTACACTATCATGTCATCTGCAAACAGTGACAGTGTTGTTTCCTCCTTTCTGATTTGGATTCCTTTTATTTCTTTTTCTTGTCTGTTCGCTGTGGCTAAAACTTCCAGTACTATATTGAATAGAAGTGGTGAAAGTGGACATCCTTGTCTTGTTCCTGTTCTTAGTGGAAAAGATTTTAATTTTGGCCCATTGAGTATAATGTTGGCTGTAGGTTTCTCATACATGGCCTTTATTATGTTGAGGAATTCTCCCTCTATTCCCACTTTGCTGAGTGTTTTTATCATAAATGGGTGCTGTATCTTATCAAATGCTTTTTCTGCATCTATTGATATGATCATGTGGTTTTCGTCTTTGCTTTTGTTTATGTGATGTATTACATTTACTGATTTGTGAATATTATACCATCCTTGCATCCCTGGAATGAATCCCACTTGGTCATGGTGTATGATCTTTTTAATGTACTGTTGGATGCTGTTTGCCAGTATCTTGTTGAGGATTTTAGCGTCAATGTTCATCAGTGATATTGGCCTGTAGTTTACTTTCTTTGTTGTGTCTTTATCTGGTTTTGGAATTAGGATGATGCTGGCCTCATAAAAAGAGTTTGGGAGTCTTCCATCTTTTTGGATTTCTTGAAATAGTCTGTGAAGGATAGGTGTTAGCTTTTCCTTAAATGCTTTGTAGAATTCTCCTGTGAAACCATCTGGCTCCGGGCTTTTGTGTGTTGGGAGTTTTTTGATTACTGCTTCAATTTCTTTTGCTGTTATTGGTTTGTTCAGGCTTTCTGCTTCTTCTCCATTGAGTTTTAGAAAATTATGTTTTTCTAGAAATTTGTCCATTTCATCTAGATTTTCAAATTTCTTGGCATACAATTCTTCATAGTAACTTCTTACAATCCTTTGTATTTCTGTGGTATCTGTTGTAATCTCTCCTCTTTCATTTCTGATTGTGTTTATTTGGGTTTTCTCTCTTTTTTTCCTGATGAGTCTGCTTAAAGGCTTGTCAATTTTTGTTATCTTTTCAAAGAACCAACTCTTGGATTCATTGATCTTTAGAATTGTGCTTTTAGTCTCTATGTCATTTAATTCTGCTCTGATCTTGGTTATTTCCTTCCTGCTTGCTCTGGGCTGTCTTTGTTGCTGTTCCTCGAGTTCTTGTAAATGTAGGGTTAGGTTGTTTCTTTGAAATGTTTCTAACTTTTTTAGGTGGGCCTGTATCGCCATGAACTTCCCTCTCAGGACTGCCTTGGCTGTGTCCCATAAGTTTTGGGTTGTTGTGAGTTCATTTTCATTTGTTTCCAGAAACCTTTTGATTTCTTATCTAATATCATTCTTGACACATTCATTGTTTAATAGCATGCTATTTAATCTCCATGATTTTTAGTGTTTTTGTTTTTTTTCCTTGGGGTTGATTTCTAGTTTCAGTCCCTTGTGATCCGAGAAAATGCCTGGTATGATTTCAATTTTTTTGAAATTGTTGAGGCTTGTTTTGTGTCCTATCATGTGGTCAGTCTTTGAAAATATTCCATGTACATTTGAAAAAAATGTGTATTTAGCTTCTTCGGTATAGAGGGTTCTGTATATATCAGTAAAGCTCATTTCATCTAGGGTATTGTTCAATGCCACAATATCTTTATTGATATTTTGTTTGGAAGATCTGTCCATTTTTGATAGTGGGGTGTTAAAATCCCCCACAATAATTGTGTTGCTGTCAATATCTTTCTCGAATTCCTCTAAATTTTTTTTTATGTATTTGGGTGCTCCTATGTTGGGTGCATATATATTTACAATGTTTATGTCTTCTTGGTGAATTCTTCCCTTGAGTATTATGAAATGACCTTCTGGGTCTCTCTTCATGGTCCTTGTTTGGAAGTCTATTTTGTCAGATATGAGTATTGCTACCCCGGCTTTTTTTTCCTGTCCATTTGCTTGGAAAATTTGTTTCCAGCCCTTCACTTTCATCCTGTGCAGATCTTTTATCCTGAGGTGGTTCTCTTGTAGACAGCATATGTGTGGGTCATGTTTTCTTATCCAATCAGCTATTCTATGTCTTTTGGTTGGAGCATTTAATCCATTTACGTTTAAGGTTATTATTGATAGGTACTTATTCATTGCCTTTTATATATGTGTATTCCTCTCTCACTCTCTCTTTTCCTTTCTTTCCTTAAAGCAGTCCCTTTAGCATCTCTTGCAGAGCTGGTTTAGCGGAGGTGTATTCTTTTAGACTTCTTTTGTCTGATAGCCTTCTATCTTGATTGAGAGCCTTGCTGGGTAAAGTAGTCGTGGTTGCAGGCCTCTGGTTCTCATTACTTGGATTATTTCTTGCCATTCTCTTCTGGCTTCGAGTGTTTCCATTGAGAAGCCAGCTGTTAGCCTTATTGGGGCTCCCTTGTATGTTACTTCCTTTTTCTCCCCTGTTGCCTTTAAGATTCTCTCTTTGTCTTGAAATTTTGCCATTTTAATTATGATGTGTCTTGAGGTGGGTCTCTTTCTGTTCCTCTTGATTGGGACTCTCTGTGTTTCCTGTATTTGTGTGACTTTTTCTCTCATCAAATTAGGGAAGTGTTCCATTGTTACTTTTTCAAATAGGTTTTCTATCCCTAGTTCTTCTTCTTCTCCTTCTGGTATCCCTATTATATGGATATTATTATGTTTTGTATTGTCTTGCATTTCTCTTAAACCCTCTTCATTTTTTCTGAGCCTCTTTTCCTTTTCTTGCTCTTTCTGGGTATTTTCTTCTACTTTGTCCTCTAGCTTACTGATCCGATCTTCCCCTTCATTGATCTGCTTTTCATTCCTTCTATTGTGTTCTTCAGTTCAGAAATTGTATTCTTCATTTCCTCTTGGCCCTTGTTGAGAGTTTCTATTTCCCTTTTTTATGCTGATGTAGTTTTCAGTGAGTTCATTGTAGCTTCCCTGTAGTTTCTGGTAGCTCATTGTGAGCTCATTGAGCTTCCTGACAATCATTGCTTTGAACTCAATATCTGATAGTTGAATTGCCTCTATTTCATTTAGCATTCTTTCTGAGGCTTCCTCCTTTCCTTTCATTTGGGGATTGTTTCTTTGTCTTCCCATTGTTTGTGAGACTCTTCTTGTTTGCCTCAGCTTCTTATATTGATCTGTTCTGGCTCCCTGGGTTTATGTTGTGAACTTCTTTAGTAGAATAGTTGTGAGTTTCAGTGGTGCAGTTTCCTTGATCTCCCAACTCACTGGTGTGGGCTGTCATTTAACTTGGCTCTGTGTTTGCCTTTGGGTTTTGATTGTTGTTCGGTCTTTCTTTGGTGGTTCCTTCCCACCACCTGGTTAAATGAGGGTCACTCTGTCCACCACCTCCTGTATTTTGTTGTGCTGGTGAGGGCCATTTGTGTTGAAGCTGGTTCTTCTGTGTGTATAAGGTTTAAAGAAATCTTGTTCAGTTGTTTGTATTGGATACTCTCTCTACTGTTTAGTTGTATTTCCAGATAGGTCCTGGATTGAGGTTTGTGTGGTTACTACTCCCTCCTTCACCTTCTTCTGCTGTTATCTGTTAGTCGTTCCTTTGTTGTTGGGTTTCCCCTTCCAGTGGGTATCCTGGTGTTCACCTCCTCCACCTTTTCAATTTTGTCATCAGTTGGAGGGGGAAGGCAAAATGGTTTAAGACAGCAACAGAGAATTCTATGCTATTTACAGTAGTAGCAAGTAGGGAAGATATAGGAGATCCTTTGACAGTATAGTGTTAACCGTGATCTTCCACCCAGCTAGCTGATTTTTAGAAAGGATGGAAAGAAGATAAGACTCTTGTTGGGGAAGGAAGGATTGTGAGTTGGATCTATAAAGCACGGAGATTGTGGGCGGTCAGATTCTGGGGTAAGGTGAGAGTAAAGGATAGTAAATAGGTGTAGTGTGTGAGAGAATAGAGTTAACCACTACAGTAATAGAGTTGAGGAAACTTTGAAGTGGGCTAAGATCTGAGGGAGGGGTGTTGTGAAGTAATTACAATTGCATGGAACAGCAGTTATTTACAATAATATTATGGCAACATTCATATGACAGAGTCTATGAGATCTAGGTAACAAAAATGGGGAGTAGAGAACATTGAGTAGTGTGCTAATGGGACACAGGTGAGTTGAAGGATAGTAGATTAGCAATACAGTATGGAAAGAGATATCAGGGGAAAGCTGTCAGGTCATATAATATATCCAGCCTAGCAAAGCAGACTGTACAAAAAGAAGAGGGATATAAAAATACTATTAAAAAAAGATGTAGGAATACTGGAAAAATAATAATAATACAAATATGCAATAACTTGCAGGTTCTCTGTAATAGCAGAGTGACATTTATCTCACTGTCCCAGGTGTTGTGATGCCCCTTCTTTGGGTTCAGCATTGGTCTTTTCACAGATCCAGGATTTTGTCTCACTTGTAGGTATTTAGAAAAAAAATTAAAAAGTAAAAAATAGAAAAGGCAGATGAAGGAAGGAAGAAGAAATAAAATTGGAGGACAGGAAGGAGGAAGGAATAAAACAAATCAGGTAAGAGAGGAAAAAGAAATGAAAAGAGAATAAAAACAATAAAAATTAAAAAGTTAAAAATTGTTAAAAAAAATTGAATCAAATTAAAAAGTCTCTTGATTTCAAAGTGGCCAAACTGGTTTTTCTGCTCTTGCTGGATGAGGCAGGCTGAAGGATGATTTGTTTGGCTTTTCTTCCTTAGCCAGTGGAGTTCGCACTGGCTCCTGAGCCTTGCGCCCTGCGTGTGGGAATCAGGTCTTTCCCCAGGGTTACTGCTGTGGACTGGGGTGCGGTGATGCTCTCCCTGCAGGCGCGCCCGTGTGCCAGAGCGCTCCAGGGCTGGGTAGCAGGGAGGCTGGAGCCACTGATCACTTTAGGAGAATTCCCCAAACAGCGTCTGTGTCTATTCACTCCTTCCTCTTGAGAAATTCCTCCCGTTCAAGCCTGCTGCTCCCCACAGTGGCCTGGCTTCTCCCACTGCCAAACGCTCCAGCCAGACTGGTGACCCTGGGGGTCCGGGTCCGCTGCACGACTCAGCTCCTCCGGTGTCCACTGCCTCCAAAGGTGCTCACAGCACCTGGATTCCTCCCAGAGCCGCTCAGACCTTGTTCGGCTGGGGAGGGAGAAGTTGACCTGGCTCTCTCCCAAGGACTCTATGGGAAACCCAGCAGCGGCCCTGGGCCTGGGGCTGCAGCCCCGGGACCACACACTGGTCCTGTGACCCTACCTTGTTGCAGCACTCTTCTTAGGGTCTGGTTTTTGTTCTTTCGGTTCTGCCACAATCCTTGGTCCCCTATTTTCAAAAATGCTGAAGTATGTTGGTTGCTTGCTTCTCTACTCCGTTGATAGGTCAGGATTTTCTCCCCTGAGCAGAGGAAAGCCGAATCTGCTCCTTCCTACTCCGACGCCATCTTAGCCCCTCTTTGTTATGTTTTTATCTAGTTTGGGGATTAGTATGATGCCAACATGATAAAAAGTGTTTGAGAGTCTTCCCTCTTCTTTGAATTTTTTTGAATAGTTTGTGAAAAATAGGGGTTATCTCTTCCTCGAATGTTTTGTAAAATTATCCTGTGAAACTATCTGGTTCAGGGCTTTTGTGTGCTGTGAGTTTTTGTGATTACTGCTTCAGTTTCCCTATCCAGGTTTTCTCCTTTTTCTTCATGCAGTTTTGGAGGATTATATTTTTTCCAGAAATTTTTCCATTTTACCCAGGTTTTCAATTTTTTGGCATACTGTTGTTCATAGTAACTTCTTACAATCCTTTGTATTTCTTTGACATCAGTTGTAATCTCTGCTCTTTCATTTCTGATTGTGTTTATTTGGGTTCTCTCCCTTTTTTTCTTGATAAGTTTGCTAATAGATTGTCGATTGTGTTTATAGTTTCAAAGAACCAGATCCTGGATATTGATCCTTGGAATTGTTCTTTTAATTTCTATGTTGTTTAATTCTGCTGTGATCTTGTTTTTTTTTTCTTCATCTTACTTACTCTAGATTTTGTGTGTTTGTTTGTTTTTCCTCTCCAGTTCTTGTAGGCGTAAGGTTAGGCTGTTTACTTGAAATGTTTCTATCTTTTTTTAGGTAGCCCTGTATCACTATGAACTTCCCTCTCAGGACTGCACTCACTGTGTCCCATAGTTTTTGGGTTGTTCTGTGTTCATTTTCATTTGTGTCTAGAAATTTTTGATTTTTTTCCTAGATCTCATTCTTAGCTCACTAATTGTTTAATAGCATGACATTAAATCTACATGAATGTGAGTGTCTTTGAGTTTTTTTCTTTAGGTTGGTTTCTGGTTTCAGACCCTTGTGATCTGAAAAAATGCTTCATATGATTTCAATTTTCTTGAAATTTTTGAGGTTTGTTTTGTGTCCTGTCATGTGGTCTATCTTTGAAAATGTTCCATATGCATTTGAAGAGAATGTGTATTTATGTGTATTTTCCTTTTTTGGGATGAAAGGTACAAACTCCAATAAAGAAGAGAAACATAGAGTGTGACTTGTAAACTAATTAAAATTTTAAAAAATGAATTGATGAACATGAATCAATCCAATGAATGCAAGAATGATAGAATTAATAGAAAGCACAGAATAAAAAAAGTATATCAGTAATTATAATAAATATAAATGGATTAAGTTATCCTATTAAAGGGCAGCACATAAAACAGGATAAAGTAATGCAAACATGCAATTTATTAGAGGCACATCTATAATGAAAAATGATGGTCAAAATAAGTAAATATTTTAATTAAATGATGATGAATCCCTGATATATAAAGGCTTCTCTGGTGCATCTAATTCAGTACTCAGAAAAAATCTTGTAGTGTTAAAAATAGAAAAGAAGAAAGGCAGAAGAAAATTAAAGGTCTAAACTACAATCTCAGGAAGCTAATAAAAGAGGATCAAAATAAACTTAAAGAAAGTAATAGTAAAATTATAACAGCAGAAAATATATGATATAGGAAACATCAATGAGATATAGGTGGTCAATTTAAGAAGTTGGTTCTTTGAATAGATTAGTAATTTTGAGAAACTTCGCATGAGAAAAAAATAGGAAAGATGGCAAAAAGCACAAATAATATCAGAAACGATGTATTACTACCTAGCACATGAGCACAAAAAAGAGAGTCTCATAAATATAGTCATCCTCCACATAATGAAGTTTTGATCAATGACAGACCACATATATGATGGCGTTTCCAAAAAATTATGAGTGAAAAAAGTCTGTCATTTAGTGTAGTTGTAGCTATTATAAGATTATAGCACAACATACTGTGCACGTTTGCACTGATGTTGCTGTAAACAAAGCTACTACTCTGCCAAATGTTTAAAACTGTAGTCCATGCAATTATGTATAATTCATAATTCTTGATAATGATAATAAATGACTGTATTGCTGGTCTGTGTATTTACTATACTATTTTTGTCATTATTTTAAAGAGTATTCTTTCTACATATAAAAAAAGTTTGCTGTAAAACAGTATGTCATGTTACAACAACAGTAGCATCATACTTCTTGCATTGAGTACATTTCTTTGTCATATTTTCTCTTGGGATTACTTTAATCTTGTGGTTTTTTGTATAGTGATATGCTGTAGAGGTTTATAACTTAGAAGCAATGTTCTATACCACATAGCCTAGGTGTGTTGTAGGTGATATCATCTAGGTTTATGTAAGTGCACGCTATGATTTTTATACAAAGACAAAGTTGCTCATCAACACATTTCTCAGAATGAATGCCAGATGTTAAATAGAGAATGACTATATACTGTTTCATTTCTCTGTCCTTATCAAATTTCTCCTTCCAGAACTCTAGCTTCACCTCAAGTTTCCATGGCTCTTTTTAAAAGAACATTTCAATCTTTATATGAATCCAGTTCTTTTCTGCAGTTTTCAAGCTTAGTTTCTAAACCTTATCCAGCAAAAGTTTCTGTTTTGTTACATTTTTTTCTTGGTCTAAGGAACTGCACCTCAGTGTTTCTCTTGAGATAATGATTCTTTATGCTGGTTTTTGCCTTCATTTCTTGCAACTGGTCCTTGAGGTAATCAATTCTACTATTTCCACTTGACATTCTTTTTTGACATTAAATAGCTGCTTTTGAAGAAATTTAATCTTTTTTCCCTTTCCTCCAGTTCTGGGGGCTATGAGGTTGCAGGTCAAGGTAGCACCACATTTAGTACCTGGTGAAGGACCACTTTTTGGTTCATAGATGGCTGTTTTCATGTTGCATCTTCATATGACAGAAGGCTAAACTCTGTGTATGTCTTTTTTATACCCTTAATTTCATCTGTCCTCATTTTTCTTTCAAATAGTTAAATTTGGTAATGATTTCTCCCTTTGCTACCCACTCTCAAGGTGGTAACAAGTGGTACATACCAAGGTCTGCTATTCCTATTGCCACTGGTATTCTCACAGAGTCTGTGCAGAAGTGGCTTTGTTTGGCCCTTATTTTCAATATCACTGAGCTCTGCTCTAATTATGTCCTTTTGAGGTCATACTGCCTCAAGGCCCTTGATTGTGGATTTTAATTTGGATGGTATTTTTTAACACAAAATATTTTATCTCCTTGGTTGAAATGGATAGCTTTAGATAATAAGTGTATTTATATTAATTATAACAGAAAGAAAGTGCTTCTAGGACACATGGAAGAAGTGAACCAGTAATACCATGCTCTTTGCCATCAAAAGTCAGGAACTAACATGACTGATGTCTTATGGCACCACTGTCTTTACATGTTAACTCTTCATTTGTCCTTTATTAAAGCCTTCTCACACTAGAACTTAGGCATGAGTTCCTTAGAGCTAGACAGGCTGAGTGAGTTAGGATTGGAGTAACTGACTCTGCTTTTTCAGAAATTGCCTTTTCTTTGAGAAACTGGCCACCATCATGACCAAAGTCTGCCTATATGACTCTTCTCCCTCATGGAAAGTCTTTTCCAGGAGGCAAATAAACCTCTCATATAAGTAGATTCCAAACAGGCCAAAGCAAGTATAAATATGAGAGAGGGAGAGGGAAAGAGAATGGGAACCTGAGGACAAAGGTTGGGCTCATCTTGCCAATTTATAACAATTCTACAGTTCTGTCTGGACACTGCAGTGATCAGTTACAGTATTTGTAGCCTGTTTGTATTGTTCATTTCAACTGTAGTAGCCCAGCGGAAAGTTGCTGAAGAAGAATTATCCCATATTTTTACTTTAAATTTCATCAGGAATGAGTCAACATATGATGGTCACAACAGGGAAACACATATAAATATGGTATTATTAATTGGAATTTCTGAATACATAGTAAAAGTTTATGCTTAATAAACATAATTTTAAAAATTGTCCACTGTTTTAAACATTGTTGTTTAAAATAATGACTCCAGCAACCTCAAGTTTGCAGTATTGTAAAAGACACGGTTTAGCTTTCAATGAAGCCTGTGTCACAAGCAAGGCAGATTTCAAATTAAAGAAGGAACAACAATGAGTCTATGTTGCATCCATCATGTCAGATTAGTGGGGATTGAGAACACTGAAGTCCAGGCTGACATGTGTTGACTCAAGAGCCTGGGTTGGACATGGTACAGCTGTACAGAAGGTTAAAGTGGTTCATCTAAGCTTAGGTAGAAGCTGAACCAAAAAGTTGTACTTTCTATTCTAATGAGATCAATTAAAAGCTACCTGACATAAAGAGATCATGAAATGTACAACCTGATCCCTTTCTTTTTTTAAACTTTGTTGAAATATAATTGATATACAAAATGCATATATTTGATGTATACAGTTTGGTGAAGTTGGACATATGTATATACCTGTGTGTGATACCATCACTGAAATAAAAGTTCTAAATATATCCATTACATCCCAATTTTTCCTCTGGTCTTTTTTCCTTTGACAATTTCTTAGCACCATATTTCCAGTTTTTGTGTCTTTTTGCTTCTAAGAGAACACACCTGAAACTGTCTTTGGAGGCTTGCTCTTAGGCTACTGGGTCTGCTGTCACAACAGTGGAAAGCTGGAAGTGCCAAGGAGTTCATATACTCCCCACCCCCATCTTATTCTCTTCAGTCTGCTACAATAAAATATCAAAATACCACAGATTCATGGCTTATAAATAACATAAATTTATTTTTCATAGTTCTAGAGGCTGGAAGTCTGAGATCAGGGTGGCAGTATGATCAAGTGAAGGCCTTCTTCTGGGTTTCAGATTTCTTGTACCTTCACATGGCAGAAGGAGCAAGAGAGTTTATGGGATCTCTTTTGTAAGGGCATTAATTCCATTCATTAGAGTTCCACCATGGTGAAGGTCTTTGTCTCACCTCCCAAAGACTTCTTAATACCACCATCTTGGAGATTAGGTTTTCCACATATGGTTTTTTTGTGAACTCAAACATTTTGACCAGAGAACTGGGTGACCTGAATCCAAAGATTGATGGCACAGAGTAAGAAAGGCCAGTTACTGGCCCAGAAACAACCCAGTCTCTGAGGTATAACTTACTTGGGATCAATCTGAAGTTGGGACTTGACCTAAAGTTATACTCTTGCTTGCTTACTTACCATTCCCTGCCATATTTCCTCCTCTTTTTCCAGGCTTACCTGGGAACCCATCCTTCATACAACACTTGCATCAGAATCCTCATTTCAGGGTCTGCTACTGGATAACTGATAATAGTCAAGAGTTTCACCAATGTATTAGAAAGCCAGTATTTCTATTTAAGAAGAAATCTCAAGTAACCAAGTTCCTTTGTTTAAAATTCTTATACCCTAAAGGGAAAATAAGTGTTATTTAAAAAGAAAGGTTGGATGGATATTGAAATAAGCAAATTATATTTCATCACATTGCACATATGTTCATAGTTGTTGATAATCACATTTCATGACTAGATTGGTATTGGAAGTAGAAGAAAAATTAGACTCAGCGCCTATCCATTAATAAATGAATATATTAATAAATGCATGTATAACGTAACCTGATTAAATCAGGTTCAAATTGGCTGCTGCTAAGGTGGTGGTGCAAAATGTTCTGCTTCCAGTTTGTGTTATAAGAAGAGGAAAAAGGAGAGAGATCTAAGATGGCATTGGAGTAGGAAGGAGCATATTTGGCTTTCCTCTGCTCAGGGGAGAAAATCCTGACCAATCTATGGAGTAGAAAGGCAGGCAACCAACATGTTTCAGCATTTTTGAAAACAGAGGACCAAGGATTGTGGCAGAACCGAAAGAACAAAGAACGGATCCTAAGGGGAGTGCTACAACAAGGTAGGGTCCCAGGACAAGCTTGTGGTCCTGGGGCTGCAGCCCCAGGCCTGGGGGCCGCGGCTTGGTTTATCACAGGGTTAGTGGGAGAGAGCCAGATCAACTGCTCCCTCCCCAGCCGAGCAAGGTCTGAGCGGCTCTGGGAGGAATCCAGGTGCTGGCAAACACACCGGGGTGGTGAGCAGCAGAGGCGGTGCCCTGGAGGCGGTGGACACCAGAGCTGAGTCGCGCAGCGGACCCGGACTCCCGCGGTCACCGTTCTGGCTGGAGCTTTGGCGGTGAGAGAAGCCAGGCCACTGTGGGGAGCGGTGGGCTTGATCGGGAGGAATTTCTCAAGAGGAAGGAGTGAATAGACACAGACACTGTTTGGGGAATTCTCCTAAAGTGATTAGTGGTTGTAGCCTGTCTGCTCCCCAGCTGTGTTGTCATAATATTATTGTAAATAACTGCTGTTCCATGCAATTGTAATTACTTCAAAACACCCCCCGCCCCCAGATCTTAGCCCATTTCAAAGTTTCCTGAACTCTATTACTGTAGTGGTTAACTCTATTCTCTCACACACTACACCTATTTACTATCCTTTACTCTCACCTTACCCCAGAATCAGACCGCCCACAACCTCTCTGCTTTATAGATCCAACTCACAATCCTTCCTCCCCCAACAAGAGTATTATCTTCTTTCCATCCTTTCTAAAAATCAGCTAGCTGGGTGGAAGACCACGGTCACACTATACATAGTGAAAGGATCTCCTATATCTTCCCTACTTGCTACTACTGTAAATAGCATAGAATTCTCTGTTGCTGTCTTAAACCATTTTGCCTTCCCCTCCAACTGATGACAAAAAAGAATAGGTGGACTTCCGGCAAGATGGAGGAATAGGTGGACGCACCGTACCTCCTCGTACAACCAAGATTAGAAAAACAATAATTTACAACAATAATTTACAATCAGAATAACACCCAGATCTGGCAGAGGATTTATCTGAATGGAAGTCGGGCAGCCAAGAAGTTGAAGTAGACGCGTTCATCCAGACTGGTAGGAGACAACGAGCCGGGCGGGCGCGGGGCTGGCTCGGGTTGGCGGCGCGCGGAGGTCAGGAAAAGTTTGGCGTGAAATCGGGCGACAGCCATCTGGGGCGCAAGAACGCAGCGGTGATCCCTGAGTACGCAAGCTGCGGCGGGCAGACCCAGAGGGGCAGCGATTGTGGACCAGGGCAGAACTCACAGCCCGGAAGCCCAGACAAGGGTCTGAGTCCAGGAGAACGGAACTATCGCCATTGTTTTCTCCCGCCCCGCTCCCGCCCCGCCCCCACATATAACGTCACAATCTAGCGACTGGGGTGCCCAGCCCCGGTGAACACCTAAGGCTCCGCCCCCCACTGTAACAAGAGTGACCACACTGAAAAAAAAAAAAAAAGGACAGACAGGGGGAAAATATGTTTTCAACAGAGCAGATCAGTCCCCCAGGACTCATCCTTTTGAGCGACCAAGAAATAGCCAATCTATCAGATGCACAGTTCAAAACACTGGTGATCAGAAAGCTCACGGAATTGGTTGACTTTGGGCGCAAATTAGATGAAAGGATGCAGGTCACCATAAAAGAGATGCAGGAAGATACGCGGAGGAGAGCCAATAGTGAAAGGAAGGAATATGAGTCTCAAAACAATACAGTGGACCAGAAGGAAGATACAATCAACCAAGCAGGAAAGCATGATGAAATAAGAATTAAAAAAATCGAGGAAAAGCTTAAGAGCATCGAGGACACCTTTAAACGTTCCAATATCCGAATTATAGGGGTACCAGAAGGGGAGGAGCAACAAGTGGAAAAGTTATTTGAACAAATAATAAAGGAGAACTTCCCCAATCTGGCAAAGGGAACAGTCTTCCAAGAAATCCAAGAAGCTCAGAGAGCCCCAAAGAAGTTGGACCCAAGAAGAAACACACCAAGGCACATCATAATTACATTAGCCAAGGTAAAAACAAAGGAGAGAGTCCTAGAAGCAGCAAGAGATAAGGGGACAGTCACCTACAAAGGAGTTCCCATCAGACTGTCAGCTGATTTCTCCAAAGAGACCTTACAGGCAAGAAGGGGCTGGAAAGAAATATTCCAAGTCATGAAAGACAAGGACCTACATCCCAGATTGCTCTATCCAGCAAAGCTCTCATTTAGAATGGAAGGGCAGATAAAGTGCTTCTCAGATAAGGTCAAGTTAAAGGAGTTCATCATCACCAAGCCCTTATTTTAGGAAATGCTAAAGGGACTTATCTAAGAAAAGAAGATAAAGAAAAGACATGTATAGTAAAAGGACAGCAAACTCACAAATATTAACAACCACACCTAAAGCAAAACCAAAAGAAACTAAGTAAACAATTAGAACAGGAACAGAACCACAGAAATGGAGGGCACATGGAGGGTTAGCAGCAGGGGGGTGGGAGGAGGAGAGAGAGGGAAAAGGTATAGAGAATAAGTAGCATAAAGTGTAGGTTGAAAACAGATAGGGGGAGGGCAAGAATAATACGGGAAATGTAGAAACTAAAGAACTCAACTCATCACCTCTCCTTAGATTTCTTTCCCTATTCTGTGGGTGGTAGCACCACCATTCATTCAGTTGCCTAAATTCACAGTTATGAGTTATCTCTACTCCCCATGCCCTGTCAGATTCCAACTCCTGTGGAACTATCTATGCAACATTTCAGAAACCTATGTCCCCTCCATTTTCATAGCAGTCCCCCGATTCAAAACTTTTTTTACCCATTTTTTGTGTTATTATGTCAGCAGGTTCTAAACAGTCTTTCTGCCCCCCTTCCATTCCAATTTATTCTGCACACCACTACTGTTCATTTTTATGTGTGCATACATATATTCATTCCTGAACTGAGTACCTATATAACAGGAAGAAGGGAAAAACAAATATGAATATGAATCTGGAATTACAACTCAATTGTGGAGAAACCACCCAGAACAAACAACTGAGCAACGAGAGAGAAGCCTTATAAACATAGACAGGCAGAAGAGTCAGCTTCAGCATGACATGACTGGTATAGAGTGCATTAGAAACATGAGAGGGCTGGCTGGGCTCCCATGAGCAGCACTGGAGTGATAATTATGTGGCCAGGTGGATCCCTCTGAGAAGTGTGTGGTCTAAACCCTAAGCTCGGCTCCCCAGCCTAAAGCACCAGAGCCCAAAAAGTGCACAGATAACAACCAGCAGCAAAAAGCGGCAAGATTACTCTCTGCCAGAGATGGGTGGCTGGAGATGCAGAAAGCCATTTAAAGGGCCAACACACAAATTTTCATTTACAGCCACTAACTCTGGGCTCTGGCAAAGGTGGAAGCAGAGTGGGCTGGTGACACCTGAGGAGAGACTAAGGACTGAGGCTTTGGGGAAAGAGAACTGAGAGAGTAGATGCAGGGGTTCTGGTGCTGAGTCATCCCCCAGATGGCAACAGCCATCCTGCTCAGGCAGACCACTCCCCTCCAAGCAGCAGCAGCCTGAGAGAAAACAATAGCCCCAACCCCAGGAGGGTCTCTTTTCTGGCCTGTGGTGCTTAAGCCTGACTGCTGAGTGCAAAGTGACCAGATTAACAACCTAAGGAGCCTGCCACAACAGTAGATCCCTGGAAAAGAGGGGGCAGAGTGGACTAGAGAGACTTGAGGAGAGACAGGGACAGAGGCCTTGCGGAGAAAACTGAGAGAGTAACCGGGGATTCTGGTGCTGAGTCAAACCCCATAGTAGCAACCATCCTTCTCATGCAGACCACCCCCCTCTGAGCAGCAGCAGCTTGAGGGGTAATGATAACCCCCACCCCAGGAGGGAATCGGTCTTACCCTACAGTGCTTAAACCTGACTGCTGAGTGCCGAGTGACCAGATTAAATAATGAAAGGAGACAGTCAGGGACAGCAGATCGCTGGAAGTATAAAATAGGCTGCCTCAGTTCAGACGGAGTCAGCATCTAACATTACTAGGGGAAGATCCAGAAAGAAAAGAACAGTGGTAAATACAAGAGGCTACCGAGACAAAAGCCACAGTGGTCGTCTTCATGATTTGCAATATTTTGTTTCTTGCATAGCTTTTTAACCTTCATTTCTTGTCCAGCAAGTTTGTACATATTAAGTCACTAGACTTTATATTATAGTGTATTTCAATTTTTGCCCCTCCCTCTTCTTAGCCCATTTTACCTTCCTCATTCCTCACATTATTTTCAATTCAATTTTTTTTCCCTCTTGATACAACTTGTTTCTGTTCTGCACTCTTACTATTTCTCCCATATCTAGACACACAAACCCAATTTTCTTGTCAAGGGTCATCTCATATCCTTTTTTCCCTACTCCTAAAGTACCCACATTCTCTTTCCACCCTTAGCAATCTTTGTTAGTTGGTTATGGATAGTGTAGTTGTTGTTGCATTGTCTTTTCAATTTTATCTCTAGAGCTTCACTAATTCTGTATTTTAAACATCAACTTTTACTGGTCCCCTCTCCTACTCTTTTTTCATCTCAGATTTTAATTTTGTTGCCTTAGCCTTTTTGGGTCTTTCTACTATTTCTCTTTCATCCTGAAATTTTATTTTTCTTTATTCTCCTTTTTCCTTTTTCTTTTTCCTTACATCCCAAATTTTATTTTCTCCCTCTCTTAGCCTGGTCTTTGTTCCTCACTCTTAGTATTCCCTCTCCCTCTATTATTTAGAAATCACTTCCCATCCTTCTAAAAATCTCCTTGAGTTTACTTTGTATCTTTTTTCCTCTTATTCCCACACCACCTATATTAATTTTAGCTCATTTATTGTTGATCATACTCTGGTGGATCTTTCTCTCCAATTTGACTCCTATATTTTTATTAATCATTTACTATTTTTCCTTTCTTTTTCTTTCTCTCTCTCACTTTCTTTTACTATGTATTATTTTCATTTTGTTAAAACCTAATACTATAAACATCCCTTCCCATACTCGATTCCAAATTCTTCATTACCTTGTTTATTCATGAGGTAAATTTTACCTTCTCTTGTTCCATTGCTCCAACTCCCAACTTTTAGTGCTACTCCCTCTACTCTATCAAAATCATTTCCTTTCAGTCATCTCATATATGCTCTTCTTTCTTATAATAATCTTAATCTTGTTATACCCTTATACTGATTCATTGGCTGCTGATAGTGAGATTGAAGCAGAGGAGTTATATTTGTGGGTGTGGGTTTGTTTCCTGAGTTTTGTAGTTTTCTTCTGGCAGTACTTGCACAATAGCACACAACACGTAGTGGGTGGAGTGACCCTCAGTTAACCAGCTGGAGGGAAGGATCCACCAAAAAAGACCCAACAAAAATAAAAATTGCATCCAGAGAACCATCATAAACAGCATAAAGGACATCCCAAGAGCATCAAGTTCAGGTGATTAATGAGACTGCATGACTGAATATCACAGGTCTCCTACCATAGAAGTTCACCACAAAATCAGAAACTCAAAACAGATCAATTTAAGAAGCAGAAGCAAACAAGAAGAGTCTCACAAATAATGGGAAAACAAAGAAACAAACCCCAATCAAAATGAAAGGGGGACTCCTCAGAAAGAGTGATAAGTGAAAGAGAGGCAAGCCAACCATCAGATATTGAGTTCAATATAATGGTTATAAGGAAGCTCAATTTGCTCAGTTCAAAAACTAGAGAAACTGCAAAGAACTTCTTGCAAACTATATCAGCATAAAAAAGGCCATATAATATAAAAAAGTCAACAAGGGCCAAGAGGAAATGAAGAATACAATTTCTGATTTGAAGAACACAATAGAAGGAAATCAAAAGCAGGCTAAATGAAGGAAAGGATCAAAATGGCAAGCTGGAGGACAAGGTAGAAAAAAACTCCCAGAAAGAGCAAGAAAAGGAAAAAAGGCTCAAAAAGAACAAAGAAAGGTTAAGGGAACTGCAGGAGAACATGAAATGGAATTATATCCTTATAATAGGGAAACCAGAAGAAGAGGAGGAGCATGAAATTGAAAACAGGTTTGAAAAAGTAATGATGGAAAACTTCCCTAATTTGATGAGAGAAAAAGCCACAAGAGTCCAGGAATCAGAGAGGGGCCCAATCAAGAGGAACACAAAGAGGCCCACTGCAAGGCACATCATAATTAAAATGACAAAATTCCAAGACAAAGAGAGAATCTTAAATGTAGCAAGGGAGAAGCAGGAAACAACATACAAGGAGGCCCCATAAGGCTAGCAGGTGACTTCTCAACAGAAACATTACAAGCCAGAAGGCAATGGCAAGAAATATTCCAAGTAATGAAAAGTAAAGCCCTGCAACCAAGACTGCTCTATCTAGAAGGGCTCTTAATTAAAACAGAAGGCCAAGTAAGGAGCTTCCCAGACAAAAGAAGGCTAAAAGAACACACCTCCACCAAACCAGCATTGCAAGATACGTTAAAGGGACTGCTTTAATAAGAGAAATAAAAACAATGAGAGACAGAAGAACACAAATGCAAAGGGGGTAAAATGTCAATGAATAAGTGTCTATCAATAATAACCTTAAATGCAAGTGGATTAAATGCTATAATCAAAAGACACAGGGTAGCTGAATGGATAAGAAAACATGACCTACATCTATGCTGCCTATAACAGACCCACCTTAGAATAAAAACTTACAAGGACTGAATTTGAAGGATTGGAAAAATACATTCCAAGGAAAGGGATAAAAAAATAGAGTAACAATACTTACAGCTGAGAAAATAGACTTCAAAACAAAGACCATAAAGAGAAACTGAAGGACACTTCATAATACTTGAAGGAATGATCCATCAAGAAGTCATAAATAATGTGAACATATATGTACTCCATCATAGGGGCACCCAAATATGTAAGGAAATTCCTGGAGGACTTCAAGAAAGATATAGACAGCAACACGATTATAGTAGGGAATTTTAACACCCCACTGTTAACAATGAACAGATCATCCAAACAAAATATCTACAAGGATATTGAGGCATTGAACAATGCCCTGGATCAAATGGAATTAACTGATATATATAGAACCTTTCATCCCAAAAAATCAAAATACACATTCTTTTCAAATTCACATGGAATGTTTTCAAAGATAGAACACATGAGAGGACATAAAACAACCCTCAACAATTTCAACAAAATTGAAATCATATCAACTATCTTCTTAGATCATAAGGGCTTGAGAGTAGAAACCAACATCAAGAAAATAATTTAAAAAACACTCAAATGCATGGATATTGAATAGCATGCTATTAAACAATGAATGGGAAAAATTCTGGCCAAGATGGAGGCATAGGTAGAAACCCTCCACTTCCTCACACAACCAAGAGGAGGATAACAACCAATTATCCTTGTTTGTTGATGTTTAAAATCAACAAACATCCATAAGTACCAGAAAATCAAACTACATGGAACTCCTACAACCATGGCATTAAAGAAACAAACAGAACAACCAGATCAGTAAGAGGGGCAAATAGAGAGAATCCACTGCAAGGTGGTGGACTATACAGGCAGGGCTGAAAGAAATCATGGTGAGGCAGTGGACTGCACAGGTGGGGCTGACTTAAGGGGAAACTGAGACTCAGTGCTGACTGTGGACTACAGCAGTTGCCATGGGGGGAGAAGCTCCCAATCTCACATGAGAGTTTGTTGGAAAGTGGGCTAGAGCTGAGCAGGCAACCTGCATTGTTCCCTCTGTGCAGGACTGTTATATAATATAATTTCCAAATTATATGAGTGCCAGAAGGAGAGGAACAACAGCAAGAAATTGAGAACTTATTTGAAAAAATAATGAAGGAAAAATTCCCCAATATGGCAAAGGAAATAGACTTCCTGGAAGTCCAGGAAGCCCAGAGAGTCCCAAAGAAGTCGGATCCAAAGAGGAACACACCAAGGCACATCATTAATAAGTTACCCAGGATTAAAGATAAAGAGACAATCTTAAAAGCAGCAAGAGGAAAGAGGAAAGGAAAAGTTTCCTACAAAGCAGTTCCCATTAGACTATCAACTGATTTCTCAAAAGAAATATTACAGGTGAGAAGGGGCTGGAAAGAAATATTCAAAGTCATGAGAGGCAAGGACCTACATCCAAGATGACTCTATCCAGCAAAGCTTTCATTTAGAATGGAAGGGCAGATAAATTGCTTCCCAGATAAGGTCAAGTTAAAGGAGTTCATCATTACCAAGCCCTTATTATATGGCATATTAAAGGTACTTATCCAAGAAAAAGAATATGAAAAATATGAACAGTAAAATGACAACAAACTCACAACTATCAACAAATGAACTTAAAAAAACAAACAAAAAAACAATGAAAACAAAAACTAAGCAAACAACTAGAACTGGAACAGAATCAGAGAAATGGACATTACATGGAGGGATTCAGTGAGGAGGGGAAGGGAGGAATAGGGAGAGAAAGGTACAGGGAAGAAGAAGAATAATTGGTAGGCATAAAATAGACAGGGAAAGGTCAAAACATGTCACAGGAAACAGAGAACTCAAGAACTTATATGTACAACTCATGGACATGAACTAAGAGGGGGATGCTGGAAGGTTAAGGGATGCAGGGAGGAGGGAGCATAGAGGGAAAAAATTGGGAAAACTAATAGTATAATCAATAAATATTTACAAAACAAAATACAGATTCTGCTGTTCCCCCCACCAAAAAACAAACAAACAAACAAACAAACAATGAATGGGTCAAGAATGAGATCAAGGAAGAAATCAGAAAGTTTCTGGAAACAAATAAAATGAACTCACAACAGTCCAGAAATTATGGGACACAGTGCAGGCAGTCCTGAGAAGGATTTTCATAGTGCTGCAGGCATACTCTAAAAAGATAGCAACATTTCAAATAAAAAACCTAACCCTACATCTAGAAGAACTGGAGGAACAACAACAAAGAAAGCCCAGAGCAAGTAGAAGGAAGGAAATAACCAAGACCAGAGCAAAATTAAATGACTTGGAAACTAAAAGAACAATTCTAAGGATCCATAAATCCAGGAGATGGTTATTTGAAAAGATAAACAAAATTTACGCCTTTAAGCTGACTCATAGAGAAAAAAAAGACAAAGAGAACCCAAATAAACACAATCAGATATGAAAGTGTAGAAATTATAACTGATACCATCGAAATACAAAGGATTGTAAGAAATTACTATAAGCAACTATGTGTCAAAAATTTTGAAAACCTGGGTGAAGTGGACAAATTTCTAGAAAAATATAAATTCCAAAACTGAATGAACAAGAAGCAGAAATCCTGAATAGACTGATAACAGCTGGTGAAATTGTACCAGTAATCAAAAAACTCCAATCACCCAAAAGCCCTGGACAGTAAATTTTCACAGGGCAATTTTACAAAACATTTAAGGAAGAGTTCCAATTTCCTTCCCATCACTGTTGGTTCCTGGTACATTTTTTCTTTATTTCACTTAGCATAGACTTCATTTTTTTTCATCTGATTTGTGACCATATTCAACAAATTCTGTGAGCATCCTGATTACCAGTGTTTTGAACTGTGCATCTGATAGGTTGACTAACTCTTTGTCACTTAGTTATATTTTTTCTGGAGCTTTGATCTGTTCTCAATTTGGCTTTTTTTTTTTTGTCTCAGCACACCTATTACATAGTAAGGGGTGGAGCCTTAGGTGTTCAACAGGGAGAACAGAATGAAGAAAGAAGAATTCAGAAACACGAGGAGAAGCTTAAGAACCTACAGGATATCTTTAAAGATTCCAACATCTGAATCATAGGGGTGCCAGAAGGAGAAGAGGAAGAGTGAGAAATTGAAAACTTATTTGAACAAATAATGCAGGAGAATTTTCCAAATCTGGCAAAGGAAATAGACTTCCAGAAAGTCCAGGAAGCTCAGAGAGTCCCAGAGAAGTTGGACTCAAGGAGAAACATAATAATTACCATGGCACATCATAATTACATTAGTCACCCAGAAGGACACTTCATAATACTCAAGGGAAGAATCCACCAAGAAGATATAAACATTGTAATCATATATGCACCCAACATAGGAGTACCCAAATACATAAAGAAAATCTTAGAGGACTTCAAGAAAGACATTGACAGCAACACAATTATAGTGGGGGACTTTAAGACCCCACTGTCAAAAATGGACAGATCTTCCAAACAAAATATCAACAAAGATATTGTGGCATTGAACAATGCTGAAGATGAAATGGACTTAACTGATATATAGAGAGAGCCCTCCAACCCAAAGAAGCTAAATATACATTCTTTTCAAATTCACATGGAACATTTCCAAAGATAGACCACATGAGAGGACACAAAACAAGCCTCAAAAATTTCAAGAAAATTTAAATCATACCAAGCACTTTCTCGGATCACAAGGGACTGAAACTAGAAACCAACCCCAAGGGGAAAAAAAAACAAAAAACACTCAAAATCATGGAGAGTAAATAGCATGCTATTAAACAATGAATGGGACAAGAATGAAATTAGGGAAGAAATCAAAAAGTGTCTGGAAACAAATACAAACGAACTCACAACAACCCAAAACTTATGGGACACAGCCAAGGCAGTCCTAAGAGGGAAGTTCATAGCAATACAGGCCTCACTAAAAAAGAAAGAAACATTTCAAACAGACGACCTAACTCTACACATACAAGAACTCGAGGAACAGCAACAAAGACAGCCCAGAACAAGTAGAAGGAAGGAAATAACCAAGATCAGAGCAGAATTAAATGACATAGAGACTAAAAGCACAATCCTAAGGATCAATGAGTCCAGGAGCTGGTTCTTCGAAAAGATAAACAAAATCAATAAGCCTTTAAGCAGACTCATCAAGACAAAAAGAGAGAAGACCCAAGTAAACACAATCAGAAATGAAAGAGGAGAGATTGCAACAGATACCACAGTAATACAAAGGATTGTAAGAAGTTACTACGAAGAACTGTATGCCAAGAAATTTGAGAACCTAGGTGAAATGGACAAATTTCTAGAAAAATATAATCTTCCAAAACTCAATGAAGAAGAAGCAGAAAGTCTGAACAGACCAATAACAGCAAAAGAAATTGAAGCAGTAATAAATAAACTCCCATCACACAAAAGCCCTGGACCAGATGGTTTCACAGGAGAATTCTATAAAGCATTTAAAGAAAAGCCAACCCCACCCTTCACAGACTATTCTAAAAAAATCCAAAAAGATGGAAGACTCCCGAACTCTTTTTATGAGTCCGGTATCATCCTAATTCCAAAACCAGATAAAGACACAACAAAGAAAGAAAATTTCAGGCCAATATTGCTGATGAATATAGATGCTAAAATCCTCAACAATATATTGGCAAACCACATCCAACAATACATTAAAAAGATCATACACCATGACCAAGTGGGGTTCATATTCTCAAATCAGTAAATGTAATACATCACATAAACAAAAGCAAAGACAAAAATCACATGATCATATCAATAGATGCAGAAAAAGCATTTGATATGGTATAGCACTAACTTATGATAAAAATATTCATCAAGGTGTGAGTAGGAGCATTCCTTAACATAATAAAAGCCATATATGAAAAGCCTATAGCCAACATCATTTCAACATACAAAACTAAAAGCTTTCTAAGATGAGGAACAAGACAAAGATTCTCTTTCCTCCACTTCTATTCAACATAGTATTGCAATTTCTAGCCATAGAAATCTGACAAGAGGAAGAAATAAGAGGCATACAAATTGAAAAGGAGGAAGCACAACTGTCATTGTTTGTATATGACATGGTAGTGTACATAGAACACCTTATAGACTCCACCAAAAAACCACTTGACCTAATCAGTGAATTTGGCAAAACAGCAGAATACAAAGTCAATATTCAGAAATAGGAGGCACCTTTTGTTCCTTCAAATCTTTGTTTAAATGTCCCATAATCAGAGTGGTATTCCTAACTACCACATATGAAATTTGCCCTCATGGTTCTACCCATTCCTGATTTGCTTTTCTCCATAGCACCTGATGTGGAAGAAGAAAAAATTTTTCTCTAACCATAAGGTTCTTTCAGCTGATCTAATAATCAAACAAGCATGAAACATATTAGCTACTGAATATGACCAAATTTAATTACATGCATATGTGTGGGAACCCCACACACGTGAGAAATTCAGAGACTCCATGTACCTCAGAGTTTCCCAGGCAGAAAGTGAAAATGAGGTATATATGACACTCTGGGCTAAGGATCACCCTATTGATTTTAGAGGGGAGGAAGGTCATCGCAGGACAATAAGAGCTGATGTTTAGTCATTAGAAATCTGCCTTGTCCTATAGATGGGTTAAAAATATTAGCTTTGATAATCTCTTAATACGGGCAAGGCCTTCATTTCAAATTCTTCTAGGTATTTGGGGGTGGGGCAGAAGTTTCTCTTGAGCCCTCAGCATCTTGTTTCCTTTTAGATCAAAACAATCCGTGTATCAAAGAGGTACATTTTAGGGTGAATTTTTCTGAACCCATACACTAACATATTGTACCTATTCTTTTTGTTTTTCAATTAACAGCTTTTATTATGTCAGGAATCATAAATATTCCTCACATACTGAAATGAATTTGTATAAATAGATTATAATCTCTGTTGAAGAGTTTGCAGAAAATCTGATTCATATGTATTACACTTAGGAATGTTCAAAGACATCTCTAGAGTTTTTTAGAAGGAAAATCTCATTGACAACTACAGTGAACTGGTTGAGACATATTTACTTTCAGATTCATAAACCTGTAGATTATAAGTCATGTAGTAGACTGTACATGCAAGACCTCACTGGAATACACTTTTCTGCTTGAAAGAATATATTACAAAAATCTGTGGGCAAGAGGCTTATTCTATTTCAAAACTGACATAATTTCATGAATCCATTGACTGTTTTAGACATGTAACCATGTATTTTAGTAACTCCTCAAGAATGTACTCATTCTTGACCTGCACTTATTGAAGAACACAGAGTTAACATTGGTTACCTAGTACAAACTCAAGAAATTTAAAGCTTAACCTATGTATGAACTTCAAAACAAACAGTAATTTATAATGTTTCCTCTAATGTAACAAGAACTTAGCTTTTACATGTAATTTTCACAAAACATTAGGGAAAGATGTAATCATTGTTAAAATGTTACTTTTGTTTCTGAGCAGAACATTTATCCAAATAGTAACTTCAACTCAAAAGAAACAGGACAGCTATGTATAATGGCAATTCTAATGTTATAACAAGCAATAGCACTAAACAAAAGTACACCTTAGTTTAATTTAGTTCCAGACTTAAACTTATACCTGAGACTAAAATTATTTCTTTTTTAATTTATTGTTCAGTTACAGTTGTCTCACCTTTTTCCCCATTTCTCATACCTACCCAGCCCGCCCCCATAGTCAATTGTCTGTGCCCATGAATCCGCTATTCGTGTTCCTTTGCTTGTTCCTCCCCCTTATTTCCCCTATTATCCCCCTACTGCTCCCCTCTGGTCACTGCCAATTTGTTCTTCATTTCCAAGTCTCTGGTTCTATTTTGCTCATTTGTTTGTTTTCTTGATTAGGTTCCACTTATAGGTGAGATCATATGGTATTTGTCTTTCATTACCTGGCTTCTTCACTTAGCATAATGCTCTCCAGTTCCATCCATGCCATCTTTCTTTCTTTCTGCTGCATAGAATTCCATTGTGTAACTTTACCATAGTTTTTTGATCCATTCATTTACTGATGGGTACTTAGGCTGTTTCTAGCACTTGGCTATTGTAAATAATGCTGCTATGAACATTGGGGTGCATAGGTTTTTTTGAATTGGTGTTTCAGGATTCTCAGGGTATAGTCCCAGCAGTGGGATCACTGGATTGAAAGACAGTCCTAACTTTGGTTTTTTGAGAACATTCCACATTGTTTTCCACAGTGGCTCCACTAGCCTTCTTTCCCACCAACAGTATACTAGGGTTTCTTGTTCTCCACAGTTTCTCCAGCACTTTTTTTGTTGATTTATTAATGATGGTCATTCTGATGGGTACAAAGTGGTATCTCATTGTGGTTTTAATTTGCATCTCTCTGATCGTTACTGATGTTGAGCATTTTTTTCATGTGTCTACAGTCTCTTGAATGTCCTCATTGGAGAAGCATCTGTTCAGGTCCTTTGCCCATTTTTAAAATTGTATTGCTTGTCTTCCTGGTGTGGAGTTGTGTGAGTTCTTTATATATTTAGGAGATCAAACCCTTCTCCAAGGCATCATTGGCAATATGTTTTCCCATACGGCTGGTTACTTTTCCATTTTGTTGATGTTACCTTTAGCCATGCAGATGCTTTTTGGTTTGATGTGGTCCCACATATTGTTTCTATTTACTTGTGTGTGTGTGTTCCTTCTACTAGAATGTAAGCACTATGAAAAAGTAACTTTCTTTTTGTTTGTTCTTATATTCCTAGTGCCTAATCAGTGCCTGGATCATGTCTGGACTTCAATAAATATTTGTGGAATAAAAAGATAAAAATATATGAGAAGTGAAAATATAAGGAGAGAAAGACTCAGTTGCTAACTCTTGTAAGAAGCAGCCATTTCATCTAAATTGAGATGGCCTGAGGATGTTTCTGGCATGGAGCCAGATTGTTAAAGCAGTGCTGTTCAAAACCAATCACATTCATTCCTTGCTTGATGATTTATTTTAATGGTTCCTTATTCATCATGAGTTGTCAAATTATGGTCTATGGATCAAATTCTTTGCAACACCTGTTTTTGTAAACAAAGTTTTATTGGCATACAGCCATGCTCATTCATTTATGTACTATTCATGGCTGCTTTCTCACTACAACAACAGAGCTGAGTAACGTTGCAATACAGACCACATGGCTCACAAAGCCTGAACTATTTATGACCTGGTTCTTTATTTTAAAAAGTTTTATGACCCTTGCTATTTACTAGATGAAATACAATGTTCTTCAGATCTGCCTCCTATGTAGAAAATCAGTTGAGATTTGATCAAAAGCTTGGAATCACATGGGTTCAAATGTCAACTCTGCCAATTATTAGCTGTAGGAATTTGTGTTGAGTTACTTAACATTTTTAATCTGTTTCCTCATATGAAAAATGGTGCTCACCTCATTTGTGTTAGAATTAAATTATTGTCTGTATGGTTCTTACCACAGAGCCTGACACATGAAAGGCACACATGCAATTTAAGCTACAATTTTATTTTATTATTAACTCTCTGGCTACTTCATGCCCCATGTTTCATTTATTATTAACACTCAACTGCTGAGCATTCTTGTATGCTGCAAATTGCTTCTGGCTTCCATAATTTGTGTACCAATTTCTCTTTCCTGGAACACATAATTGAAACTTAGCTTGCCTTTGCAGACCTTTGCTAAAGCTCCTTCTGTCAGAAAACTTCTGTAAAAACCATGGGTAGTGTCACTCGTCCATCTTTGTCTTATAGAAAATGTACAACATACCAATTGAAATAATGTAAGTCTCTGTCTCCAAGACTAAAAGTACCTGGTGGTGGTGGTAGTAGTATGTACAGGAGGAGTGGGGGGGAATGGTTCTTACTCATTTTTCTGTTCTAATACCCAGCTTAGTGTTTGGAACATCACTAATAGTTTTCACTAATCAGTTACTCTAAGGAGGTGATGCTACATTTTGTTCATTTTATTTTGTTAACATATAGCCTGCACTTATTTTTAATTGAAAGGAGAACATTGATGCTGGCTTAAACTTCTGTGAAAGAGTGAGGAAGGAGTTGCCTCAGCTCAGAGTCAGCTTTGAAAGGTTATGTTGGCTCAGGGCAGACTGCAGAGAAAGAGCAGTCAATTTCCTATACAGGTAGCTATGACAGTAAAATGAGCAATGCACTATCTCTCTGATGACATTTGGTAGCTTGAGTCCCGCCTCTGCCACTTAATGATATGATTTTAGTTTTTAAGTTCTCTGAGTCTCAGTTTCTCATTGTAAAATTATTCTCTCACTTACTTAGGATAAGGACTCTGACAGATGAGTTTAGTAAAAGCTCTTGCTAAATTGGTCTATACTCATTAAGCACAATTATCCTTAAGCTATTTAGGTGGGCCTATTGTCCTGGTTTATTGAGTGTGGAGCAGAAATGGGACCAGCATGGGTTGGATTATACATAATTTCATTTGGTAAAGGCAAGGTTGGTTCTATGTGCTTGGTTCATTTCAGCAGATAGTGCAGGCCACAAATACTTGTGTGGCAAACATTAACACAAAGCACAAAGCAATTATTTGACCCAATGATGAAATGCTTTTGAAAACATTTCTTCACAGGAGACAACCAACTTATCAACACATGACTTTGAGGTATTTTATTGCAAAGAGTTAGTTATCTCTGTGATCCAAAAGCAATGTGATTCTGTTTATGTTAATTTTTCCCATATAACAATGTTGTATGAATTTAATTATATAAAACAACACACATTTATTATCTCAAAGTTTCTGTGGGCCAGGAAGGAGTATAGGCACAGCTTAGCTGGGTCTTCTGCTTAATGTCTCACAAAGTTTTAGTCAGTGTGTCAGTCAGGAGTGGGTTCTCATCAGAGGTCCAATAGTGGAAAGTATGTGTGTTTGTATGTGTGTATTTCAAGAGGAGGTATGCTCTATGAGAAAATATATTTTTGTCTCTTTTGTCCATGGTTCTATCTTTAGCACCTAGATCAGTAGTGATGGGGTAACTCAAGATTTGGAAAAAAATATTTAGCTTTAAGGTATAGTTAATAAGCTTAGTAGTTAATGCATATAAAAAGCTATTGTTTCAGGAACTGGAGGTATGATCCCTCCTGACTCCAGGAGACCCACAGACAAATTTGACCTCTGTGCCCCAGAAATACTGCAAGCAATTCAGATGGTATCTGATACATTGTGCTTCAGAAATATTCATTTGCAGCCCTGGACACAGTTAAAGAGTCACCTGTCAACAGATGAAAGAATACTAGGTAAATTGCTGGACTTTAGGTTTTATCTGATTAAACTTTCCCCTGAATTCCAAACCTCTTACCTACTTTTTTTTCCTGAATTCCAAATCTTTTACTTACACTTTTCTTCTCCTTATAAAAAAGCTCCTACCCTTTGCAACAGCATGGATGGAACTGGAAAACATTATGCTAAGTGAAATAAACCAGGTGGTGAAAGACAAATACCATATGATCTCACCTTTAACAGTAATCTAATCAACAAAACAAACAAACAAGCAAAATATAACCAAAGACACTGAAACTGAGAACAGGCTGACAGTGACCAGAAGGAAGAGGGGAGGGAATTTCAGGGGAAGGGGAGAAGGGTTTGAAGGAACTAGTATAAAGGAGGGGGGGTGGAGACGGGAGGGAGGTGGGGAGGTGGGGAGGGCTTGGGGGTGGGCTGGGATGGGGTAAAAGGCAGAAAACTGTACTTTAACAACAATTGAAATAAAAAAAAGATTTCCAGGAAAAAAAAAGTTCAGCTTGAGATAAAATGTAAGATGGTCCATTAGTGTACATAAGCCACTGTCTTCTCAGATTGCCAGCCATCTGAATAAAGTGCCCATAAAAATTCAATAATTTTCTCTTCTTTTTGGTTCTGGTAGTGACAGGTAGCACTAATGCTGACTTTTCCAGTTTCAGTACCTAAAATGAGAGATGCTTAATAATTTATGGAATGAATGAATTAATGAACAAATGAATGCCCATTATGTGCATAGCACTGACAATTATTTAGGGATGTAGCAGTGCATGAGATACTTAGTTTGCAGCATTTTGTACACCAAAATAACATAAACCATCATCTTCTTAATAATACACTCAAGTTGTTGGATGTAAAACATTTGACAACAGTTATGGAATTGTTTTAAACTTAGTGAAGACATGTGGCTATTCAATTTCCAAAGTCCAATGATTTTTATGATTTAAAGTGCTTGACCAAGTCATCTTTCTAAAACTAATTATGAGAAAATAGATCTTTCATGTTGGAGAATTATAATATAATTTAAAAAATTATTTGACCCTGCCTCTTCGTCAAATCACTTTTTTTTGCATAGGACAAATTTTCATCTTAGCCACTGAAGAGTTATGCCTGCAGTAACTTGTAATGACTGCCATCTGTTAAAGAGAAATCCTTAACATTATAGAATTTTAGAATGTTATAACTTTAGGGTTCCTTGATCCAGAATACAGAAAACCAGCACTCCGTAGCTTCAACAAATGTTTTCTTTTTCTTTTTTACACTGAAATTCTAGTGCCAAACAATCAGTCCTTGCATCATCCTCACAAGCAGAAAACAATCCATATTCCATACTTGAGTATGAAGATAAAAAAAAGAAAAGAAAGCAGAACATTTTGGATTCCAAACAGCACATGGAAAGCTTTGTACACCAGGACGTCTGGGAACATCAGTGACAGGATGTCTTCTCACAGCTGCTGGAGCCCCTCTGATGAGAAGGCTTTATGGAAAAAAAATAAGCAATCAACATTCTGCAAAGGATGACATTTTCTATTAAACTATCCCCACTTTTTATATAACACAGCTGCAACAGCTTTATGTGGCTTTTCCTAATGATACCTATCTTACAAGCATTCACAGTAGCAAAATAGTTTGTCAATGACTCCCTCTAAATTCATAGTGTTTTAGAGAAATGACTTCCCACTTCACCTGAAAATCCCCACCCCACTCCCAGAGACTTCAAAATGTCTGTATTTATTGGTGACTCTAACAAACAGAGAACTTTAAAATGGGCCACTGAATGTGAAGAGAAAGCTCTTATCAGTGGCATCCCAGTAACATCTTCCTAATGGAGACGGTGTTGTTCTTCAAAAAAGCTGGGGTATGAATTGATCACTGATCATTTAGTACAGTGCCTTCTATACTCACTCCATAAATTCTCACTGAGTGAATGAATGAAGAATTAACTTCTATAGGTTTCCTTTTATTTAAAAAGTAAGATAGTTTTCATGTTTAGCAAGTTGCCGTTAAATGCAGTGATTGTAAATATGTCTTCTAAGTGCTCTCAGCTTGTGTTGATGCTATTCTTCTACAGTAAATTGTTACTATTTTCCACATGTGTGTATTACACTGAGTTATATATACAATTGATAAATAACATCATATCTTGAAGAAATTATTCGTATTAATCTTGAATGAGCAGTTCTGGCTGTGGCATTTGATGGCTCATATTAAAGTTGTAGTTTTGAAAATTAAAGATATACTTCAAACCTCTTAACTTTTATGGCTTTAATGTTTAGAAGATACTCTGCAATTATTTGGCCACATATTGGAATAGATCCTAAGAGCAATTTTATAAACTTAAGGCTCAATTTTGCAATATTTAAGCTAAAAGATAATACATCTTCTCCAGTTTTTTTTTCTGGTTTATGTATAATTATTTCTGGTTTATGTATTATTATTTGTTGAGCATTTTAGATGACATGGTGAAAACAAAACAAAAATATGACTAATATAAAGTAATTTACAATTAAAATGTTTTAGAAGTTAAAAATACTTTGTCATTCACATTATTATAACCTAAAAGTTACTTTAAGGAACATTTTTCTGTTTATTTTTGACATCAGGTACCTCTGTTATATTCTTTTAAATCAACCTATACTTTTTCCACAGTACTGATTTGTCATAAATTTTGATTATATATTTATATGATTTGTTGATTAATTAAGAGGAATCTACATAAGAACAAGGATCATGTCTGTTGTGCTCACCAGTGATTCTCAGCACATAACACAGTTTTTCACACAAATGGATCCTCAATAAATATTTCTTTAATGAATTAATGAGTAGAGCAATTGCTAGGGGAATTTTAGCTAGCAGATTTATTTTTAATATTAGCATAGCATTTAGTTTCATGGATAGATATTATATAATTTGCTGATGTCATCATGTAAGACATTCATTTTTGCTAATCTTTTACCATTTAAGTAATATAATTGCTATTCACATTTGCCTATGAAATGTATTATAGCATTTCAAACTAATATTAAAAGATTTTATAACACATCACAAAATAGCCCCAAAACAGACTGAGAAACAACAGAAAGAATGTCAGTATTATGTTAATTAATGCATTGGCCCCCTGGATATGAGTCTGTATATCTAAATTCCATGATTTAATATTTTCTTTTTTCTTAAATAATTTTATATCAAAGCCTCAACATTAAAATATTCTTTATGTTTGCATGCCCTTAATTTTCTTACATTCTGACTTAAAATATTTAAGCCAAGCATACAAGATCTGTCTGGAAAAAGTTTAACCAATGCTAATGTAATGAGAACAGTTTGAGCGACATTGATGTAACCTGGTAGCCAAGGAGAGTAGACTGGAACATGCATGAGTGAACAATGATGACTTATTGTACTGGTCAGTGAGGGCAGTAGACACCGTTGAATGAGTATGTGTACTGTGTGGCCATTTTATTAAAAATGACTGAGTGATTAGAGCAAAGAATCTGTATCAGATTTTGTATGAAGCTTGAACATTCCTCTGTGGAAGCTATCCAGATGATTCAGGAGGTGACAGCTATGGGAAACAGGTGATTGGCAGCTTCATCACAGCAACATGTCTACTCATTCATCATGTTTCATGCAGAGATTTTTGATGAAACATCAAATCACCCAGGTGACTTAGCCCCCTGTTATATCTCAGATTTGGTGCCCTGTGACTTCTGACTTTTCCCAAAACTAAAATCACGTTTGAAAGGGAAGAGATTTCAGACCAATTGATGAGATTCATTCATCAGTAGGGCAGCTGATGGTGACTGGGAGAGCTGTTTGAAGAGCTGTTCCAAGGTCCCTACTTTAAAGGGGACTGAGGCATCATTGTCCAATGTACAATGTTTCTTTTATCTTGTATCTCCTTCAATAAATGCCTCTATTTTTCATAGTTTACGGCTTGATAACTTCTGGACAAACGTCATATAATTATAAAAGACACAATTTCCACTACAATCATAAGTTTTTTTTATCTGCTTGTTTATTGAAATCACACCTTTCTCTGGCTGCTGGGACATGCTAACATGACAAAACTGCCCTGAGAAGTAGCACTGTTTTTGATTTCTGCTGAGTGTGAAAATAATGCCACAGGTGCAGGCTCATGCAAAGACCAAATAGCAGTGGCCTCTACTTTAAAAATATTATATCACAAGCCTCTATCTAACTGACAAAATTATTCATTACTGTATTGAGGAGTAAATAATATAAGATAAAGCTGACCACAAAATATATTATATTCAAGGTCAAATAGTATTTTTGAAACAAGTAATGTTTGTTTTGGTTTTTGGTGCAGACTAGTCTTCTTCTTTTAAAATATTTATTTTTACAGAGGGGAAGGGAGAGAGAAAGAGAGGGAGAGAAACATCAATGTGTGCTTGCCTCTTGTGGGTCCCCCACTGGTGACCTGGCCCACAACCCAGGCATGTGTCCTGACCGAGAATCAAACCTGCAACCCTCTGGTTCGCAGGCCAGCACTCAGTCCTCTGAGCCAGGGCCAGACTAGTCTTCTTTTAAATGCAAAGTACAATGACAGTGAAGAAAGAGATAGGTCAATTTAACACTAACTACAGGAAAAGAAGGGCAAATAAATGTCTAGTTCTTTTTATAATATGCATCAAAGGAATGCAATAAAGCTTGTGCAACATGGAATAAAATAGATCTGCATTATGAAGCATACAGAAGAAATAGCATTGGTGATAAAGTAGGTACCTAGTATAGCCAAGTCTGATTTAAGCCCTGGAGAAGGCCCTGTAGGACTTTCCAGGGGGTGGCCCAGACTATATTCTGGGGTCTCCTAGTAGGTAATAAATGGAAAAGCGGATCGAATCCAAAGGCAGAAGCAAAGAAAAGAGGGGGATTGCCATGGTGTAAATATGTAAATGAGTGTTTACACGGGTATAATAAAGCTTATTTTTGTTTCCTTCTGACCCAGTCCATGATTACATATACTAATCAGTGTTTCTTGTTACATATTTCCTCACTTTTGATACTTTCCCTAGACCAGAAAATGGTGTACTCTGGTGGCCAGTGTTGTATATTGAATTGGGATGGTAGTGATTTTAAGCAACCTCTCTCAGGGCCTTTTGTACTCCTATACCAACTGTATAATCCTTTGATCAGTCTCTGCCTAGGGATGACAGAGATTGCCCTGCATATTGAAGACTTGTGAACAATTTGCACAAGAGTGTGCTATATTTGAAGGCCCAACTCAAACTTCTTATCTGTCATGAATCTCTTGACATCCTTTCATAGAGACACTGTCTCTTTCTATCTCTCTTCCCCCCATCCTCACACGGGAGTTTTTGGTTTCCAGCTTCCTTGGATCTTTATGCCTTATTTGTGATATGTAAACACAGTTTTCTTACTTATCCTTTACAAACACTGAAGATGAACATTAACGTGGAAGTTAAATATGAAAACCTTCAGTTACTAACACACACAGACTCAGCTACACTCATTTGTACAGACTCTAGAAAGGGTAAAAAAATCCCTGGCTGGTGTAGCTCAGTGGATTGAGCATGGGCTGTGAACTAAAGCATCGCAGGTTCAATTCCCAGTCAGGGCACATGTCTGGGTTGCAGGCCACGGCCCCCAGCAAATGCACATTGATGTTTCTCTCTCTCTCTTTCTTTCTCCCTTCCCTCTCTAAAAATAAATAAATAAAATCTTTTTAATTTTTTTAAAAATAGGTTAAAAAAAGAAAGGATAAGTAAAGGTTCAGAATCATTTGAGTTTACTTTATGTTTTATTGCCATGCCCAGTCTTGGGTATTACATATCCTTGTATTGAAATAATATATGTTAAATAAACAATGATAATATAGTGATATTAAAGGTAAAAAAGAACTTTTTACTTCACTTGGTCTTGAAAATACAAATTTGCTATTTTTAAATTGTTTTCTGTTTAAAACTAAAGGATGAATAAAAAAACTAATTATTTTTTAAAAGATTTTATTTCTTTATTTTTAGAGAGGGAAGGAAGGGAGAGAGAGAGAGAGAGAAACATCAATGTGCGGTTACTGGGGGTCATGGCCTGCAACCCAGGCATGTAACCTGACTGGGAATCAAACCTGCGACACTTTGGTTCGCAGCCTGCGCTCAAGCCACTGAGCTACGCCAGCCAGGGCAAAAACTAATTATTTTTTATTACTATATGACTTTTACTGAAAACAATTTTGTCATATGAAGGAGGACAGTAGAAAAAATCCACTGCAGATTTCAAATACACTAGCAATACCATTGATATAAGCCTTTTTCCCAATTTGAAAAATGAGAATAGTATTACCTTTCTGAAAGGGCAATTGTGGAAATCTAATGAGGTAATACACAAAGGCCTTATCCCAGTGCCTGGCACTGAGTGAAAGTAAAGTAGCAGTAGTTATTTTAATGAAGAAAATGACATGGCACCTTATTGAGAATAGAAAACAAAGTAAATGAATAAATATATGATATGTTAGATAGGGATATTATGATAGGGAGAAGAAGTAAATAATTGTGAAGTGGCATGGTACTAAGATGCAGTTTTAGAGTGAGGATGTTCATTGTTGAGCAAGCTGCAAGAAGTCAAGGTTTAGTAAAAGAACTGTATGAGGGAACAGCATTCTGGGTTGGGGGAGAAAGAGAAAGGCTCTGATAAGTGAGTGTGTTTGGAATATTTCAGGCATAGCAAGGGGTCAACATGGCTGGGGCAGAGTTAGTGCAGGGGAAAACGCTAGGACAGATCTGGTAGTGTTCTACAAATCATAGAAAAATCTTTACTTTTCTCTGAGAGACATGAGAATCATTTCAAAGGTTTTGAGCCAGGGAGTGATAAGAATTGACTACATTTTAACAGGTCTGGCCCCTGAGCTGAAAATAGACTGAATGATTAGATTATGTCAGGATACAAGTTCCAAATTATTTCCATGGTCCACATGAAGTACAATGACAGGCTTGGCCAGGATGGTGGAACTGATAGTAGTGAGAACAAACTTTATTCTAGATGTATTTCAAGTATAAGTATAAGTTGAAAGTGTTATCTTCTGTTGTTCTTTCTTAACATGCACCCTAATTCTTTGCAATATTAATCACATCTGAGGATTTAGTTAATCAGTAGGTCCAACCGGTGGTCTCAGAGTCAAGTGAATGGATCTACTTATTATGGGACAACAATTAACAATGAATTTACATATTTTTCAAATGATAAAATAACATTATGTATCCTACAGCTTGATGATCTCATTTTTCTCCTACCTGTACATTGTGAACCCTTTAAATTGGGTAAAACTAACCTTCATCTTTCTCTTCATGAAAGTTTTTTTTTTCTTTTCTTGTTTTTATGCCAAGTCTTATCTAATCTAGACCATTAATGGATCTTTAACTTCTATTCACTTTAGGCTTGTCTATATAGAGGGAAGGGATCCATTTTTTCCAGCTTTATTATCTCTATTTTTTTATTCACAGAGAACACCCATGTGCTAGTTGGTAAAATCAACAGTTCCTCAATCTTTACTCTAATGACATTAAATTAATGTGATGGCCAGGGATCTGTATCTTAGGGATAAGTAAGATATGGCCATCTCCCACTAGTAACTTCTAATGTCAGTGGCAGATTCAAACTGATTGAAACTCTATAGTACTATGTAGTCAGTACTTTAGGAAAGAGAAAGCAAATAATTTTCTCTGGCCAGGGTGGAATCTTATAACTATAGAGGGCATCTGAGAAGGAGTTTCACCAGTGGAGAATGAGAGAAGGGGTCTCCCTGGAAAAACAGCAGGAAAAAGACTCAGAGCTATGATAATACACATTCTGTCCAAGGGATAGGGTATGTCATGTTCTATGTGTGGATAGATTGAGATAAGGTTGAAAAGATAGACTGAGAAATGGTTATGAAAAGCCCTGATACTAAATCACCATCTGATTCCAAGTTGACTTGCTGATTTTGCACAGAATCCAGAAGTGCTTATTATAATGGAAAATCTTTTGGTCATCCAATGTCAGCAGGACCTGAGCCTGAATAATGCTGGGGACTCAGACACATACTAAGAATGCATATTTTTTTTGCAAGAACAGTCCATTTTCACTACACATACATTTAAATTGTTTTTCTTTTAAAATGCTTATAGACACATAGGGAGTTTGAAAAAGGGTTACCAAAGGTCCTGTGTACCCTTCACTATCTAATGGTGGCATCTTCCTGGGTCAAACCAGGAAATTGACATCAGTATATTGCTGTTAAGAGGAATATAGACATTTCTCAGTTTTTATCATTTTAAACCTACATTTACATTTATGTGTGTGCATGTATAGTTCTTTTTAATTTTATCCCATTATACATTACTATAACTATCACTACAATCAAGATAACATAATTGTTCCATCACCACAAAAAATAACTGAGACTACCTCTTTAAATTCGCACCCACATACTACCCTACTTCTGCTCTTGTTCCTTAGCAACCATTAATTTGTCCTTCATTTCTATAGCTTTGTCATTTCAAGGATGTTATATAGTGAAATCATACAATTGTAAACTTTGAGACATTTTTCACTAAGCACGATGGCCTTGATGTCCAATCAGCCTGTTGCATATATCATTAGCTTGTTCCTTTTTATTACTGAGCATTGATTCATTGTGTGTACTAGAGTTTTTTCAACCATTCATTTATTGAAGGCCACTTGGGTTGTTTCTACTATTTTCCTTATGAACAAAGCTTCTATGAATATTCATGTACAGATATTTTTGTGAACACATTATTTTCATTTTCTGAGATGGTGCTCAACAGTACAATTACTTGGTCATATAAGCGTATGTTTTGTTTCATAATAAATGTCCACACTATTTTTAAGAATGCCTATACTATTTGACATTTCCTTCAGCAATGTGTGAGAAATTCAGTTTCTTCAAACTTTCCAGCGTTTAGCATTTCAGTAGGTTTTTAAATTTAATCTTTATTGTATTTTCCATTACCATTTAGTACCCTTATAACTCCTTCTCCCCAGCAATCACCACACTGTTTTCCATGTCCATGAATACTTTTTCCTTTTTGCTCAATCCCTCCACCCTCTCACCTCCCTCATCCTTTAGCTGTTAATCATTCTCTCTATCTATGAGTCTGTCTCTATTTTGCTTGTTAGTTCAGTTTGTTCATTAGATTCCATCTGTGAAATCATATGGTATTTGTCTTTCTCTGCCTGGCTTATTTCACTTAGCATAATGTGCTCTAGGTCCATGCATACTGTCACAAAGGGTAAAACTTTCTTATTTTTTATGACTAAGTATTCCATTGTGTAAATGTCTGATAGTTGTTTTATCCACTCATCTACTATTGGACACTTGTGCTGCTTCCATTTCTTGATGATTGTAAATAACATTGCAATGGACATAGGGGTGCTTATGTTCTTTCAAATTAGTGTTCAGGGTTCCTTCAGATATATTACAAGAGGTGGGATCACTGGGTCAAAAGGCAGGTCCATTTTTAATTTTTTTGAATTATCTCCATACTGTTTTCCACAGAGGCTGCACCTATCTGCATTCCCACAAACAGTACCTAATGGATAATGATTTTGAATATGTTCATGTCCTTCTTGCCATCTGCATCTTCTTTTTGTAGAAGTATCTTTTCATATTTTAAACCTATTTTATAATTGAATTATTTGCAAAAAAGAAAACTGTTGAGTTTTGAGATCTATTTACAAATTCTAGATATAAGATTTTGTTCAAATATATCATTTGCCAATATTTTTCCCAGTCTATAGCTTGTCTTTTCACTCAAATAATACATATTTTGCAGTATAAAACCTTTTAGTTTTGATGAAGTTTGATTTATTACTCTTTTAGGAATGGGATATGCTTTTGGTGTTATGTCTAAACACTACATTATTGCCTAAAACTAGGTGTTCTGGTTTCTTCTAAAACAGAACAAAGATGTTCTGTTTTCTTCTAAAAATTTTTTTAAAGATTTTATTTATTTATTTTTAGAGATGGAAGGGAGGGAGATAGAGAGAGACAGAGAAACTTCAATGTGCAGTTGCTGGGGGTGATGGCCTGCAACCCAAGCATGTATCCTGGCTGGGAATCGAACCTGGGACACTTTGGTTCCCAGCCTGAGCTAAATCCACTGAGCTACGCCAGCCAGGGCTCTTCTAAAAATTTTAAAGTTTCATATTTTACATTTAAATTCATGATTTATTTTAAATTAATTTTATATGCAGTGTGAAATTAGAATAAAGGGGTTTTGCATATGGATATTCAATTGTTCTAGCCCAATTTGTTGGAAAAAGAACTATCATTTCTCCATTGAATTTACTTTTGCATCTTGATCAAAAATCAATTGGGCATATTTGTGTTGTAATATTTCTGTGTTCTCTATCCAGTTCCATTGATTTATGTGTCTCTTTCTTCCCCAATAACACATTGTTTTGATTGCCGCTATATCATAATTCATAACCTCAGATTCCTCTTGCTTTGCTCTTTTTTGTCAGCATTGTTATAGCTATTCTAGTTTCTTTGCCTTTACATATAAATTTTAAAGTATGCTTATTTATATCTACAAAAAAAAACCTTGCTGGGTTTTCAATAGGAATTGCATTTAAGCTGTGTATCTACTTGGGGAAAACTAACATCTTTACCATGGTGAATCTTCCAATCCATGAACATAATATGTCTGTCAATTCATTTAAATCTTCTTAGATTTCTTTCTTCACTATGTATTAATCTTCAGTATACAGATCCTGTGTGTGTTTTGTTTGATATTTTTTGACTCAGTTGTGAATGGCATTGTATTTTAACTTTTGTTTCCATGTGTTTATTGCTAGTATATAGAATAAAGTAGATTTTTCTGTGTTGACCCTATATGTTGTGACATTGTTGAACTCACTTTTTAGTTATACCAGCTTTTTGGTAGATTCCTTGCTGTTTTCCACATAGAAATGGTGTCATCTGAAAATAAGGATAGTTCCTTTTCTTTCTTTCCATCTGCATGCCCTCATTTTATTTTCTTGCCCTATTGCAATGGTAAGATCTTTCTGTGCTATACTGAATACAAGTGGTGAGAGTGGACAGCCTTGCCTTGCTTGCAGTCTCAGGGGGAAAACATCATCTTTCACCTGTAAGCACAATATTAGCTATCAATTTTTTTTCTTGGTGAATTTTCTTTATCAATCTGAAGAAGATTCTCTGTTCTAAATTTACCCGTATTTTGCTATGTATAATGTGTACCAACATTTTTGGCCCAAACTTTCAGGAAAATGATCTTCATTTTAATTTCTTATTTATTTATTTATTTACTTGCTTACTTACTTACTTATTTATTTATTTATATTTAGATGCTTGTTTTTTGTATTATAAAGGGTATTATTTTGCATACAGATATTATATTGCTTTCTAGAGTTACACTTGTAATGCATAAGCATAAATAAAAGAATTAAAAACATTTTTATAGATATGGAATAAGTACTGCCAATGTGTAATGTGCATCCTTATTTTTCCCTAAAAAATTTGGGCAAAAAGTGCACCTTATACACAGGAAAATATGGTACTAAGATTTTTATGTTTACTGATTTTATTTTATTTATTTTTAAAGTATACTTTATTGACTATGCTATTACAGTTGTCCTGATTTTCCCCCTTCCCCCGCTGTACTCAGCACCCCCCATTCCCTCAGGCAATCTCCCCATCATTGTTTGCCCATGAGTCCATATAATTGTATGTCCATAAATTATATGTCCATGAGTCATGCATATAATTTCTTTGGCAACTCCATTTCTTATACTGTACTTTATATCCCCATGGCTATTCTGTAACTACCTATTTGTACTTCTTAATCTCCCATTTCTTCGTCCATTCCTGAACACCTTCCTCCCATCTGACAGCTATCAAAACACTCTCTGTATCCATAATTCTGTCTGGGTTCTTCTTTTTTAAGGTTTTATTTATTTATTTTTAGAGAGAGGGGAAGGGAAGGAGAGAGATAGAGAAACATCAATGTGTGGTTGCCTCTCATGTGGCCCCACTGGGCACCTGGCCCTCATCCCAGGCATGTGCCCTGATTGGGAATCAAACTGGCAGCTCTTTCTTGGACCCTCAGTCCACTGAGCCACACCAGCAAGGTGTCTCTGTTCTTGTTTGCTTTGTTTTTGTTTTTAGATTCAATTGTTGATAGATTTGTATTTACTGTCATTTTATTCTTCAAAGTGTTGATATACTTTTTCTTAAACAAATCCCTTTAATATTTCATATAATAATGATTTGTGATGATGAACTCCTTTAGTGTTTTTCTGATGTGGGAAGATGTTTATCCACCCTTCAATTCTAAATGATAGCTTTGCTGGGTAGAAAAATCTTGACTGTAGGTCCCTGCTTCTCATGACTTTGTATATTTTTGCCAATCCCTTCTAGCCTGCAAAGTTTCTTTAACAAATTAGCTGACAGTCTTATGGGAACTCCCCTGTAGTTGACTAACTTCTTTTCTCTTTCTGCTTTCAAGAATCTCTCTTTATGTTTAACATCTGGCAGTTTAATTATGATGTGTCTTGGATTGTGCCTCTTTGCATCTATCTTGTCTGTGCTTCCTGAAGTTGCGTGTCTATACCCTTCACCAAATGAGGGAAGTTTTCTTTCATTATTTTTTTCTAACAGATTTCAATTTCTTGCTCTTTCTCTTCTCCTTGTAGCACCCCTATGATGCAAATGTGGGATCTCTTGAAGTTGTCCCACAGGTTACTTATACCATCCTCATTTCTTTAGATTCTTTTCTCTTCTTACTGTTCTGATTGGTTGTTTTTGGCTTCCTTATGTTTGAAATCATTGATTTGATTTTCAGCATCATCCACTTTACTATTGTTTCCCTGTAAATTGTTCTATATTTCAATTAGTGTATCCTTTTTTTCTGACTGGATCTTTTTTATGCTGCTGAGGTTCTCACTAAGTCCTTGAGCATCCTTATAACCAGTGTTTTGAACTCTGCATCTGAGAGATGGCTTATCTCCATTTCCTTTAGCTCCTTTCCTAGAGCTTTGATCTATTCTTTTATTTGGGCCATATTTCTTTGTCTCCTCATTTTAGCAGTCTCTCTGTATTTGTTTCTATGTACAGCTGCTTTCACCATGTCTTGGTAATGTTGCCTAATATAGTAGGTATCCTGTAGGGTCCAGTACCACATCCTCCTCTATCACCCAAGCTGGGTAAGCAATGTGTGCTTTTCGTGTGGGTTGAATACACCTTCCTCTTGTAGTTGAGCCTTGGTTGCTGTTGGCAGGTCAATGGGAGGGATTTATTCAGGGCAATCAGCTGCAAGAATTGGCTGTGACCACTGCCCACCAACCTCCACCCCCTCTGGAGAATCAGCTGTGTAGGGGCAGGGTGGTGATGCTCCAATGTAGCTACCTACCTGGTGCACTGGCTCTGTGGTTTCCTGGGTGGTACAGGCCAAAGTCAGTCCCCATCTGTTTCACTCAGGCCACACTTCCTGAGGTATAAAGCAATCTGAGAGGGCTTCTAGTTGTGCTGGGCTTAGAGATGCCTAGGTGAAGCCAAGCTGAGAAACTAGGCTGGCTGCTGCTAATGCCAGGCTTGGAGCTCACTGAGGCCAGCTGTTGCTTTTTTTTTTTTTTTTGAGAGGATTTAGGAAGATGTGAAGCATGAGCCAAGTGCAGCTGTTCATATTGAAAGGCAGCTTGAGTAGGCCCCAAAACTGGGTGGGATTGAGACTCAGGATCTCCAAGGCAGGTCAAACATATTTAGCCAGGTTGATGGAGACCTAGATACAACACTAGTTTACCAACTGTGTGGTGGAAGAGGTTAGAAAAGGGATAATGTCCTTTTCTGGCCTTCATGCCAGATACTTCAGTTCCTCCCTGTATACCACTGGTGACTTTCAAGCTCCTACTCTGGTGCTGGATATCAGAGGGAGTGAGTCTGAATATGTAAGTCCATGTGCATGTTCTTTAAGAGAAACTGCTTAGAGCACCTGAAGTTTCTTCCACCAACTCAATCCCCACTGGTTTTTGCAGACAGAATTTGTGGGGAATTATCTTCCTGGAACTGGAACCCTGGGCTGGGGGGCCTGGTTTAGAACTGGAACTCCTTGATTCTGAGATATCCCTCTCAAATTTTCCCCACCATATGTGGGTGAGGCACTAGCCTGTTCTATGTCTGCACCCCTCCTACCAGTATGTATGGATGTGGTTTCTCTAATTCTGTAGTTGTCAGACTTTCATTCAACTCAATTTCTGACAGTTCTGAATGATGGTTGTTCTATATTTTAGTTGTAATTTTGATGTAGTTGTGTGAAGAGGTGAGTCATGTCTGCCTATGCCACCATCTTGACCAGAAGCTATTTTTTAAATTAAGTATATTTTATTGATTATGCTATTACAGTTGTCCTGTTTTCCCCTTTGTCCCCCTCTTTCTGTACCCACATTCCCTCCAGGAATCCCCCCTTAGTTCATATCTATGGGTCATGCATATAAGTTCTTTGGCTTCTCTATTTCCTGTACTATTCTTAACCTCTCTTTGTCTATTTTGTGCCTACCAATTATGCTTCTTATTCCTTGTACCTTTTCTCCCATTCCACCCCTTGCCACTCACAGCTGATAATCCTCCATGTGATCTCCATTTCTATGATTCTCTTCCTATTGTATTTGTTTGCTTAGTTTCATTTTGTTTCATTTTAGGTTCAATTGTTGATAGTTGTGAGTTTTTTGTCACTTTACAATTCAAAGTTTTGATCTTCTTTTTCTTAGATAAGTCCCTTTTCATTTCATATAATAAAGGCTTGGTGATGATGAACTCCTTTAACTTTATCTTGTCTGGGAAGCCTTTTATCTGCCCTTCCATTCTAAATGATAAACTTTTTGGATAGAGTAATTTTGGATGTATGTCCTTCCTTTTTATGACTTTGAGTACTTGCCAGTCCTTTCTTGCCTGCAAGGTTTCTTTTGAGAAATTAGCTGATACCCTTATGGAAACTCTTTTGTAGGTAACTCTCATCTTTTCTTTTATTGCTTTTAAGATTCTCTCTTTATCATTAACCTTTAGAACTTTAATTATGATGTGTCTTGGTGTGGCCCTCTTTGGGCCTGACTTCTTTGGGACTCTCTGTGCTTCCTTGACTTGTATATCTATTTCCTTCACCAAATCAGGAAGTTTTCTTCCATTATTTTTTCAAATGAAATTTCAATTTCTTGGTCTTCATCTTCTCCTTCTGGCACCCCTGTGATTTGAATATTGGTATCTTTATAGTTGCCCAAGAGGTTCCTATGCCCATTATCTTTTTTTTTAAATTCTTGTTTCTTCTTTCTGTTCTGGGTGAGTTTACTTCTTCCTTTTGTTCCAAATCATTGATATGAATCTCAGTTTCCTTCCCTTCACTTTTTTTTTGTTGGTACATATTTTTATTTCACTTTATATAACCTTCACTTCTTCCTTTATTTTGTGGCTGGACTCAATCATTTCTGTGAGCATAATGATTATCAGTGTTTTGAACTCAGCTTCTAATAGGTTGGCTATCTCCACATTGCTTAGTTGTTTTTCTGGAGTTTTGATTTGTTCTTTCATTTGGGCCATATATCTTTGTCTCCTTTATTTGGAAGCCTCCCTGTGATTCTATGTATTAGGTAGAGCTGCTCTGACTCCCCATATTGGTGTACCTGTACACCGTAAGGGGTGGGGCAACCTTCTTTGCTGCTTTGTGGTGCTGTATGTGGAGGAGGGAACAATGTCACTTGCTCAGCTCTCACTCTGTTTTCTGTCACTTCCCCTGTGGTAGGAAAAGAAAACCCCCATGAAAAAGTTTCTGTGCTCTGTAACTTCTTTGATAAGCAGTGCTCTCTGTAACACTTGCAAAAAACTATATGTAGGTAAGAAGCTGACCAGCAGCCATCACCAAGGTAACAGTTATCTCAAGGCCAAAAACACTGACCTTCGCTTCTGTATGCTTGCTTTAGCATATGACTCACCACCCCTCCCTTTCTGCCTGTATAACTAGTATATAAAGAAAGCTCCAGTCCAGCCTTTTTGGGCTCATAATTTGGGATTTTCCTCTGACTCCCCAGGTAATAAAGTTTGTGCTTCCTCATCCACAACATTTTGGTTCCCTGACCAGGAAACCCCTCATGTGAGCAGGCATTTGCCTCCAGTGAATGCGACCGGAGGAGTCAGCGGGGGAGCCCTACCGCAGGGGAAGGAGCACATGCCCTGGTTGTTTCAGGCTTCCTGGGGCAGAGACTCCCATGCCGCATCCCCGATTTCTCTAAGACCTGGGCGGAGGGGGAGAGACGAACCACAAACTGTCAGAGGCACCGATTGAAATCAGTAAGTGCCCCAGGGGACCTGACCCGAGAATCAGGAAGGAGCTGATCACCTCTCAACCGGAAAATTCAGGAGTATGGGCCAAGACCCAGACCATTGGACTCCTTCTCGGAGGAGAAAACTGTGTGACTGTGTGTGTGAATGTATCTGTGACTCCACAAGCCGGCCAGGCTTACAGAGTCTGATTGGGCCCTTACCTGTGGCGGGCATGTGAAAGATCCCCTTTTCCTTTGTTTGTCTGTGCCAATTGGGAGAATTCATCATGGGGTGAGGGGGGTTTCTGCCACAGTACTATATTGCAGGTATGTGGGTGTGCCGCCATTTTGGGTAAAATGGAGGACAAGCCACGTAAGTGACCCCCCGGAGGGTGAAACGTGCATGGTTGTTGTCATCTTGGATGATGGGTCATGTGAGAGCCCCTCCATCTTGAAACTGGGCAAGGTGCCAGGCCAAGGGCTCTCTCCAGACTGCATCAATCTGGTTCTCTGTGTAACTGGTTCTGATAAGAATGGCTCTGGTTCTGAAGGACATGAACTGAGGTTCAAGGGTAAACATCTGACCTGTAGGGTGTCTGCAGGGTCTGAGCTTCAGAAAACTGCAGGATGTCCCTGCAAATCTAGGAAATTTTAGTGGAAGGCACCTGTAGTGCCAGGGACTTTCGGCTGTTCTTCCCAAAGTGGGAAAGAAACCAGGATTAAAAAAGATTAATGGTTAAATCTAAGTAAGTAAAATTATGTATAAAGAATGTAAAATTATGTATAAAATTATGTATAAAGAATGTAAAGAATTTTAAACCTGAAGTAAAGGAAACCTCAACTATTTGTTTTCTAGTTTTGTGGGAAAAAAAGAAAATTTCTAACATTGGTGTTGTTTCTAATCAGAAACCCTCTGTACTTAAAATCTGTTTAAGGTTGCCTGTAACTGGTTGGGAAGAATGCCTTTGCCACTCGGGACCCAAGAAGGGTCATTTTGGGCTAATGAGTGCTTCAGCCAGAGGCAAAGCAGCATGTTTCTGCCAAAAAATCGGGCCTGAAGGAGCATGTCTCTGTGCAAGAGAATGCCCCTACCTGTGTATTGTTCTGGAAACTCTGTGTTTTGAATTTTGCTCTGTATCTGCTCTAGAAAGGAAATTAAGGATTCCAGGGAAGGTTAAAACTTCACACTCTGTAGGAAAGTAAGTGGGAAAGTAAAAAATATGTAAATAAAAAAGGTCTGTGGGAAACTGTAAAGATAAATAAAAAGGTAAAGGTTTTAGAAAGAAATTATGTAGTGTCAGTTAATAATAAAAGGTATAAGGCATGGGAAGCAATCTTGGTAAATATCAGAAGCTGTATAAAAAATAAAGGGTTCGTAAATGTTGCAGAAAGTCTGTGGAAGTAAAGGTTTTAAGAAGCCCAGTGGATATCAGAAGGGAAAATATTTTCCTTCAGGCTTTGTATTTTTCTCCCTACCTGATCCCTCCAGAATTTGACATTCTAAAGAAGTAAGTAAAAACATAAGGTTTCTTTGCATAAGACCAATAAGACTAGTAGTTAATAGTGGTTTTGTTAACCAAGACTTTAACTGGAACGTCACGTATGAAGGAAGCATGTATGGGTTCTGATTGTCACCAGAAAGCTCTGAGAAACTGGAATTGACTTGCGAAGCTAGTGTAAGCCCACAAGAAAAGCCTGGTACTTTGGTTGGTTGTGCAGTTCATGGCAGCCTTTCCAGGAAAGGAACAAAGTTTGCTTTCCTAAAAGATGGCCAAAAAGGAACCTGTGGGCACAATGGAAGCCTCAAGGATCTGAGTAAAACAACTGGTACAGGCAAAGCCAGATGGCGGATGTGTGGCTCTGCTTCTGTGCCCTGAAGGGTGGACTAAGAAGTCAATCTAAAGGTTCCCTGTGTAAGTTCCAGCAAAGCGGAATTAAAGATCATAAGTAATCCAGGCTGCTCTTGGTGTGTTTATGCAAACAAACAGTCAAAATGAGAAACAGAACTCAAAGTAGTCCCTTTGATAACAGTGAAAGTGATTTTAAGGAAAAAAATTATGGTTCAAGGAAAATCACAGTGCTCAGTATTAAACACCAGAATGACGCAGCTAACTGTCTTAAAAGTTTGTTTTCATTTAAAAGTTAAAACTGGGTTTGTAATATCATCAAAGATGTACAGTTTACAGGTATAAAAAACCTGTCAAATTGCCATTGCTGAATGTCATTGCAGAAAAAAACCTTGCAACTAAATGCCTTCTCAAAAAAGTCTCACAGGCACAGAAACTGGTTTGGGGACTATTGTGTGAATTAACCTGTGTGTTCTTCTGTTTTCATAGAACATATGCCTATGACTTCATTACCTAAGTAATTAATGGCAATAAAGGCCTCACTTAAAAAGCCCATTCTTCATCATCGCCCCCTGAAACTCAATGGTTTGGCTAAACTGAGTGGTTGGGTTAGTAAGCAGTGTGGGCAATCTATGGGCTTCACTTTAAACTGATTTTCCCTTTTCTGTCTTAATCGATTAAACAGGTATCTAACAGGAGGGGAATCATAATATATTCCCCTCAGCCTGAGTGAAGTATAATGGGCCACAACTTTCCAAATCTGTCACCTCCAAAATATAACCAGTATGCCAACGGTCCAGTAATGCCAGCCTTTGGACACCAACCCTGTAACTTCCTGGTAACAGCCAACTGACCAGGATTCTGTAAGGTCCTTCCCCTTACAGGAAGGACTCCCTCCATGCTGCACCCCCCTTTCAGGGCACCCCAGACCCACGGGTAGGTAAAACCCGTGATTTTCCACAACACCCCCACTTCCTGTGAGCAACTGACACCCCTCTAGTTGCTGCCCTGATGCTGATTCCCCAAATGGGTGGGTTTGTGTACTTTCTAGGACCCTGTGGGACCTTTAAACAGACTCACCTGAGAGACCAGAAGTTTCTTCTGCAACCACAACCCTCACTGGTTTTTACAGCCAGAGATTTTCCTGGTGCTGGAAACCTGGGCTGAGCAGTCTGGCCTGGGGCTAGGATCATTTACTCTGAAGTTGTCTCTCCTGGTTTTTGTCTGATGCACCTGAATGTGGGACCACCCATTCTTCAAGCCACTGCGTTCTGACTTCATGTCCTCTCCCCACTGGCTGCCCCTCTCCACCCCTCTTGCCAGTCTGGATGAATGTTTCTTCTTTTACTCCTTGGTTGTTGGAATTATATACAGTTCAATTTTCTGGCAGTTCTAGTTTTTTTGTTTGTTTGTTTTTGGATTTGTTATTATCCTTTTTATTGTTGTGTGATGATGTGAAGCATGTCTACTTATGCCTGCATCTTGGTTTGAGTCTAGATTTTTTTTAATTATCATGAATACATTTTGAATTCTATCAAATATGTTCTGGCATTAATTGATATGATCATGTAATTTTGCTTCTTTACTCTGGTGATATGGTAGATTATATTCATGTAGCTTCAAATAGTGAATAAGCTTTACCTCTCTGAAATAAACCTCACTTATTTGTGGTATGTAATTATTTTTATATACTGGTAGGTTAAATTTGTTAGCATACTATTTAGTTTTTTTTCCTGTCAATACTTGAGAAATTTTTGCTTTTAAGTTCATTGTATTTTTTTGTCTATAATTTTTTTGCCTCTACTTTTAAAGTATGAAGCTTTCAGATATATTCCTACACAGCCATCTCTCAAAAATTCACTTCTGTTTAAGAATGTAGATTCTGAAAGAGCTTAATTTGGTTCACTTTTTGGTTTCTATCTCAACCTCCCATACCACCATAAAAGTAGTTGGGGAATTAGAAAACTTAGTTTCCACTTGGAAATCTCAGCTAAGAGTATACATTACCTTTCTCTAGCTAGCTCCTTACTTTTCCTGATGGTTTTAATGTTCTCAAGATAGGCAGTTCAGACTTAAAAAGTCAGTGTTTGCATATTCTCAACTCATCACCAATACTGCATTGATATGTGTAGTAGCAGATTAAACTTAAGTGTATTTAAGTTTTTATTATTATACAATAATAAAATTATTTTGGCTTCCTCAATGTATCTTATATCTTCACTGATATTAATAATATCACATCTATCACATAAGACAATGTAAATTCATCAATTTCTTCAGAGAGATACTAACTTAGTCTGGTCCACTTTTGCTGATACTGTAATCATCAAGATAAAAGTAAATTCATGATTTTACATTTAGTAATGCAGAATTCCAGAAGACTTTGGATATGTGTTTATGCAGTGCTGAAAATGGTGTCTTCAATGGTGTCTTCTAAATTTTTTTCTGTATTTTTAGGGTTTTATGTTTATCGTGTGTGTATATATATATATATACACATATATATGTGTATATGTATACGTTTTTTCTGTTTTTTTTTTCTGTGTCCAATAATGGGCTTTTAAATTATTTTGTAGCTATGCTCAGTAGAATACAATCATAGAAGTTCAAGATTGCAAAACAAGAGATCAATCTATTTAACTCAAATAAAATCTCTGGCTGAGACTGGTTAAGTGACTTGTTAAAAATTTTATATACAAAGTTAGCATTACAATCCTAACTAGATATCAGCTCTCCCATCTACCAGAACAGTGCAATATTCGTAGCTCATGGTGTATCCTTTATTAGTTGCAGAATATACATGTATAGCTCAATTTGAATTTTTTTTGTACAAATATACTGGATTTGACCTACTTTAATTTTAGAGAATGTGAAACTTATGTGGAAAGCCAGGAATCTACAGGAATCATATTTTGGAGGTCAGTAGTAGAGTCCCTATACTCCATGTCAAAACACCTCTGGTGATTCCAGTGCTGGTTGCCTGAGGAATCACCTGCGAATAGTCACTCTTTTTCTTTTTCCCCAACCCTACCAGCTAAGGGAATCATAACACTTTCCCCTACCTGCTGCTAAACCACTTCTAATATTTATGGATTCCTGCACTCACCATTGCTGTTAATTTTCAACAAGTAGAACCTCTTAAATTTGGCATAACAGGAAAGATGGATTAAGAGATCCTCTTTAAGTTGTCCAAAAACTGCAGAAACCTAACTAGGGCATGTTCAATTGCTGATACAGTCAAATTTTCAACCCAAGTATAAAGAAGCTAATGGAAGGGACAAAACTAAATCCTTAAGAGCTTCTGTGAAAAATGTAGGTGTAAAAGAAAAAGTTCACGTATACTGAGATCAGAATAGCAAAATATCTTGAAAAATATAACTATTAAAATTACTTTCTTTGTATTTCAAAATTGCCAGTTTCAGAACTATTTCTTATTCATCTTTGTATCCCTCATAGCATTTTGCACACAACAAACACTCAATAATAGTTACTGAAGAAGTATCCCATAATTAATTCATCTATTTAACACTCAGAATGTCGCTCTGTATGTTCCTCAATAAAGTGATTGTGTTGCCATTATTTTCAATCAACTTCACCACTTGGGGTTTTTGAAACCTTTGGAAAATTGGTACGTAAAATATAGTGGCTAATAGAATGGACTTCGGAATCTCAGCTCCCCAACTTTGAAGTTGTATGGCCTTGAAAAACCTATTTTATAACCCTATATCTCAGTTTCCCATTCTTTAGAATGGTGATAACAATATTAATTCCCTCATAGGGCTGTTGAAAGGATAAATGACATAATGCATATGAAGTTCTTAGAGCAATGGCTGGCACAGAGAGAATATGTGCTGAATAAATGTTTATAAGTAAGATAAATGATCTAAATTTAATAGCTGAGTAATTTACCTAACATATGTTATTTGTTAAGTGCTGTGCTTATTGGGAGTTAGGACAGAGTATCCCAAAATTTCTCAGTTCACAGAGTTTTTAGTGTTTTAAGCTATTTTTTATAGCAAACCTAAACCTAATAGTCTTGCTTATTAAGTAGTTAGATCCAAACTATGGAATAGTTACAGTTCATGATATGTCATTCTTTTTTCCTTGAAAATTTAAATTACCACTTGTGACCTGACTGTGGCACCTTGGGGTCCTGGACATATAGTTTGGAAATCATGGAGGTAGAGATATAAAAATAAACAAAATATGGTTCCTTCTGTAAAGGAGTTTACAAAATCAGCACTGTAAATACATTCAAATAGCTTACTAAAATACTACAAACACTTTTCTGAAGTATTACCAAGATTATTAGGAACATAAAGGGAGATGGGGTATGGAAGACATTGTAAAGAAAGAATTATTTGACAAATTATGCAGGATTAAGTAGAAGATAACTAGGCAGAGAAGATACAGAAAGGGAGTTAGAACAGTGTCAGTAAAGACCCTGATGTATAAAAGTTAATGATTGTAAAAAAGAGAGAATTAAGAATAGAAATAGAGGTGATGTAGATGATTGTGGCAGCCATGGAGATGCACACACAGATTGCCCCACAACAGAGACCTTCTGTTAGAAGGTCTGTTAGCGGATAGCCCCCAGCTGCTGGACCTTTGGGATGGGCTACAGCATTCATACTGAGACCACTTTCCCAAGGCTGTTCCAACCAACGACTGAGCATGGCAGGAATAATACAGCTTAGCCATTCTTGCCTGACATGGGATTTCTCTGGTGGGCAATATTTTTCTCTGGGGTTTCCCATTGACCTGGCGAAAGCTTTCTCAGAACTCTACTGACATCTTAGTTTCTTCCTACCTAATCTTCCTGTTTCTCTGCTCCTTTTATAGTTTTCAGGCCTATATTGGAATCTAAAGACTCTCCTTGTCTCCCTTTTCTCTTGCTCCTTACACCTTTGTAGGGTAAATGGGGTCAGTCAGGCTGCCTCATCCAGATGTCTGGGCAACTTAGAGAAGCAGCACTCCTATAGCCTTGAGAATGGGCCTGCAGCAGAATCACGCTGTGTTATACAATATCTTGGCACCCTGACAACTTTGTGTGAATTTAGTATATAAGGGAGTTGGGACTTCTTGCCAGTGCGACAGGTGGCTTGCAGCATGTGTGGATTGCCTCACCCATAAAGGCATGTCAGGCATTGCACAGCTCCACATATATTCTTCTGTCTTCCCAAATCCTGAGTGAACCTGTCCAGCCTTGAATGGTTGCAACACACCCTTTATCATAGGCATTTTCACCAATAAGTGTTTTGGGTTTTAATCCCATCTTGGTGCTTGCTTCCTGGAGAATCTGAACCAATACAATGCTAAAACTAAACGTGTGTGTGTGTGTGTGTGTGTGTGTGTGCATGTTTGTGTCCAAGGCAGTCATCTAAACCTTTCCATATCAAATGCAGCTGAGTTACTTTGTTTCTCTCAGAGCCTAAACTAGCTGATGAGGTAGGCATTTAACCAATAAGGTAGGTTTGAGGTATAAAATAGATGGGTGAAGACAGTATGAGAAGGAGAGAGGTAGAAATCAGTGAGAAGGATGTACTGGAAGGGCTCTCCATGTTAGGCTCATGAGTTTAAAACTTATTATTTAGAAAATGAGGAATGTTTAAAACCAAAGTAATGATATTTTCATACATAAATGAGTCTAATAATATTCAGAAAATTAAGTGAATAGGCAGACCATGAATTAGGAAGAAAACCTTATTTAAGTAAGACAAAACCAGTGTTGGTATAGACACATTGGCTTTGGCCCCTAGCAGAGTGTTTTCCATTTCTATCAGGCACAGCTATTTGTTTTATTCCTGGAAAATGAATAAGAAGGCTGTCTGACCTCATTGAATTGGCAGGGTGCCTGAAGAGTAATGTTATGCTATTCTCTCCTTGCTTGTTTGTCACAATGCATAGCACTGTGATTAATGGAAAGATGCAAACAGTAAGTGCTAGAGTATGTCAAGTTTCTTTAATGGCAGAGGTCATAGAAATTTATAAAGATGGTTACACAAAGCAGGAAATAATACAGCATGTCCTTGGATACAAACACCACATTCTAGAATTTTTATTCTACCTGTATTCTAGAGACAGTCTCTAGGCCAGCCAGCTGAATCAGATGCAGTCTACATGTGTACTGACTTCAGGTGAGCCTTTTGAGCTGCTGGGGAATCCCATTTTTTCCCAAGCCAATTAATTGCCCTATTCTTTCAGATGGCAATTATCATGCCTGTTTCTCTTTCCATGAACCACCAATACCTCCTGCCTTTTTTCATTCTTCTATGGTCTTTTTATTATTTCACTAAGAAAAATAGAAACATTCAAAAGGGAACATTCATATCTTTACACCAAAGCCATCTTTAGTCTTCTGTATCTTACCCTTATTCTACATCTTCCCTTGTGTCATGACAAATGAACTCTTTATCTACTTATATAAGGCCAAACCCTCTACAAGTAAGTGACCTGATTCCATTTGACTTCTTAATCAAGGACATTGATCCAGGACTAGTTCTCCCTTTTCTCTCATATCATTTTTTTTCTCCTCAGCACTGAATCAACCCTCTCAGAATGCAAACACGTGATAACATTTCTCTCTCTTCATCACACATTCCCATCTGAATACTGTAACCATTTCTCCATTGACATTTTAAGAAAAGTCCTCAGCAGCTGTTTCTTATTTACTGTCTTCACTTCTCTTATTTTCTTGAGCCCACTCTGTTAAGGCTTCTATCCCCATCAGTCTACCAAAGCGTCGTTTTCAAGATTACCAGTGATCTTCATGTTGCCAAATATAATGGTCATTTCTCAGTTTTCACTATTTTGGATCTATTTTCTTCTATAATGTATCTGATTGCTCTCTCCTTTTAAAAATACATTCTTGCCCTGGATGGTGTGGCTAAGTGGATTGAGTGCCACACTGTGAACCAAAGGTTTGCTGGTTTGATTCCTGGTCAGGGCACATGCCTGGGTTGCAGGCCAGGTCCCCAGTAGGGGGTGTGCGAGAGGCAACCATACATTGATGTTCTCTCCCTCTTTCTCCTTCCCTTCCTCTCTCTATAGAAATAAATAAATAAAATACTTAAAAAGTAAAGGAACAAAATAAAAGTCAGTGTGTAGATTCTGACATTAAAACCAATCACATCACTCACTACAAATAAGAGATAGGTGGATACTTTTGATGCTTTTATGTTTTCTGTAGATTTTACTTCATTCTATTATGATATTAAGCCTCCATTAACTTAATACATCATATTAGATTTATTTATTTTTGTGGGGATTAATAAGATATATTTGGACAAGAACCCAGCACAAGGCCTGATGCTCAGAAAATGTTGGCTGGATTTGAATTTGTGTTGTTTTATCAGATCTACAGAGAAATGCTATATAAAAGAACCTAGAATCCTTGCTAACTAATCTCTGCTTTTCTGAGTTGCTCTTTCCTGATGTGTCCTCCACTGAATATATATTGTTCCTTACCTTAGGCATAGGCTTTATGGAATCATCTTTTGGGTGGAGTTGAGGGAGGGAGCCTCTAAGTTGTCATGTAGTTAATTGCATACATGAAATTATTTCACTTGTCATGGATAAAAGGTAGTATTTGTAATGATTTAAAAAAAATAACCAGTAGAATATTTTGATTTATTAAGCTTGTCTTTCTCAATCAGGTAAAGCAGTCAAGCCCAAAATAATTAGACCCCACATCCATAAACCCTGCTGTGATAGGTTTGAAACTAGAAAAGAAGTTCAAGTGCAGGTAGAAGTGTTGATGGCAGTACATACACAAGGCCTGGAGCCTAGTCAGAGATGCAGTTGGTGTTAAGTTTACACCATTGAAAAAGGATGTTCCTAAGCTTGTTGTTTTGTAACATTTTTGTGATGTATTTATAATTGGCCACCTCTGGTTCAGTGTGGCTCATGGAATTTATTTGAAACCATCTGGTCTTTGAATATTATTGCTCCTCTGCTTTTCTCAATTCCTAAAACTGTCTTAGACACATAGGTTCAGTTCAAAGTTTAGGAGTGGAAAAGTATAGCTCTTTTAATAACAACAACAAAGACAACTAAGATTTTTGCGCACTTCATATGTCCAAAGTTCAGCACATTGCAGCTATTCTCTCATTTTACCTTCACAAAACCCCATGGCAGTGGATTGCAAAGTGTGGTCCTCAAACCAGCAGTATCAGCATCACTTGGGAACTTGTTACAAATGCTAATTCTCAGGCTCCACACCAACCTTACTGACTCAGACACTTCAAAGGTGGGAACCAGCTTTTTGTGTTTTAACAAGCCCTCTATGTGATTTTGATGAAGATTAAAATTTGAGAACCCCTGCCCTATGTTAGCATTGACAGTACTATCACTGCTATCATGTATATTTGCTCAGAGGCAATTGTTTTAGCAATGTTTTTATCTGGCTCTTGAATGCCCAGTCCTTGTACTCTCTTATCCTGGGAGAATGGGATTTTGATGGTGCTAGTCTGCTTTTGCAGCAAATACATTAGCATGCATCTATTTGGGTCAGTTACTGAAAATAAACTCCTAGATGGAGATTAGACTGCAGAAAGTTTATAGGAGTGCCTTCAGGAACAGCACCTGTGGGGTGCGAAGGAAGTCACTTGAACCAGACAGTCCCAGTAGATAGTATGTGACCCTGAGCCAAATTGTCTTAGCAGAAGGTCTTCGATGTCAATGTTGCCAGCAGCTGAAGGCGTGAATGCCTCAGTCTTGAAGGGGGGAAACTGGGGAATTTCCACAGCACCCCATTATATACACTATAACATGGCCTCCCTCTCAAACCTTTTTATAAAGTACCTTATGTAATGGTTTAATGTGATTGAAGCATTTTAATATGTCAGGGAGAGTTGAAATTGGCTTTAACCAGATTTTTGGCAACATTGTAAAAAATTAGGAACCAAAGCCCAGCAAAGTAGGTGAGAGTCGATGCTACAGAAGTGAACTGAAAAGATTAAAGACTTTGGGAGCAGTGATAACAAGGGAAACAAGTGAGTGGTGTGATTAGAAAGAAAGCAAATATGGAATGGAGAGCAGAGAAAAACTATGCAGAACCATACATTTCCAGAAAGTAGAAGATCTCTCAAAGTCAGATGTTCCTGAGAGCCCTGCAAACAGGCTATTGATATTACCAGGTGGAAAGTCATCTGGGACCCTTTGAGAGAAGTACTAGCAGAGAGCCAGCAGTTAAATAGAAAATGGAAAATAAATTAAAGATTGCCCTTTAATTTAAGAGAGAATCCATGACATGCAGAGACTTTTGCTTTTTTGTTTTCTTAAATGACAACAATATGTATTATTTTGGCTCAAAACCTCCCAATATAAGGGTAAAATAAGCCAGTTTGAAGAAAACATCTTGATGGATCATTTTGTCTCTGCATTTAGTTCTGTCATGAATCCATGTTCATAGTTTATTCTTCACTAAGAGAGTGGGTTTGTGTGTTTGTTTGTTTGCTTATTCTTTTATTCTTATTCTTATTCATTATTGCCACTTGGGGCTATGTAGGTAGATATGAAGTACTAATTATCCCTTTTATTTAGAACCTCCAAATATGAATTCAGAGAGAACTTAGATGACAATTTATTCATATAAATTTAAGAAAAATACAAATTATATGTATGAGGAATTCTGGTAATACCTAGTAAATTACACCTGCATTTATTTTCATTTTCTGTCTAAAACCACTAAGTTAGCAATAAAGGAGATAAAAGAATTAACTCACAAAAAGATGGAGACAACAGGAGAGAAAACAGCATAAAAGAAAATGCAAACAAGAAAGCAAACTGGTCAAGTGGAAATTACACTAAAAAACCATAGAAAGCTGATGTACTAGGCTATAATGTAGGAAGCACAGAAGTAGATGAATCTCACCAGAGCAGCCTGGAAAGCCTTAGGAATGGGAGCAGAAGTTGGCGATGATAGAAAGAGACTTGTTTGATAGGCTGCATAAATAGCCTTAAATGAAATTCATATCCACTCCCTAGTGTTTGATGAAGACCAGAGATTTCACCCTGTGGAGAACTTAAACCAGAGAGACTCTGACCTTAGGGACACCAGGCATTATGCAGGATTGGTTACAAACTCAAGGTAGGGAGACAAAGGTCGAATGTGAACATCTGAACTCTGAGAAACTCCCATTAACTCTCCTTCCAACTGAGCTCTGAGAATGATGGCACAGAGAAACTAAAGGGGGGGGGAGAATAAATATTAATTTGGGGAATTTTTCTAAAAATAGTTTTAGAACAAATGAAATACAAGAATGGAAACTACATGGCTCAATCTGGAGTTATGTTACAATTTGCACTTTAATAATAATACAGAACAGTGTTGATCTTTCCCCAAAATAAGAAGACAGGAAAAGTACCAATTGGGGATGTATGTTTAAAAGTTTAGGTGGAGAAGAAGTGCATAAGGGTGCTGAATCCTCATATTTTACAGTAGAAAATGTTAAAGGAAGTCATCAAGAGAGTGTAACCACTGGTTTACCTCAAGCTGGACCCAGGCAATCAGAGGCTACTCAGCCCTTCTCCTATACTTGGCATGTATGCTCTGCCTAGTATTTCCACAGTGGGAGCTGTTACAAAGACATGGCTTTGAGACAACCATGTGTTGTTGAGACCATCAGGACAAGATATGTGACAGAACCCAGTTAAGACTTTTACATAAACTTTTAAGATCCTGATGGGTGAGTGGGTGGGAAGATTCGCCAGTAAATTCACTTATTAAAACTACCAGCTATCAAATTGAATTGGTCTCCCTCTTTCTTTGGTCTCTTCTTGCCTTACATGTACAGGGACCAGTTTACAAGCTAACAGAAAGGCAACAGACAGTATTGGAAATAGGAAAGAAAAGCAAGAAATAGCAATAGGGATGTTATATACTGAAATAGAAAGTGCTAAAGTAGTTGAAAGTGGTTGTCTCCTAAGAGGAGTAATCAGTTTGTGAAGGACAGGAAAGGATCTGCTGTTCTCTTCATAAACCTTATAATAATGGTTGTCTTTTGAAACTCTGTACATATAAAATTGGATACAATTTTATGTACACCTAAATAATTTTAAATGACCACCTATGGCATTTTCTGTGAACAAGTCGTGGAAAATAACCTTTTTAAATAGTTTTTCTTTCTAGTTACTGTACCAGGGTATGATATATTACTTACCCTTTGGAGTATATTGTGGCTGCTATAAAAATATTTATGAAAATGAAGGCAGAAAATTAGGCCTTTAAATTATACAGACTTCAGGTAATTATGGTTAGAAAATAAGCCCACTTATGGGGATGGTGGCTGGGAGGGCAATTTTTTACTTATAATCAACTAGAAACTGACAGTGTTGTTAGCATATGGCAGGCAATTATATTTGATTAATTTCATGGATGTAATGGCAGAATTTTTTTGTGTCCTAAGTAAATGACTCAGGTAAGATAGATCAATACATAATCATTGAATTTCTCCTTGACCATTGTATATTCTATTACTCTGTGTAAGGGTTAACTGAATTGCACTTGAATTTCTATATTCATTTTCTACTAATAAAAACTTGTTAGAATTTTCAGTATAGAATAAATGTTTTTAATAGACTGGATTTCACAGTTTGACTGTGAGTTTACAAAGATTTTACAAATGTTAGGCAAATATTTATCATTTTATATGATTCTTTAACATAAACTATACTCAGTTAATTTTAGTGTATTTAAAATATTGCCAGTTTATTATTATTAATAATATTTGTTATGACAAATTGTTTTTCTTTGAAAAATTCCAAATATTTGTGAATTTAGTAACTTGAATGAAGGTTGTTAGAGTAACTGAAAAAATTACAACTCCTCTAATAAGGACAAATGTACTGTACTATTCCATAGTAAATCAGGAAATGAATTTATATTCTATCTACATAGAGGTGACCCATCAAAATGACAAATTTTAGTTTTTACTGTATTTTAAAATCCTTCTAGAAAGGCTGACATGCATAGTAATTAAGAGCATGAGTTCTGGATCCAGACTGGTTACACTCAAATTCCAGTTGTGCCACTTACTGACATTTTACCCTTGGCCAAGCTACTTAACACTTAGGACTTAGATTTTTCATCTGTTAAATGGTTGTGGTGGAGATTAAATGAATTACTATCTTCAAAGTGTTTAGAAGAGCAAGTGGCTTAGAGTAACACTATATAAATGTATTGTTGTTAATAGAGTTACTATCATCATTATCCCCATTATTATTATTCCTCACTCATACCTTCTTATGAAAGGAGGACCTGGCTTGAGGGACCACGATGGAAAGGAAATCAATGAGTAATAAGTGAGATCATATCATTAGAGCAATTAAGAAATCATGAATGCTGCATTTCTTTAATTAAGGACTATTAGATGAAACATACAGCACTTTTGCTGATATTTCAAAGTGAGAACATGACCTTTTATTTATTATTAGCTTTTTTCTTTAATAGATGATCAGTATATATTAAGCTGTGTTAGTAATGATGACGACTAAGGAAGGGAACATCAAGCCCACATGCAATGCAGGTTCACAGGCAGGTCTCATCTCTTAAGTTTTTCACATGAAATCAGTCTCTAACTTACTGCCAAGTACCAGAAATGACTCAGTCCTAAAATGTATGAGCTCTAGAATCAGACTGCTTAAGTTCAAATCCCCATTCCCTTTCATAGTATCTGTAATCTTGGGTGAACTGCTTAGTCTCTTTAAGCTTCAGTCTTCTTGTCTATAAAATGAAGGTCTAAACAGTACTAATGTCATGAATGCAATAGGGCAGAGGTCAGTAAATTTTGACTACAGGCCAAATTCAACCTGCAATCTGTTTTTGTAAATGAAATTTTACTGGAACACAGCCAAATCCATTTGTTTATACTTTGGCCTTCAGAGCTCAATAGGGTGACAGAGATGTTATGGCTCACAAAGCTGAAAACAATTTACTATCTAGCCATTTAGAGAAAAAGTTTACCAACCCCTGACTTAAGGGAATAAATAAGATAATGCATGTAAGTATGTATTCTGTCTGGTTCCTGGCACCTCACAAGTACTCAGTGAATATTAATGATTAGCTTTCTCCAATGCCAAAGATGCAAGAATCATTCACTAAGGCCTAAAATATACAGCTAATGTCTGTAAACAATGTGTATCTGAATGAATTTCTAACATATTTGGAAAGTCAACCTAATATTGCTATACTTCACCATTTTCCTGGCACTGAGTTATTTAATTCATTCATTCACTGATTTGTTTTGTCTCAGTTGTATTCACATATCTGATGTATCAATAGGTTAGTGGATCAGCAACCTGTGGGCATCTGCCTGATTGATAGTTATGTGCAGAAGAGGACAGAGGATATTCAGCACCTGGAAAGAGACATTGAAGCCATTGCCAGGGTCTGTCTTATGGTCCTTGGATCTGTATCTGTGTCCTTTTGAGAGAAATCCTGCTTTCTTATGAGACTGTGTGAAAGAAGGAAGCATGCTCAACTCTGCTTTTTATCCCAGGGACAAAGTAGGAAATAAAATAAAGAGAAGGGCAGAGGGGCATTCCTCCTATGTTACTGTGATGTATACCATGACTGCGGCCATGTTCTTCAGGACTGTAACCTTGGAAGCATCAGGAGATGGTGCCCTGGTACTGCTATTCATGTTGTCTGTCACTCGCAGGAGCCATGGGTACAGTGTGCAGGGTCAAGGAGAAAGGCATTCTCCAGCAGATGTTAACAGATTATCTGTATATATCCTAGAGTATCCTAGAGTGGAGAAACTTAAAAACTAAGAAACCCCAGGGATGCACCTAAATAATTGGGTGAAATTTTGAGGAAGGTAGAGGCTCTTGCCTTAAACATGTAGGTAAAAACTAGTGAAACTGAAGTTATTAATGCTATCACATTTTTTCATGTAAACAAGTTGGTGAAACCTAGTGCAACTTCGTTGCATACCATTGACACAAATGTGTATTGAGAATGCACAACTGCTTTATGTACAAAAGCCTTGGTTCAAAAGAATTTAAAGACAACACTAAGCCCTGAAAAGCAGAAGATAACTATCTACTTTTTGCCATTATTGCTGGTGTAAGAACTGCAAGAACTTGTCCATCCTCCTTGTTTTGTAGATGAGAAAACTGATACTCAGAGGAAGTAATATGTCAAGGTCCTTCAGTTATTAGTGTGAGAGCCAGAACCAGACTCCAGTTGAAAGCCTTGTTCTGATGTGGGGGAGGAATGGGTCAGGTGGAGTCTTCTCCTGCTTGCAAAGTAATGCCAAGCAGGCCTGCCCCTACCATTTGTGCAGCCCAGGTCAAGAGTATAAGTGAAGGTCCACACATTATCTAAAAATATAAATGTTCTAAATCAGGCCAGAAAAGAATTAAATAAAATATGTTTTATTCTCTTATCTTGAAAAACATACTTTTACAAATATCTGGAAATCCTGGTTCAAATTAGTGTTCTGAAACTCCTTGTTCCCATGTATACCTCACTTTGTGTGGTAAGCTACAGATTAGGGAGGGCCAGAATGGGTCTCTAAAATTAGAATTCCAGATCAAGGGTTTCTCTTGCTAGATTCTAAGCATATTATGATAGTAAACATTTAGAATCAGGACAAGTGGAAAACACACAAAACCATTTTCTTTATCATTGAGAATGTAAAACTTTTTTTTTAAATTAAATTTATTGGGATAACATTGGTTAATAACATTGTGTGCATTTTAGATTTACAAATTTATAATGTTTCATCTATATATTGGATTGTGTGCTCACCACCCAGAGTCTAGTCTCCTTTCATCACTATATATTTAACCCCTTTTACTTTCTTTATCCCCCCACCTAACCTCTTTCCTCTCTGGTAACCACCATACTGTTGTCTATGTTCATGAATTCTTTTGTTTGCTCATCTGTTGATTTTTGTTTTATATCCTACATATGACAAAACTATTATTTAAAGCACATATCAGTGAGATACAGCCCTGTGTCCCTTAAATACACCTGAGCTACTGATCCCCTTTCCCTTCCTGAATCCAGCTGAGCTAAAATGGAAGCATCAACAATTACAAAATATTTTAGCTAATAGAACCTCAGAATGGTAAGCAGGAGGTAATCTTCAGGTACATCTACTTTACAGGGAGGCAGGGAATTTTGGAACCATATAGAGATAAATAATATAGGGTCCTGTAGACAGAAGCCAATTAAGTCAAACTTTAGGTTGAGACTTCTCTAGTTATTATCTCCACATAATAATCTCAATTTCAAGGCTCTAAGGACCACTTGAGCCTCTTTAGTATCTTTCAAACTTAGAAAAGAAAAAGAAAAACCTCCATTTTATTACTAGAAGAAGAGGAAATAGATTCTTTCTGTTCAAATGTTCAATATTATAGATCTTTGACTCTTCAACAGCATGCTTGTTTAGGCCATTTGGTAATTTTCCTTACTTAACATTTAGTGATATTCTATATGCTTTTAGCAATAGTGGTAGTGAATCAATTAATCTTGAAAACATACCCCTTGTCCTAATTTTATCATTATTTCTACCACTCCTTCCTTCTGCTTTTATTTAGAGTATCCTCATTCCTTATTTCTATATCCAAAGAGAGGCAGTGTTCAATTTTCTTATGTTCTCAAAGTGTTTTTGCTTAAAATGGGAGCCAATTACATTCACAGCAGAAGAAAATTATGGGCTTAAGTACTTTATACTTTCAACAATACATCTTCAAGAATGCTTCTATTGATCAACTAAAGAACTAGGACACTCAAGGCCCTAAGGCAGGTTAAAAATCTCTTCAAATGGCATATCATGAAACTATTCAAAACCACTTCACAAAGCCTAGAAGTGGCTTGGGAATCAGAAAGACTTAATAAACTAGGTGGTATCAGTTAGTAAGAAAAGAAAGATGCACAATTATTTAAGAAATTTACCTAATAAAAATTGCATAGACCAGTCTACCATGCTTTTATTCTATTTTGCAACTCATCAAAATCCACATATAATTCTTTCATTTTTTTCCTAATTTTATTTTAATCATTGTTCAAGTACAGTTTTCTGTCCTTTACTCCCATCCCAGCCCACCCACCCAGCCCTCTCCACCTCCCTCCCATTTCCACTCCCCCTAGATTTTGTCCATGTATCCTTTATACTTATACCTGTAAACCCTTCCCATTCTCCCCTGAAATTCTCCTGAAATTCCCTCTCCTCTCCCCTCTGATCACTGTCAGCCTGTTCTCTATTTCAATGCCTTTGGCTATATTTTGCTTGTTTGTTTGTTTTGTTCTTTAGGTTCCTGTTAAAGGTGAGATCATATGGTATTTGTCTTTCACTGCCTGGCTTATTTCACTTAGCATAATGCTCTCCAGCTCCATCTATGCTCTCACAAAGGGTAGGAGCTCCTCCTTTCTTTCTGCTGCATAGAATTCCATTGTGTAAATGTACTATAGTTTTTTGATCCATTCATTTACTGATGGGCATCGAGGTTGCTTCCGGCACTTGGCTGTTGTAAATTGTGCTGCTGTGAACACTGGGGTGCATAGGTTCTTTTGGATTGGTGTTTCAGGGTCCTTAGGATATAGCCCCAGCAGTGGAATTGCTGGGTCGAAAGGCACTTCCATTTTTAGTTTTCTGAGGAAGCCCTATACTGTTTTCCATAGTGGTTGTACCAGTCTGCAGTCCCACCAACAGTGCACTAGGGTTCCCTTTTCTCCACAACCTCTCCAACACTCGTTGTTTGTTGCTTTGTTTATGATGGCCATTGTGACAGGTGTGAAGTGGTATCTCATTGTGGTTTTAATTTGCATCTCTCTGATAGCTAGCGACATTGAGCATCTGTTCAATCTGTTCATGCGTCTCTGGGCCCTCTGTTTGTCCTCTTTGGAGAAGCGTCTGTTCAAGTCCGTTCCCCATTTTTCAATTGGGATGCTTGTCTTCTTAGACTGGAGTCGTGTAAGTTCTTTATATATTTTGGAGATTAAACCCTTGTCTGAGGTATCATTGGCAAATATGTTTTCCCATATAGTTGGTTCTCTTTTTATTTTAATACTGTTTTCTTTAGCTGTGCAGAAGCTTTTTATTTTGATTAAATCCCATTTGTTTATTCTTTCCTTTATGTCCCTTGCTCTAGGGGACATGTCAGTATAAACGTTCCTGCATGAAATATCTGAGATTTTCCTACCTATGTTCTCCTCTAGGACTTTAATGGTGTCATAGTTTATATTTAAATCTTTTATATTTTTGTGTATGGTGTAATTTGGTGCTCAAGTTTCATTTTTTTTTTGCACGTAGCTGTGCAGCTCTCCCAACACCATTTGTTGAAGAGGCTATTTTTACTCCATTTTATGTTGCTGCCCCCTTTGTCGAATATTAATTGACCAGAGAGACTTAGGTTTATTTCTGTGCTCTCTGTTCTGTTCTATCAGTCTATGTGTCTGTTCTTATGCCGCTATTGGCTGTTTTGATTACAGTGGCCTTGTAATACAGTTTAGTATTAGGTATTGTGATCCCTCCTACTTTACTCTTCTTTCTCAAAATTGCAGCAGCTATTCAGGGTCATTTATGGTTCCATATAAATTTTTGAAGTGTTTGTTCTATGTCTGAAATATGCCATTAGTACTTCAATAGGTATTGCATTGAATCTGTAAATTGCTTTGGGTAGTATGGATATTTTGATGATATTAATTCTTCCAATCCATGAACACGGTATATGTTTCCATTTGTTTGTGTCTTCCTTGATTTATTTCCTCAGTGTTATGTAGTTTTCTGAATGCAGGTCTTTTACCTCTTTTGGTTAGGTTTATTCCTAGGTATTTTATTTTTCTTTTTGCTATATCCAATGGGATTTTTTTCTTCATTTCTTCTTCTTGTGTTTCATTGTTGGTATACAGAAATGCCTTTGATATCTGGGTATTGACTTTGTATCCTGCTGTTTTGCCAAATTCATTTATTAGGTTAAGCAATTTTTTTGGCCAACTGTATAGGAAAAAAATCCACACGTATTTCTTGAAAACTCTATGTACTTGATGCAGATCAATAGTATCTTGATTTTGAAGGACAACAACTAATCAATATAAAATTGGCAAACAGCTTGAGAAAAAAACCTATGTCTAGTGCTAATGTACTATATTTCTTAGTTTTAAGTTCCAATGTCTGTGTTTTTTCTTGATTCACCCACTCACCAATTATGAATCATGTTTAGAATGCCACCAGTGCATTTACAGTATATCTAATGGAGTTGGATCATACTATCTTCATTATACAATATACCTTTAAAAACTACTTAACATTTCTGCCTTTAAGGGGGTTTTAATGTAGATCCCCTTTGGGGATGCATCAACCAGTAAGTTAAAGCTTATGTATGTGTGTGTCTTTGGGTGGGAGGGGTCAAGAAAGTGATGTAAAGATGACCACGTTTTATTGTAGGAACCTGGAAAGTATCCCATACATCTGGTATCTTCAGGCTTCTCAGATCATCTTGCAGAAACCATAATAAGATGAAAGGAACCTTCTTTGCCATGTGGTTTCAATCTCCAGGAAGGAGGAGACCATTTCCTCTGATGTAGCCTGCAATAAGGAGCTCCGATTCCAAGGCTCTCTGAAAGGGCAAACAGCAGAGTGCAGGGATTACCTAAATCTGTAGAGGCTAAGCCTTTCTCTGCTCACTACCATATTCCCAAAACACTCCACTGAACCCATCCATGGAATTCATCACCCCTGAGGTAGACTGCTGCTATAAACTGTTTCCCTTCCAATGAGCCAAAAAATGACAGCTACTCAAAGTTCACATGTAGAGAAAACTGAAATCATAGAGTCATCCATACCAATTACTCCAGGTGTTTTTCCAGCAGTTGAATATTAATAAACTTCTTACTTCATAATTAAGTTACCCAAGATTAAGATAAGGAGAGAATTTTAAAAGCAGCAAGAGAAAAGGAGACAGTTACCTACAGAGGAGTTCCCATAAGACTATCAGCTGATTTCTCAAAAGAAACTTTGCAGGCAAGAATGGAGTGGAAAGGAATATTCCGAGTCATGAAAGGCAAGGACTGCATCCAAGATGACTGTATCTAGCAACGTTGTTATTTAGAATGGAAAGGCAGATAAAGTGCTTCCCAAATAAGGACACATTAAAGGAGTTCATCATCACCAAGCTTTTATTATATGAAATGTTAAAGGGACTTATCTAAGAAAAAGAAGATAAAAAATACGAACAGTAAAATGACAACAAACTCACAACTAATGACAACTGAACCTAAAGAAAGGAAAAACAAACTAAGCAAACAACTAGAACAGGAACAGATTCACAGAAGTGCAGATCACATGGAGTGAGGAAAACAGGAGAGAATGAGGGGAAAAGACACAGGGAATAAGAAGCATAAATGGTAAGGACAAAATAGACAGGGGGAGGTTAAGAATAATATGGGGATGGAGGAAGATGGCAGCGAGGTAGGGGGGAGCAGATTCCACATCCCCCTACATATGGGAGAAAAACCTAGCCAATCTATGATGGAACAGAGCAAACAGCCAACAGTACCCCAGTGTATATGAAAATAAGAGGCCAAAAATTGTAGTGGACACTGAAAAACCACACGGTAAGGAGAGTGCTTCAGGATAATAAGGTCCCAGGGACCAGTGCAGGGACCAGGGCAGCTGCAGCCCCAGGCCTAGTGCGTGCCAGGTCTGCCACAGGGTCCTTGGGAGAGAGCCAGGTCAACTGCTCCCTCCCCAGTAAAACAAGGTCCGAGCAGCATAGGGAGAGGCCTGAGCGCTTGAAGTCACAGAGAGGGGAATAAGGACTAAGTGGCTAAAACACAGGGGCTGTGAGCACCCATGGAGACTGTGGACTCCAGTTGGGGAGAGTTGAGAGTTGGGCCGTGATGGCCCTTGACCCCAATAGTCACTGGTCTGGCTGGAGAATTGGGCTGTGGGAGAGGCCAGACCACTGTACACAGAGGGAAGCTTGAGTAGGAAGAATTTCTCAAAAAGAAAAAGTGGAAAGAGAGACACTGTTTGGGGAATTTTCCTGCAGCAGCCACTCCAGCCTCCCCCTGACCCAGCCAGGAAGGGATCCCAAGGTTGTACAGGAAATTGAGGGAAAGACCCTGCACACCTCCATAGCACTGGGAAGGGTGTGTGCCCGAACACATGGGACTGAAGCAGCCTGCATGCCCGCACCCCAGCCCACAGCGGTAACCTTGGGGAAAGTGTGCTCTCAGGAAGGCCAGGATCCCATTCCCAAGGTGCAAGGGAGTGAGGCCAGGCTAGCTCTGGGGAGAGTGCATGCAAGGCTGACTGAGTGCAGATCAGGAAGGAAGAAAAGCCATACCAATGGTCCCCCAGCCTGCTGCAGTCAGCAAGACCAGAAACACCAGTCTGGCCAGTTTGAAACCAACACAAGGGTATTTGTTTGTTTCTTTCTTTTTAACTATTTTTTATCTTTCATTTCCTTCTTTCTCTCTTTCCTTCTTTCTTGTTTTATTCCTTCTTTCTTTCTTACCAATTTTATCTGTTCTTCCTTCATTCTTCTGCTTTTTAAAAAAATACCCAAAGTGAGACCAAAAAAAACCTGGAACTGTAAAAAGACCAGAGTTGGACCCAAAGAGGGGGCAACCCAATAGCTGAGAGAGTGAGATAAATTTCACTTTGCTATTACAGAGAACCTGCAAGTTATTGCATATTTGATTATTATTTTTTTCATTATTCTTATATCTTTTCTTTTAATAGTATTTTTGTATTCCTCTTTTTTATCTATAGTCTCCTTTGCTTGGCTGGTTATAATGTATCATTTGACAGGTTTCCCCTGTTCTCTCTCTCCTAGTGTATTGCTAATTTACTGTCCTTCATTTCCGTTCTATTAGTACATTACTCAAGGTCCTATACTCCCTATTCTTGTTATCCAGATCACATAGATTCTGTCATATGATTGTTGCTCTAATATAATTGTAAATAATATCTGTTCCATACAATTGTAAATACTTCACAACACCCCTCTCAGATCTTAGCCCACTTCAGTTTCCTGAACTCTATTACTGTAGTGGTTAACTCTATTCTCTCACACACTACAACTATTTACTATCCTTTACTCTCACCTTACCTCAGAACCTGACCTCACACAACCTCACTGCTTTCTAGGTCCAACTTACAATCCTTCCTTCCCCAACAAGAGTCTTATCTTCTTTCTATCCTTTCCAAAAAGTGGCTAGTTGGGTGGAATATCATGGTTAACACTATACATAGTCAAAGGGTCTCCTATCTCTTCTTTACTGGCTGCTACTGTAAATATCGTAGAATACTCTGTTGCTGTCTTAAACCATTTTACCTTCTCCCTCCAAAGGATCACAAAAAAAAAAGAGTAGGAGGGAGCAATGAAAACCAGGATACCCACTGGAAGAGGAAACCCAACAACAAAGGAACCACCAACAGATAACAACAGACAAAGGTGAAGGAGGGAATGGAAACCACACAAACCTCAATCCAGGACTTACCTAGAAATAAAACTAAATAGTGGAGACACTACCCAGTACAAACAACTGAATAAGAGCAAGAGTGAATCCTCAAAACCTTATACAAATGGAAGAACCAGCTTCAACAGAACGTGCCCTCACCAGCACAACAAAATACAAGAGGTGGTGGACACAGTGAACCTCATTTAACCAGCTGGTGGGAAGGATGCACCAGAGAAAGACCCAACAACAATCAAAACCCAAAGACAAACACAGAACTAACTTAAATGACAGCCCAAGATCAGTGAGCTCAGGAGATCAAAAAGACTGCACCACTTAATCTCACAAGTACTCTACCACAAAAATTCACACCATAAACCTAGGGAGCCAGAACAGATCAATTTGATAAGCAGAGGCTAACAAGAAGAGTCTCACAAACAATGGGAAGACAAAGAAATAATCCCCAAATGAAAGGAAAGAGGAAGCCTCAGAAAGAATGCTAAATGAAATAGAGGCAACTCAACTATCAGATATGGAGTTCAAAGCAACGGTTATTAGGAAGCTCAGTGAGCTCACAGAAAATTACCAAAAACTACAGGGAAACTACAATGAACTCACTGCAAACTATATCAGCATGAAAAAGGAAATATAAACTATCAACAAGGGCCAAGAGGAAATGAAGAATACAACTTCTGAATTGAAGAACACAGTAGAAAGAATAAAAATCAGGCTAGGTGAAGCAGAGGACTGAATAAGCGAGGTGGAGAGCAAGGTAGAAAAGAACTCCCAGAAAGAGCAAGAAAATAAATAGAGACTCAGAAAGAATGAAGACAGGTTAAGGGAAATCCCCGACAACATGAGATGTAATAATATGCATATAACAGGAACACCAGAAGGAGAAGAAGAGCAAGGGATAGAAAACCTGTTTGAAAAAGTAATGATGGAAAACTTCCCTAATTTGATGAGAGAAAAACTCACACAAAACCAGGAAACACAGAGAGTCCCAATCAAGAGGAACCCAAAGAGGCCCACTTCGAGACACATCATAATTAAAATAGTAAAATTCCAAGACAAAGAGAGTATCTTGAAAGCAGCAGGGTAGAAACAGGAAGTAACATACAAGGGAATCCCGATAAGGCTAGCAGCTAACTTCTCAATGGAAATGCTCTAAGTCAGAAGAGATTGGCAAGGAATATTCCAAGTAATGAAAACCAAAGGCCTGAAACCAAGAATACTTTGTCCAGCAATGCTCTCAATTAAAATGGAAGGCCAAATAAGGAGCTTCCCAAACAAAAGAAACCTCAAAGAATGTACCTCCTCCAAATCAGCTCTGCAAGAGATGCTAAAGGGTCTGCTTTAAGAACAGGAAGAAAAACAGTGAGAGATAGAGGAACACAGGTACAAAAAAAATGGCAATGCATAAGTACCTATCAATAATAACCTTAAACGTAAATGGATTAAATATCCCAATCAAAAGACATGGAATAGCTGAATGGATAAGAAAGCATGACCCACACATATGCTGCCTAAAAGAGACCCATCTTAGAATGAAAGACCTACTGAGACTGAAAGTGAAAGGCTGGAAACAAATATTCCAAGGAAATAGAAAAGAAAAAAAATGCCAGGGTAGCAATACTCATATTAGACAAAGTAGGCTTCAAATAAAGTGCCATAATAAGAGACCCAGAAGGTCACTTCATAATATTGTTGCAGGAAACCGTGGAACAGAATAACTCAAGTGAGAAAGGGATTAACAAAGGGAAATTTATTATGCTTGCGAGCCCAGAGGAGTAGCCTACAAAAGTCTGGGCCGCAAGCTTCTATTTAATTTCCCTTTTATACATCTCGACAAGTAGGGTGAGCAACAAGGGGCTATCGATTTTTAGCTTGCTCAGCAGCCCTTTTTGCAGGGCAGCCCTTTTTGCTTTGGTTTCCTGCCAAAGGCTGATGGGGCAGGTGGGTGTCTCCAGTTTTGGCACACCAAGCGGGCTTACAGAAGTGAGAGTAGGGGTTATTACATCAGCTTTAAGAAAATGGCATTTGGCTTTCCCCAAAAAAATATTAAAGGGAAAAATCCATCAAGAAAACATAAACATTGTAAATATATATGCACCCAACATAGGATCACCCAAATACATAAAGAGAATCTTGGAGAACTCCAAGAAAAATATTTACAACAACACAATTATAGTACAGGATTTTAACACCCCACTGACAAAAATGCATAGATGTTGTAAACAAAATATCAAGAAAGATATTGTATCATTGAACAATGTCCTAGATCAAATGTACTTAACTGATATACATAGAGCCTTTCATCCCAAAGAAGCAAAATTCACATTCTTTTCAAATGCACATGGAACATTTTCAAAGATAGACCACATGATAGGACACAAAACAAGCCTCAACAAATTCAAGAATATTGAAATCATATCAAGCATCTTCTGAGATCACAAGGGACTGAAAGTATAAACCAACCTTAAGGAAAAAACTCAAATACACTCAAACTCATGGAGATTGAGTAGCATGCTATAAAACAATGAACAGGTCAAGAATGAGATTAAGGAAGAAATCAAAAGGTTTCTGGAAACAAATGAAAATGAAGTTACAACAATGCAAAACTTATGGGACACAGCAAAGGCAGTCCTGAGAGGGAATTTCATAGCGATTACCTAAAAAAGATGAAAACATTTCAAATAAACAACCTAACACTACACCTACAAGAACTCAAGAAACTACAACAAAGACAGCCTAGAGCAAGTAAAAGGAAGGAAATAACCAAGATCAGAGTATAATTAAATGAAATAGAGAATAAAAGCACAATTCTAAGATAATAAATCCAGGTGCTGGTTCTTTGAGTAGGTAAGCAAAATTGACAAGCCTTCAAGCAGACTTATCAAGAAAGAAGAGAGAGGACCCAAACAAACACAATCAGAAATGAAAGATGAGAGATTACAACTGATACCACAGAAATACAAAGGATTGTAAGAAATTACTATGAAGAACTATATGCCATGAAATTTGAAAACCTAGGTGAAATGGACAAATTTCTAGAAAAATATAATCTTCCAAAACTCAATAAAGAACCAGAAAGCCTGAACAGGCCAATAACAGCTGATAAATTGAAGCAGTAATCAAAAAGTTTCTGACACACAAAATCCCTGGACCAGATGGTTTCACAGGAGAATTTTACAAAGCATTTAAGGAAGAGATAACCCCTATCCTTCATAGACTATTCCAAAAAATATTAAGGATTTGGAAGACTCCAAAACTCTTCTTATGAAGCCAGCATCATCCTAATCCTAAAACCAGATAAAGACATAACAAAGAAAGAAAACTTGAGGCCAATATCGCTGATGAATATAGACGCTAAAATCTTCAACAAAATATTGGCAAGCCCCACCCAGCTATACATTAAAAACATAATACATCATAATCAAGTGAGATTCATCCCAAGGATGCAAGGATAATACAGTATTTCCAAATCAATAAATGTAGTACATCAAATTAAAAGAAGGAGAGACAAAAATCACATGATCATATCAACTGATGCAGAAAAAGCATTTGATAAGGTACAGCACCCATTTATGATAAAAAACACTTATCAAAGTAGGAATAGACAGAGCATACCTAAATATAATATAGGATATATACAAGAAACCTAGAGGCAACATCATACTCAAAGGGCAAAAATTAAAACCTTTCCCACTAATATCGGGAACAAGATAAGGGTGTCTGCTTTCACCACTTCTATTTAACATAGTATTTGCAGTTTTAGCCACAGTGATCAGACAAGAAAAAGAAATAAAAGACATCCAAACTGGAAAGGAGGAAGTAAAACTGTCCTTGTTTCCAGATGACATGATAGTCTACATAGAAAATCCCGTAGACTCCACCAAAAAAATACTCTGTACCTAATAAGTGAATTTGGTACAGCAGTGGGATACAAAGTCTGTATTCAGAAATCAAAGGCATTTTTGTACACCAAAAATGAAACATCAGAAACAGAAGTCAGGAAAAAAATCCCATTTGATATAGCAACAAGAAAAATAAAGTACCTGGAAATAAACCTAACCAAGAAGGTAAAACACTGAAGAAAGACATCAAGGAAGACACAATCAAATGGAATCATATACAGAGTTCATTGATTGGAAGAATTAACATCATCAAAATATCTATGCTACCCAAAGCAATATATACATTCAATGCAATACCTATTAAAGTACCAATGGCATATTTCACAGATATAGAACAAAAATTTCAAAAACTTATGTGGAACCATAAACGACCCCTAATAGCTGCAGCAATTTTGAGAAAGAAGTGCAAAGTAGGATGGATCACAATACTTGATATCAAACTATTACAAGGCCACTGTAATCAAAACAGCCAATAGTGGCATAAGAACAGACACATAGACCGATGGAACAAAATAGAGCCCAGGAATAAACCCAACTCTCCATGGTCAATTAATATTTGACAAAGGGGGCAGCAACATAAAATAGAGTAAAAATAGCTTCTTCAACAAATGGTGTTGGGAGAGCTGCACAGCTACCTGCAAAAAAAAAAAAAAAAAAAAAAAAAAAAAAAGAAAGAAAGAAACTTGAGCACCAAACTACACCATACACAAAAATAAATTCAAGGTGGAAAAAAGATTTAACTCTAAGCTGTGACACCATTAAAGTCCTAGAGGAGAACATAGGCAGGAAAATCTCAGATATTTCATGCAGGAACGTTTTTACTGACATGTCCCCTAGAGCAAGGGACATAAACGGAAGAATAAACAAATGGGATCTCATCAAAATAAAAGGGTTCTTCACCTGTAAAGAAAACATTAAAATGAAAAGTGAACCAACTGTATGGGAAAACATATTTTCCAATGATACCTCAGACAAGGGTTTGATCTCCAAAATATATAAAAAACTCACACAACCTCACTCCAGGAAGAAAAAAAAAAACAGTTAAAAAATGTGCAAAAGACTTGAACAGACACTTCTCTAAGAAGGACATACAGAGGGTCCAGAGACATATGAAAAGATGCTCAGCATCACCAGCCATCAGACAGTTGAAAATTAAAACCACAATGAGATACCACTTCACACCAGTCAGAAACAAAGCAACAAACAAAAAGTGTTGGAGAGGTTGTGGAGAAAAGGGGACCCTAGTGCACTGTTGTTGGGAATGCAGACTGGTGCAGACACTGTGGAAAACAGTATGAATTTCCTCTGAAATCTAAATATGGAACTGCCTTTTGTTCCAGCAATCCCACTGCTTGGATTATGCCATAATAACCATGAAACACCAGTGCAAAAGAGCCTATGCCCCCCAATGTTCATAGCAGCACAATTTACAATAGCCAAGTGCTGTAAGCAACCTAGGTGCACACCAGGAAATGAGTGGATCACAAAATGGTGGTACATTTGCACAATGGAATACTAAGCAGCAGAGGGAAAGAAGGAGCTCCTACACTTTGAGATAGCATGGATGGAACTGGAGAGCATTATGCTAAGTGAAATATGCCAGATAGTGAGGGACAAACACCATTTCATCTCCCTTTAACTGGAACCTAATCTACCAAAGAAAAAAACAACCAAATATAACCACATATATTGAAATTAAGAACAATCTGATAATTACCAGAGGGAGATTGGAGAGGATAATGGGAAGGATTTTCAGGAACAACCTTAAAGGACACATGGAGAGAACCATGGTGGGATGGGAGCAAGGGAGAGAGGTGAGTTGGCTGTGGCTGGGGGAAAATGGTGAGAAATAAATGCAGACAAGTGTAATTTAAGAACAATAACATAATTAAAAAATAAAATATAAATACATGCTCAATTTTATCAAAAGCTTTTTCTACATTCATTGATATAATCAGGTGGTTTTTATCTTCATTTTGTTTATTTGATGAATCACATTTTTTGATTTGTGAATATTGTACCATCCTTGGATTCCCAGAATAAATGTCTTTTGATCATGGTGTATGATCTTTTTTATGTATTACTGCATTTGGTTTGCTAATGTGTTGTTTAGGATTTTAGCATCTATGTTCATCAGTGATATTGGCATATAATTTTCTTTCTTTGTAGTGTCTTTATGTGGTTTTAGAATTAGGGTATTTCTGGCCTCATAAAATGAGTTTGGAGCCTTCCCTCTTCTTGAATTATATGAAATACTTTGAGGAGAGATGTTCATTCTTTTCAGAATGTTTGGTAAAATTCACCTGTGTAAACATCTGGTCAATGGCTTTTGTCTTTTGGGAGTTTTGTGATTACTGCTTGTTGGGTAAATGGAGTCAGTTTAGTTTCCTCACCCAGGTGTGTGGGTAACGAAGGGAAACACTGTTCTCATAACCTTGAAGGGGCCTGATAAGCAGTGTTGTCATAGCCTTGAGACTGGGTCTGATAAATGGTGCCTATAACATGAAGTGGGCTTGCATGCTCAGAATCATGCTGTGTTTTATAATTTTCTGGCTTAAAGCTGGCTTTATTTACCTCTAGTAATTCAGCAAGTAGGGACTCCTTGCTGGGTGCCAGGACATGTGCCATGCAAGGGGACAGGTGACACACAGTGTGCCACGCAGGGACACACAGGGACATATTCAGCTGGCAGTATGTGTGGCTTGCTCACCTGTGAATAAACGCATGTCAAGCATCCTCACAGCTCCACGAACATTCTTTCATCTGCCCAAATACTATGAACCTGTCAGGCCTTGAACAGTCAAAATATACTGCTTCAATTTCATTAGGTGTAATCTATCAATTTAGATTCTCTAATTCTTCCTGATTTAGTTTTGGAAGATTGTATGTTTCTAGGAATGTATCCATTTCTTCCAGTTTGTCCAGCATATTGGCATATAATTGTTCATAACATTTTCTTACAGTCCTTTTTATTCCTTTGGTGTCAGCTATTCTTCTTTTTCATTTCTCATTTTATTTGTTTGGGTCTTTTCTCTTTTTTCTTGATGATTCTGATTAAAGATTTCTCCATCTTGTTTATCTTTTCAAAGAACTAGCTCTTGGAATCATTGATCTTTTGTAACATTTTTCTTTTTAAACTTTCATTTATTTATGCTCTGATCTTAATTCTTTCCTTCCCTCTACTCATGTTGGACTTTGTTCGTTGGGCTTTGTTTGTTGTCACTTTTCAAGTTCCTTTAAGTGCGAAGTTTGATTTTTGAGCTTTTTCTTGCCCTTTTTAAAAGATAAGCCTGTAATGCCATGAATTTCCCTCAGGATTGCTTTTCCAGTGTCCTGCAGATATTGCATTGTTGTGTCATAATTTTCATTTGTTTCAAGGTGTCTTTTGATTTCTTCCTTGATCTCATTGTTGACCCAGTCATTGTTAAATAACATGTTATTTCACTTCCATGTTTTTGAGTGTTTTCCAGTGTTCTTCTTGTGATTGATTTCTAGTTTCATAGCATGTGGTCACAGAAAATGTTCTTATGATTTCAAGCTTTTTAAATATAGTGAGACTTGCTTTGAGTCCTAGCATGTAGTCTATCCTAGAAAATGTTACATATGCACTTGAAAAGTGTGTATATTCTGCTGCGTTGGGATTAAATGCTCTGAAAATATCAATTAAATCCATTTAATCTATTGTGTTGCGTAAGGTCGTTGTCTCCTTGTTCATTTTCTGCCTGGAAGATCTATCTGTTGAAGGCAATGAGGTGTTAAAACCTCAACTATGACTGTATTTCTGTTGATCTTTCCCTTTATGTCCATCAAGATTTGCTTTACATATTTATACTCCTATGTTTGGTGTGTAAATGATTACTAGGGTTATATCTTCTTGTTAGATTGTTCCCTTTTCCATTATGTAGTGTCCTTCTTTGTCTCTTACTATTACCTTGGTTTTAAAGTCTATTTTGTCAGATATAAGTATTGCCACCCCAGTTTTTTTTTTCTTCCATTTGCATGAAATATCTTTTTCCAAACCCTTTATTTTTAGTCTTTGTGTATCTTTCGATCTGAGATGGGTCTCTTGAAGACAATATATATATCTTGTTTTCTTATCCATTTAGCTACCCCTCTTTTGTTGGAGCATTTAAGCCATTTACATTTAAAGTGATTATTGATAGATACATATGTAGTGCCATTTTATTGTTAGACTGTTTTCCTCTGATTTTTTTCCTGTTTTTCTTCTTCTTAAAGCCAGCTCTTCAACATTTGTTGCAGTACTGATTTGGTGTCATCAAACTCCTTTAGCTTTTTCTTGCCTGGGAAACTGCTTATTTCTCCTTTAATTTTTAATCATAGCCTTGTTTGGTAAAGTAGCCTTTTGTTGGTAGGCCCTTGCTTTTCATCACCTTCAGTATTTCACACCACTCTCTCCTGGCCTGGAATGTTTCTGATGAGTAATCTGATAGCTGTCTAATTGATGTTCCCTGGTAGGTAACTACCTGCTTTTCCCCTGTGTCTTTTAGGATTCTCTCCTTATCTTTAAGCCTTGTCATTTTATTTTATTTTATTTTTTTAACATGGATTTTTTAAAAGATTTTTTATTTATTTATTTTTAGAGAGGGAAGGGAGGGAGACAGAGAGAGAGAGAGAGAGAAACAGCAATGTGCGGTTGCTGGGGGTTATGGCCTGCAACCCAGGCATGTGCCCTGGCTGGGAATCGAACCTGTGACACTAAGCCTTGTCATTTTAATTATGATGTGTCTTGGTGTAGGCCTCTTTGGGTCCAACTTTTTGGGACTCTTTGAGCTCCTGGACTTGTATGACTTTTTCCTTTGCCAGACTGAGGAATTTTTCAGTCATTATTTCTTCAATCCCTTGCTCACTCTTTTCTTCTGTTATTCCCATGTTGAGGATGTTGTTATGCTTCATGTTGTCCAATATGTTTCTTAAGCTCTCCTCATTTTTTTTTTTAAATTCTGTTTTCTTTTTGCTGCTCTGCCTGATTGTTTTTTTCTGTCTTATCTTCCAAAACACTGTTTTGATCCTATGCTTCATGTAACCAACTGTTTATTCCTTCCAGTGTATTATTTATCTCGGATATTGCATTTTTTCTGACTGATCCTTTTTTATGTTTTCTATGTCCTTTTTCATACTGTAGAGGATCTTTATAATTATTACTCTAAACTATCTATCTGATAAATTGCTTACCTTCATTTCACTTAGTTTTTCTGGAAAATTCCATTGTTCTTTCATTTGAGGTCTGTTTGTCTTCCCATTTACGCTGCTTCTTTGTATTTTCTGCATTAATTGTTAAACTAATCAGTCCTCAGTCAACTGTTAATCTAATCAATCTGTGACCAGCAGTCAAGAACCACTGGGTGAGGCAGAGTGATTCTTGTAGGTGGAGCTGTTGCTTCCCCTCAGGCTGATGCCATTCAGAGAGGTATACTTTGTCTGAGAGAAATGGCTCCTGAAATATGGGGAATGACTCAGTATGTGGATCATAGTAGCTATTTCCTCAGTAGTTCTTTCCCCAGAGCCAACACTTCCGGACTCTCCTCAAGCATCTCTAGTCCACTCTGGCTTTCCTTTGCTGGCACCCAGGGTAAGTGGTTGCAAACGAGGTTTTGTGCCCTTTAAGATGTTCTCTGCATTTCTGCCTATCTCTCCCTGTTAGACAGAAACCCTACTGTTTTTCACAGCTGCATGTTATTTGAGTTTCTTTCTGGCTCTGGTGCTATAGGCTGGGGAGCCAAGCTTGGGATATAGCCTCCACACCTCTTGGGGTGAACCCCTTGGCTACTGAAAAATCCCTCCAGCACTTCTGCTGCCACCCACAGGAGCCCAGCCAGCTCTCTTGCATGTCCTCCTCACTCCTTGCCAATCACATTGTGGTGAAGTGTTTTCTTCTGTCTGTCCATGGTTATAAAGCTTCTCTCCAGCTAGTGTTCAGTTGATGTTTCAAGATTATTTCTCCACAATTTAGTTGTAATTCCAGATTGGTCTTGGAAGGAGGTGTTAGTGTAGCTTCCACTTACTCCTCCACCACCCTGGATTCCACCTACTCTGTTTTATTGTGAGCCACTTGTGCCTTCATTTATATCACATGCTTTCCCACCATGGGAATTTCATATTATCTGAACTTTCTCCAACAGCACTCTTTCCCCTTCTTCCCCTCTTTCCCCTTAACTTGGATGAACTATTTATTCATCCATTTTGAAGTCAGACCTTTGAATAAGATTCCTTTCTGAGAAAGAAATGATCAAAATTCAACTCATAAAGGACAGAATTAATCAGCCATAAATGTAATTATTTTTTGTTTGTTTCACATTATGGTTGAGACAAAAGTGCAAATTACTGAATGTGGAAATACAGTCAACAAAAGGAGGAAGAAAAATGACAAGAGCAGACATTGTCTACAGAGCAGGCAGGTCTCAGATAGAGATGAGAGAGGCATGTCATTGGATTGTCTATTAGAGTTGTAAATACATACATTCACTCTCTTACATTGTTTGGGACTACCACACGGACTGAAATATGGGATAGTTGATCATATGTAGAAGAGATTTTCTGTAGAAACATTTAATATAAGGTTTAGCAGGAGTGTAGGAACTTGGGAAAATTCATACTACATTAAAAAGGAATGATCTATTGATGTGTTAGTTTTCTATTGTGCTGAGACACATTACCAAAACCTCAGTGGCTTACAACAGCGAAAATTTATTTTTTCATATTTTCTGTAGTTGAGAATCCCAGGAATGGCACTATATTCTCTGCTCAAAGTTCTCACAAGACTGGAATCAAGGTGTCATCTGAGGCTGAACTGGGTACAGCTTTACTTCCAAGTTCCAATGGCTGTTGGCACCTTTTAGTTCTTTGCAACTGTTGGACTAGGGGCTTTGTTTTCTTGATACTGTTGGCTATAAGTCACCCTCAGTTGCTTAGCATATGGCCTCTTTGTAGGCTAGCTTATACCATGTCAGCTGGTTTCTTCAAAGTCAGCACAAGAAACAGTGTCTTAGCAAGTAGGGGTTACAATCCATTTAATGTAATTGTGTACACATAATCATACACATCTTACCTTTACCATGTTCTCTTGGTTACAAACAAATCACAGGTCCTGGTCACACTTAAGAGGATTGGATGATACAATGGCATGAACACCAGGAGATAGTGATGATGGGGATTACACTAGGCTCTATTTACCACAATTGGGTATACAAGATTTTGCTCAGCTCCAAGAAACTGATTATCTTGTGTAATGCTGTTGACTTTTCTATTACCAAGTTTTCCTTAAGATAATGAACTACCTAAAGGGATTTATTAACTTTCACACACCAACCAGGTTACTAAGAGGTAGCACCGTAATGTAACTTATGTTAAAGAAATCAGTATTAAATCTGTCAGGAAAAAATCAATTCTTGAAACTAGAAGAAACATGAGGTAAAAAAAAATTGTCAAAGCAAGACAAGGGGTTTTCTTGAACAACTTTAATAAGAGACTTTGCTTGGAGTGATGGGTGCACGATGCAGTGTGCAGATGATGTTTTGTTGAGTTGCACATTTGGAACTTGTATGGTTTTGTGAACCAATGTCACCCCAGTAAATTCAATATAAAATAAAATAAATAAAAATAAGTGTCTGACAAGCCAAAAGTTAGCCTTAAAGATGAGATAAATTCTATTGGGCATTATGTTAAGGAGATCCAAATGGCCAGTGTTATAAGGCTGGCCCTGTGCCAATTAAGCAATCAGCTATTATAATTTGGTTTCCTGAATATGTTTCCTATGAGAATATAATGTCTTGACCAAGCTGAATGTGATCTCTTTGGTGATTGCGTTATATGTACACAATGAATTTGCATTCTTGCCTATACATCAAGTTTTGTACTACTGCTTGGTGAGAATTAGCTTCTTTGAAAAGGTTCAATTATCAGGATACTAACAAAATTTATTTTTCACATATTTGTAGCATGTGACCTCAATGCTCTACTTCAGTTGGTCTTTCATTTTGAAGATGAAGAAATTGAGACCCAAATAAGTTAAATGATCCCAGAAAGCTAGGAAATGGAAGAAACAGATTTTCAACTTGAGTGTCCCTCATATAAATAGTGGTTCAATGTAATTTCATTTGAGTGGTTTTACTACTAAAAGAGAGTTATTGAAAACTCTCTCTGACTTCAGTCCTAGGGACAGACCCTTAAGCATAGGAAAATAAGGTAAAGCTGTAGGTCTTAAAAATCAGGGGGACATGCCAGGACTTGGTTGCAAATGTAAGAACTTTAAGTAGAACTGGGCTGAAAGCTGGACTCAAGAAAATGTCTCAAGTTATTGTATTCAGAATTCTCATAATCTATCTGTTTCATCGTGAGATTGGTCCTGCTACCTTGAGGAGGGTTCAGCCTGCAAGTAGTCTACTACATCATTAGGGAATGTGGAGTAAGGAGCAGTGGGATGAGCAGGATTCAAGTCATTGGAGATTTGCCCCCACCCTTTAATTTAGAGTTTGTTGATAAGATATTAATATTGTATCAATGCTGATTTCTTGATTTTGAGAAATTTATAATGGTAATGTAAGAGAATGCCACTGTTTCATGGAAATATATGTTGAAGTCTTTTTAAGTGAGGTGACATTGTGTCAGCTAAGAGTTCAGAAAAGACTAACGATAATGGGAGGGGAGTGCAAGTGAAGTAACATATTAACAATTTGAAACCAAGTAAAGGGGATACAGGACTTTTTGGTACTGTTTTGACAACTTTTCTGTAATTTTTTTACATTTACATTTTTAAAAAATAAATTTGATGAGGTAAGTTCTGTTAATGTGTTTGTTTTATGGATGAGAAACAAAAGGCTTAGAGCACTAAAAGAATTTGTCCCAAATCACTCAGTTAGTAAGGGGTGGACTTCTTCCAGACAGCTGAGTAGGTTGAGAGAGTGAAGCTGAAATTGGCCTGTTAAGGATGACAGAATTTCTACAGCAGCCATGCTGCTGTCTTGTTAAATTATAGTCCTTCAGGCTGCACAATAATGAGCTCAACTCAAAGAAGGTGTCCATATAAATAGAAATATTTCCAAATGGCAGTACTTTGTTATACTTCTAGCCACTCTCATCCAAATGTAGACTATGATGGAATACAGAATGAGGTACATAAAAACAGATTTTGGGTTCTGTATATCTGAAGAAAGTAGGAGCCAAAAATACAACAAAGGAGATATTGAAGAAGAGAAAGTTTGCCTCACTATCTAAATCTCTTATGACAATTAACAATCTAATCTATCATGACAGTTAATAAGGGTAATGTGTAGAGAAGCATTTAAAGAGAGGTTTGAGCTCTGGAGTTATCCAATGAAGTCTTGGATTATTTCATGGGGAAAAAAGGTATGATTAAGAAGAAGAAAAGGACCCTATGATGAAAGAGTGAAGGAGGTAATGGATTTTAAAATGGGACAATGTATCACTAGAAGGTAAAAGAGTAACATTTTAGGTGGGTTAACATAATTCAACAAGTATATTTCATATTCCCTTAGCAAGAAATACAAAATATGTGGCAAAAAGAATATAAAATAACAGTAAATTCTGTAAAAAGAATTTAGTTTTCTTTTTAATGAACACACTGAAATCATCAACCTTAATTGTTTCCCAAATGCTTTTCAGTTAAAAGAGAGAAAGGATATTGAAATTATGTGATCCCTGGCTGGTGTGGCTCAGTGTATTGAGTGCAGGCCTGCAAACCAAAGGGTCACCAGTTTGATCCCCAGTCAGGGCACATGCCTAGATTGCAGGCCAGATGCCCAGTAGGGGGCATGCAAGAGGCAACTCATTGATGTTTCTCTCCCTCTCTTTCTCCCTCCCTTCACCTGTCTCTAAAATTAAATAAATAAAATCTTTAAAAAATAAGAAAAATATTAAAAGTTATATGAAAAAATCACTGGTACATCAGATAAATGATATATGCTGGACTTGCATGTTCATTTTTATTTATTATTGTTGTTCAAGTACAGTTGTCTCCACCCCCTCACCTTTCATGTTCTTAGAAATAAAAGTACTGGTGGCTTTTAAAAAGATTTGAGAGTCACAATTAACATAAAAATTTATAATATTAGCTTCTACTTTGTGAAGACTAAATTGCCCTTCTGGTCATTGGTTGGTGTTCTGCCACTGTTATATCAAACTGGCTTGGGTTATTAACCACATTTTCAAAAGTGAATTACTATATTCAGTTTTGTGTATGAGGCGTAACAAGAAAAAAGCAAGCTAAGTATCAAAGCAAGGGAGTCTTTTCAAATGGCTTTGTGGTTTTGGTGGTTATTTCACTTGTTTTCTTTAAAATATCAATGGATTATTTAAGCAATGTGGAAGGTGAATATTAGAATCCTGTGGACCAAATGCTTGGACTTAGGCATATCTTGGTCCCTAAGCATAAATTAGTTCAATAGTGAACATTCTTATCTATTCTTATATACAATGGCTGTGTAGTGTCATGGTTAGAAATTAATTTATCTGCTAGTTCCAGATTTGTCTCTAATGTCCCCTATAGGACCACACAAGATATAAATCTCTTCTAATCATGCCAAATTTTTCTTTCTTCTTTCTTTCTCTTCCTTCCTTCCTTCCTTTCTTTCTTTCTTTCTTTCTTTCTTTCTTCTTTTTTATTGTTGTTCAAGTACAATTGTCTTCATTTTTACTCCACAACTCCCTCCACCCCAGTCATCCCCACCTCCCACACAAAAGGCCACAATCCTGCCCCCTTTTGTTCTTACCCATGTGTCCCTTATAGTTGTTCCTGACAACTCTTCCTCCTAATCCTCCAATATCCCCTCCCACCTCCCCTCTGGTTACTGTCAGTTTGTTCTTAAGAATAAGCTAAACCTTTCTTTATTCTACTGCTAAATCTAAAATAATTCATTTAAAGACCTCCATGCCAGTACTCAGCATATGTAATTGTTAAAGAATCATCCTTTAATACCCTACTTGAGTGTATTATGGTCTCTCTCATAAATATTTTTAAATCTTTTTTGCAGAGGAAGAAAAAGTTCTCATTTTCGTTTTTCAGGTCTTAAAATAAATGTTTTCTTTTGCAGCAGTAATAAAGTAATAACAATAGCCCTTTATTTCTTACTCACTAACACAAGATAATACATCTAAGGAAGTAATTTAAATTGAGCTGAAGAAGTGTGACCTCACAAGCTAGAATATTTTTCCTAATTAATTTTCTTTATTAAATTTGGTGTGATTGATTTTCAAGTTTTTCCAAGAGTGGCATATATATGTTTGCTATTAATCATACTTGGGAACTACACTCAAGATTTCTGTAATATTCTCCTAACTGACCTACTATAGTTCTTATAATTTGTGACTTGATGTTCATCCAATTAGCATGCATAATAAAGTATTTCTTAGGGACAAGGGTGTTTTTGTTCAATCAGAGGAGAAATTAAATACCTAAATGTTAATGTATGTCTAATCCTCTGTTCCTCATTTCCTTGATCTTAGCAAATATCACAGTTCAAAACAGGAGAGAATGAATGGATTCTGCTTCTGTGGAGAAAAATCTCAATCTGATACTTCAGACAGTTTGGGTCTATCTCTCCTTCAGTTGTGTCTTGTATATATCATTTATTTCTTTTTGTTTCTTCTATTTCATTTCACCCTTTTTCCTTTCTGTTTTCTTCTTGCTGGCAGAAAGCCAACATTAAGAATTGTAATTCTACAAAAGAACTCAAGCATATTAACTGAATTCTTCAAAAAGGAATTCATTAGTTCTAGTACCAAATTTCATTAAACAAGAATGAATAATATTGCTTATTTAAAGAAAAGAAAAAAATAATAATATAGATTTCTTTTTATAAAGATCTTACACTATAATTTAAAAAAAAATGCCGTTTGACAGGGCAAGGATATTTCAGCTGAAGCAGAAATGATAAACCTTGGGAAAAAACAAAAATGTCATATCTTTTTTTGGGAGTCAACTTTCTCATCTGTACAATGGAGATAGGAGTTGCCTTCCAGGATTAGTATGAAGCAGTCTGTATTAGCAAAAAATTAATATAATTACAACTGGTTCTTTATTTTGAGAAAGACAGGCGATAGATAAAAAGACAGATAGATGATAGAGTAGTCTATCCTTAAAATATTTTTTACTAACAACCCAATAAAAAATGGGCAAAGGACCTGAACAAATACTTCTCCAGGGAAGATATACAGAGGGCCCAGAGACATATGAAAGGATGCTCAGCATCACTGGCCATCAGAGAGATGCAAATTAAAACCACAATGAGATACCACTTCACTCCTGTCAGAATGACTATCATAAACACATCAACAAATAACAAGTGCTGGCAAGGCTGTGGAGAAAAAAGAACCCTAGAACACTGTTGGTGGGAATGCAGACTGGTGCAGCCACTGTGGGAAACAGCATAGAATTTCCTAAAAAAAAATAAATAAATAAAAGTGGAACTTCCTTTGACCCAGCAATTCTACCGCTGGGATTATACTCTAAGGATCCTGAAACACCACTTTGAAAGCACCCATGCACCCCATTGCTCATAGCAGCACAATTTACAACAGCCAAGTGCTGGCAACAGTCTAAGTGCCCATCAGTAAATGAGTTCATGAAAAAGTGTGGTCCATTTACACAACGGAACACTATGCAGCAGAAAGAAAGAAGGAGCTCTTAGACTTTGCAACAGCATGGATGGAACTGGAGAGCCTGATGATAAGTGAAGTAAGGCAGGTGGCAAAAGATAAATGCCATGTGATCTCACCTATAAGTGGAACCTAATTAACAAAACAAATGAGCAAGGAGAATATAAACAGAGACATTGAAATAAAGAACAAGCTGACAGTAACAAGAGGGGATGGGGGAGGGGGACAATGGGGGAAAGAAGGGGAAGGGTCATCAAGGAACAGGTATAAAGGACCCATGGGAAAAGCCAAAGGGGGAAAGGATTGAGGGTGGGAGGTGAGGGTGGGTGGGGTAGGGGAAAGTGGTGGTGGGAAAACTGAGACAACCATACTTGTACAACAATAAAAACATTAAAAAAGGATAGGAGCTCCTTCTTTCTTTCTGTTGCATAGTATTCCATTGTGTAAACGTACCACAGTTTTTTGATTCACTCACTGATGGGCACTGAGGCTGTTTCCAGCACTTGACTATTGTAAATAACACTGCTATGAACATTTGGGTGCATAGGAACCAGAGACATGGAAATAAAGAACAAAATGACAGTGACCAGAAGGAAAGGGTGTGGGGGATAATGGGAGAAAGAAGGAGAAGAGTCAAGTCAAAGAACATGTATAAAGAATCCATGGACAAAGACAACATGGGGGGAGGGTTGAAAGTGGAAGATTAAGGGGTTAGAGAAGGAGAGAGTATTGCAGGGGGAATGGGGACAACTGTAATTGAACAATAGAATTTAAAAACAAATCTGTTTCTGTACACATTCACCTCTCTCCTGCTTCTGTCCTTGACAAAACCTGACATATTTTTCCATTGTCCCATGCCCACATATATTTATGTGCAGAAATCATGATATATTGAGATAAATCCTTTCTTGAGGGACATCACAACCCAATGACTCATTCCATCTCCCATAATTAGCTATTGAAGGAAATTGCAAATACTTGTTTTTTGAATGAGTTTTTCAAAATCCTCACATGAAGATATGTTTTCACTGATTTACTTTTTGAGAGAGAAAGATTGATGCAAGAGGAAAACATCCATGGATTTCTTCCTGTATGTACCCCAACCATGGATAGAACCCACAACCTAGTTATGTGTCCTGACCAGTGATTGAAGCAGCAACCTTTTCTTGGTGTACAGATGATTCTCCAATCAACTGAGCTATCTCACCAAGGCTTGAATGAGTTTTAAAATACATTTTTACCTTTCTGTTTCTAGGAAATTAATGGTGTTTTGTACATTTTTCAAGTTCTTAAGTTTGGGGTGATGGTGGTACTTTAGGTTGAGTTCCTCAGAAGCAGATTATACAAGTTGTTGATTAAGGATGTGCTGCCAGAAGAAGCAAGGCAGGTAATGTGAAGAGAAAAAGTAAGGGCACAAGTTCAGATTTCAGGCAAAGTCCCATTGAGAGCAGCTGATCACAAAGGAGAACACTGAGGAGTATGCTATTCCTCAGAGGTTGTCCTGACAGAAACAAGGGGTCTGGGTTTTCATACTTTTTCACAAGCTATTGGCTGAGGGGTCCCCCTAAGGAGGAGGGTAGGTATGTAAACTCCCAGGCAACAAAGGGACTTGCAGCAATGCAATTTCAATATTCCAAGGGTAGCCCTCCAAGGTGTTTTATGTGCCAAATATTGGAAGCAAAAGAATATGAAAGCTGAGGGAAGGTTGCCCAGAATGATAAAAAGGATCAAAGGAATCTGGGTTGAGCATCACTGTCTACTACAAGAAGCATTTAACAAGTGAACGTTTTTCAGTCCAAAAAATAAAGTCACCTACCATCATGCCTGGCATCATATCTGTCAGTTATAGGTATTCAAAAATATTTGTTGTTTTTACTTTAAAGTATAAACCAACAATTTATTCACAAAACAAATGAATATTATGTGACATCACTTTCTATCAGTTTGCCTTAATTCATACTGAACTTGGATAGACAACTAATAAGTGTAATGGAGATTAGCTCACATGTTATCCTTATTTTCAAGTCTACCATTGGAACTTGCAGCAAATGTAAACACTTTGAGCTAACTTTATGTGACTGGTGGTCCCAGAGTCACTTTTTCAGGGGTGGTAGCCCTTAAGCTAATTACAGAAGTCATTCCATTTTCCTCTGTCCCCAATTGTACTATACAGATAAAGTAAATTTATATCAACACCAGGAACAACCTTGAAAGGAAAGTAGGTCAACGACAAGCATCCTAATGGGTTTGTGTAAAAATGGAAAAAGTCATACAAAATATGTTTTGATTTATAGTAAGCTTGGTGGTAAATATGGTAACGAACTGTGTGTGCAAATCTTGCATCTTATTAAATGTCACTAGGAGGAAACTCCTTCTTTTCCACGAACCCCCTTTTCTAAGTTATTGCTCAAAAACAGCAACAGAAAAAGCCGGATTGTGGAATTTTTATACATTTGCTCTGATTTGCCATATCGTAAGTGTAGCTCTGGAAAACCAATATAAAAATGTTTTACTGTACCTCCCAAAAGGAAAGACCTCAATTTTGTTGTTCCACTTATTTACACATTCATTGGTTGATTTTTGTATGTGTCCTGACCCAGGGATGGAACACACAACCTTATTGTATCAAGATGATGCTCTAACCAACTGAGCTACCTGACCAGAGCTTCATAACGTGTTCTATTTCAATTATGCAATTGATCTGTTTAACCTTTCTGTCTCTACTGGGTCAATATTTATATAAAGTGTATTTCCCTAAAAAAGTTTGCATTTTAAAAATTTATTTGCAAATATGTATACAAAGTAGATTCTTACAATACTTTTCTTTTGTGTCAGTCACTATTTCCTCTTGTTATTTATTATTTGTATGATTTTTCACTCTTTTGAGTAAATTGGCTAGTGATTTGCCTATTTTTTGCATTTTCAAAGATGTAATATTTTGATTTATTTAACATGCTATTTCCCACACTCTGCATCACAAAATTCAAATTTAATCTTTAATATTGCCTTACTTTGTTTTCTTTAGGCTTACTTTGTTTTCCATTTCTTACCTTTTTAGGTTGAGAATTTAATTGCTGTTTTTCATTGTTTTATTTTAGTTGATGTAGACATAATTTTTCTTTTTTTATTTGAAACAGTGATTTTATTTCCATGAAATATATACCCATAAGTGGAATCGATGGATCATATAGTAGTTCTACTTTTATTTTTTTTGTTTTGTTTTAAAATTGGGATATATTTATTTTTTTAATTTTAATTGTTGTTCAAGAACAGTTTTCTGCCTTTTACTCCCATTCCAGCCCATCACCCCAGCCCTCCCCACCTCCCTCCAATTTCCACCCCACCCTTGTTTTTGTCCATGTATCCTTTATATTTGTTCCTGCAAACCCTTCCCCTTTCCCCTAAAATTCCCTCCCCTCTCCCATCTCGTCACTCTCAGCCTGTTTTCTATTTCAGTGTCTTTGGTTATATTTTGCTTGTTTGTTTGTTTTGTTGATTAGGTTCCTGTTAATGGTGAGATCATATGGCATTTTTCTTTCACTAACTGGTTTATTTCAATTAGCATAATGCTTTCCAGTTCCATCTATGCTGTTGCAAAGGGTAGAAGCTCCTTCTTTGTTTCTGCTGCATTGAATTCCATTGTGTAAATGTACCATAGTTTTTTGATCTATTCATTCACTGATGGGCATCTAGATGGCTTCCAGCACTTGGCTATTGTAAATTGTGCTGCTATGAACATTGGGGTGCATAGGTTCTTTGGGATTGGTGTTTCAGTGTTTTTAGGACATAATCCTAATAGTGGAAATGCCAGGTGGGTCAAAAGGCAGTTAAATTTTTAGTTTTCTGAGAAAATTTCATATTGATTTCCACAGTGGTTGTACCAGTCTGAAATCCCACCAACAGTAGACTAGGGTTCCCTTTTCTACACAACCTCTCCAACTCTTGTTGTTTGTTGCTTTGTTTAAGATGGCCATTCTGACAGGTGTGAAGTGGTATATCATTGTAGTTTTAATTTGCATCTCCCTGATTGCTAGTGATGCTGAGCATCCTTTCATATGTCTCTGGGCCCTCTTTATGTCCTCCTTGGAGAAGTGTCTGTTCACTTTTGCCCATTTTTCACTTGTGTTGTTTGTCTTCCTGGAGTGGAGTCATGTGAGTTCCTTATATATTTTGGAAATCAAACCTCTGTCTGAGGTATCATTAACAAATACGTTTTCCCATAGAGATAATTCTCTTTATTTTAATGCTGTTTTCTTTACTCATGCAGAGGTTTTTAATTTGATGTGGTCCCATATGCTTATTCTTTCCTTTATGTTCCTTGCTCTAGGGGACATATCAGTGAAAATATTGCTGTGTGGAATATCAGAGATTTTTCTGCTTATGTTTTCCTCTAGGACTTTCATGGTGTCATGGCTTATGTTTAAGAATGTTATGCATCTTGAGTTAATTTTTGTGTATGGTGTATGTTGGGATCAAGTTTCTTTCTTTCTTTTTTTTTTTTTTTTTTGCATGTAGCTGTCCAGATTTCCCAACACCATTTGTTGAAGAGGCTATTTTTAATTCATTTTATGCTTCTGCATCCTCTGTCAAATATTAATTGACCATAGAGGCTTGAGTTCATTTCTGGGCTCTTTATTCTGTTCTATTGGTCTATGTGGCTGTTCTTATGCCAGTACCAGGCTGCGTTGTTTACTGTGGCCTTATAACACAGTTTGATGTCAGGTATTGTCATCCCTCCTGCTTTGTTCTTCTTTCTCAAAATTGCTGCAGGTATTCAGGGTCATTTATGGTTCCATATAAACCTCTGAAATGCTTGTTCTACATCTGTGAAATATGTCATTGGTACTTTAATAGGGATGACATTGAATCTATAAATTCCTTCAGGTAGTATGGACATTTTGATGATGTTAATTCTTCCAATCCATGAGCATGCTACATGTTCCCATTTGTTTGTGTCTTCCTTATTTTCTTTCTTCTGTGTTGTATAGTTTTCTGAGTACAGGTCTTTTACCTCCTTCATGAGGTTTATTTCTAAGTACTTTATTTTTCTTGTTGCTATATCAAATGGGAATTTTTATTTCTGATATTTTATTGTTGGTGTACAAAAATGCCTTTGATTTCTGAGTATTGACTTTGTATCTAGCTGTTTTGCCAAATTCATTTACTTGGTCAAGTAGTTTTTGGTGGAGTCTGTAGGATTTTCTATGTACACTATCATATCATCTGCAAGCAATGTCAGTTTTCCTTCCTCCTTTCCAATTTGCATGCCTTTTATTTCTTTTTGTTGTCTGATTGCTGTGGCTAGAACTTCCAGTACAATGTTGAATAATAGTGGTGAAAGTGGGCATCCTTGTCTTGTTCCTGATCTCAGTGGGAAAGCTCTAAGTTTTTGCCTATTCAGTGTGATGTTGGTTGTAGGTCTCTCATATATGGCGTTTATTATGTTGAAGAATGCTCCCTCTATTTTCACTTTGCTAAGTGTTTTATCATAAATGGGTGCTGTGCCTTATCAAATGCTTTTTCCACATCTAGTGAAATGATCATGTGATTTTGTCTTTCATTTTGTTTATGTGGTGTATTACGTTTATTGATTTACGAATAGTGTACCATCCTGGCATCCCTGGGATGAATAACATTTGATCATAGTGTATGATATTTTTAACATATTGCTGGATGCAGTTTGCTAATATTGCATTGAGGATTTTAGTGTCTATGTTCATCAGCAATATTGGCCTGAAGTTTTCTTTCCTTGTTATGTCTTTATCTGGTTTTGGTATGAGGGTATTCTGGCTTCATAAAAAGAATTTGGGACTCTTCCATCTTCTTGAATGTTTTGGAATAATTTGAAGAGGATGAGGGTTAGCTCTTCCTTACATGCTTTGTAGAATTCTCCTGTGAAACCATCTGGTCCAGGGATTTTGTGTGTCGGAAGCTTTTTGATTACTGTTTCAATTACACCAGCTGTTATTGGTCTGTTTAGGATTTCTGTTTCTTCTTTATTGAGTTTTGGAAGATTATATTTTTTCTGAAAATTTGTCCATTTCACCTATTTTTTCAATTTTTTGGCATATAGTTTTACATGGTAATTTCTTAACATCCTTTGTATTTCTGTGGTATCAGTTTTATTCTTTCCTCTTTCACTTCTGATTGTGTTTATTTGGGTCCTCTCTTTTTTTCTCTTGATGAGCCTGCATATATGCTTGTTGATTTTGATTATCCTTTCAAAGAACCAGAGCCTGAATTTATTGATCCTTGGAATTATGCTTTTTGTGCCTATGTCATTTAACTCTGCTTTGATCTTGGTAATTTTGTGGGGGTTTTTTCCTAGCTCTGGGCTGTTTTTGTTGTTCTTTGAGTTCTTGTAGGTGTAAGTTTAGGTTGTTGATTTGAAATGTTTCTATCTTTTTTAGGTAGATCTGTATGGCTATGAACTTCCATCTTAGGACTGCTTTCACTGTGTCCCATATGTTTCAGATTGTTGTGAGTTTGTTTGTTTCCAGAAACTTTTTTATTTCATCCTTGATCTCATTCTTGAGCTATTCTTTGTTGAATAGCATGCTGTTCAATTTACATAAGATTGAGTGTTTTTGAGTTTTTTCCTTGAGGTTGGTTTCTAGTTTCAGTCCCTCGTGGTTGGAGAAAATGCTTGATATAATTTCATTTCTATTGAATTTGTTGAGGCTTGTTTTGTGTCCTATCATGTGGTCTACCTTTGAAAATATTCCATGTACATTTGAAAAGAATGTGTATTTTGCTTCTTTGGGATGAAAGGCTCTCTCTCTCTCTCTCTCTCTCTCTCTCTCTCTCTCTCTCTCTCTCTCTCTCTATATATATATATATATATATATATATATATATATATATATCAGTTAAATACATTTGATCTAGGGCATTGTTCAATGCCAAAATATCTTTGTTGATGTTTTGCTTGGAAGATCTGTCCATTTTTGACAGTGGGGTATTAAAATCCCCTATTATAATGGCTTTGCTGTCAATATCTTTCTTGAAGTTCTCCAAGGTTTTCTTTATATATTTGGGTGCTCTTGTGGTGGGTGCATATATATTTACAATGTTTATGTCTTCTTGATGGATTCTTCCCTTCATGATTATGAATTGACTTTCTGGGTCTGTTTTTATGGCTCCTTTTTTTGAATTTTATTTTGTCTGATATGAATATTGCTAACCTGGCTTTTTTCCCCTGTCCATTTGCTTGGAAAATTTGTTTCCAGCCCTTCACTTTCAGTCTGTGTAGGTCTTTCATTCTGAGGTGGGTCTCTTTTAGGCAGCACATGTGTGGGTATTGTTTTCTCCATTCAGCTATACTGTGCCTTTTGATTGAGGCATTTAATCCATTTATGTTTAAGGTTATTATTGATTGGTACTTATTCATTGCCATCTTTTCATACCTGTGTTCCTCTCTCTTTCACTGTTTTCCTTCCTGTTCTTAAAGCAGACACTTTAGAATCTCTTGCAGAGCTGGTTTGGAGGAAGTATATTCTTTCAGGCTTCTTTTTTTCTGTGAAGCTCCTTATTTAGCCTTCCATTTTAATTGAGAGCCTTGCTAAAGTGGTGTTGGTTGTAGGTCTCTGGTTCTCATTACTTGGAATATTTCTTGTCATTCCCTTCTGGCTTGAAGCATTTCCATTGATGAGTCAGTTCCTATTTTAAAAGGGGCACTCTTGTATGTTACTTCATGTTTTTCCCTTGCTGCCTTTAAGATTCTCTCTTTACCTTTGAATTTTGCCATTTTAATGATGATTTGTGTTCGAGTGGGCCTCTTTGGGTTCCTCTTGATTGGAACTCTCTGTGTTTCCTGGGTTTGTGTGACTTTTTCTCTCATCAAATTAGGGAAGTTTTCCATCATTACTTTTTCAAACAGGTTTTCTATCTATTGATCTTCTTCTTCCCCTTTTGGTATCCCTATTATATGGGTATTATTACATTTCATGTTGTCCTGAATTTCCCTTAACCTGTCTTCATTGTTTCTGAGACCCTTTTCCTTTTCTTGCTCATTCTGGGTGTTTTTTTCTACCTTGTCCTCCAGCTCGCTGATCTGATCCTCTGCTTCATCGAGTCTGCTTTTGATTCCTTCTACTGTGTTCTTTAATTCAGAAGTTGTATTCTTCATTTCCTCTTGGCCCTTGTTGATAGTTTCTATTTCCTTTTTCATGTTGATATAGTTTGCAGTGAGTTCATTGTAGTTTCCATGTAGGTTTTGGTAATTCTCTGTGAGCTCATTGAGCTTTCTGATAACCTTTGCTTTGAACTCAACATCTGATGTTGACTTGCCTCTATTTCATTTAGCATTCTTTCTGAGGCTTCCTCCTTTCCTTTCATTTTGGGATTGTTTCTTTGTCTTCCCATTGTTTGTGAGACTCTTCTTGTTAGCCTCTGCTTATTAAATTGATCTGTTCTGACTCCCTGGTTTTATGTTGTGAACTTCTTTGGTAAAAGACCTGTGAGATTCAGTGGTGCAGTCTCCTTGATCTCCTGAGCTCACTGGTCTTGGGCTGTCATTTATCTTAGCTCTGTGTTTGTCTTTAGGTTTTGATTGTTGTTGGGTCTTTCTTTGTTGGGCCCTTCCCTCCGGCTGGTTAACTGAAAGTCCTTCTGTCCACCACCTCTTGTACTCTGTTGTGCAGATGTGGGTAGGTTGTGTTGAAGCTGTTTCTTCCATGTGTACAAGATTTTGAGGATTCTCTCTTTCTCTCATTCAGTTGTTTGTTCTGAGTAATTTGTCCACCACTTAGTTGTATTTCCAGATAGGTCCTGGGTTTAGTTAGTGTAGCTTCCACACCCTCCTTCACCTTCTTCTGTTGTTATCTGTTGGTTCTTTCTTTACTCATGGGTTTCCTCCTCCAGCAGGTATCCTAGAGTTTACAGCTTCCAGGTACTCTTTTTTTGTCATCAGTTTGAGGGGGATTGCAAAATGGTTTAAGACAGCAGGAGTGTATTCTATGGTATTTAAAGTACCAACCTGTAAAGAAGACATAGGAGATCTTTTGAATATGTATAGTGTTGACCATGATATTTCACCCAACAAGCCACTTTTTCTGAAAGGTGTTAAGAAGATACACTTGTCCCTTGCTATATCCTGGTTCGCTTATTGCAGCTTCACTGCATTGTGGATTTAAAAATATATATATATCTAATTCTGTATCATGGAGTTTTCACTATATCATGGGATTTTGTGGTATATAGGTATTTATATAATATTTATGATTTTAATTATTTTTGCCTAAAATAGAACAATATGAAAATATTAAAAAATGTTCATTCAAACATATTAAAAGAATATTAAATCAAAATAAAATACAGTATGTATTTCATCAGCTGATGAATACCGTGCTGTACACAATGGAAATGCAGTAAGCCACTACTGCTTTCACAAATTTGCCATTGTGAGATTATACACAGCACACTGTTGGTTGATGGAATGGAAGGTGACCAACCACAGCACTGTATTCTGTATCCTGGGTGCTTATTGGCTCAGTGACCAGAGCACCTGTCTGCTCTCTTTCACTGTGCTCATACGTTCAGCATCTATCCTTGTCTACTTCATATCGACATCTGATTGCTGTGTGTAGTGTTGCTCTGCGGTATTGTGTTTTTGTGAAATTTTCATAAAAGATTAAATATATTTCAAGCCCTATGATGCCACCCAAGCGTTCTGCAACTTCTAAGGTTTCTGGCAGTGAATCCAAGTGCCAGAGAAATATGCTTACCATCAAAGAAAAAGTGCAGCTTCTCAACATGTTAAAAGAAGGCAAAAGCTACATCACCATAGGCCACCATTATGGGATCAATGAATCTACTGATCGCTACATAAAGAAAGACAAGAAGAATGTTAGGTCTATGGCAACAATGACTTTTAACAAGACTGCAAAGAGCGTGGTCACTTCCCGTAATAAGGCCATTGTGAGGATGGAGTCTGCATTGGCCCTGTGGATAAATGACTGCAGGAAGAAGAATATCTCGCTGGATACCAGCACCATCCGGATGAAGGTGAAGAAACTTTATGATTGTTTTGCAGAAAACATGGATGTTCACGATGGTGACAAAGATGAAGATAAGGACAACAGCACAGAAGCACAACCGCTGAGTGCTTCTCCCACCAGACCAGCCCCATTCAGTGCCAGCAAGGGCTGGTTTGACAAATTTCAGAGATGCTTTGAATTCAAGAACATTTCTGTGCATGGAGAAGCTGCCTCTGCAGATAAAACCATATATAATTTTATATGTTGTTAAAATTACATAGGGTTAAGAGTGTAGAAAATGTTTAAGAACATATGAAGTGTTTATCCAGACAAAGAGATCATCATGCTTTCACCTTTAATGGAAATAGAAGTTATGGCCCACGGTGAAGATACTGCACCACCTGATGAAGCTCCTGATGAAGTGGTGCCTTCAGAAGAACTGTAATGCTATTCTTGGTGATACAGTACTTTCATCTCATCTCATCTCCTCACCTTCATTGCCATGAGTACTGCACAGTTACATAATTCATGATCTTCATCATTCAAGTTGTAGTATACTTCACTGGTGAGTACCATATAGAATTTTATATGTTGTTAAAATTACATAAGTTTAAGAGTGTAGAAAATGTTTAAGAACATATGAAGTGTTTATAAGAGTGTGGGAAAGTTTAATAAAAGAATGGGAAAGGTTTATAGGGGTGTGGGAGGGGTTTATAAAGCTTTAGAATATATATGAATAATAAAATAAATATAACGCCAGTACTTTGCAGGTTTTCACCTATCACGGGGGTCTCTTGAATGTAACTCCCATGATAGGTGAGGGATCACTGTAAGACTCTTTGTGGGGGTAAGGGTTGTGAGTTGGATCTAGAAAGCAGTAAGCCTGTGGGAGGTCAGTTTATGACGTAAAGTGAGAGTAAAGGATAGAAAATAGGTGTAGAGTATGAGAGAATAGAGTTAACCACAACACTAATAAAGTTCAGGAAACAGTGAAGTGAGCTAAGGTCTGAAAGGGGTGCTGAATAGTATTTACAATTGTGTGGAACAACAATTCTTTACAATGATAATGGAGCAACAATCACATAACAGAATCTATGTGATCTGGATAACAAGAATAGAAAGTATAGGACCTAGAGTAATGTGATAATAGAACACAAGTGAAATGAAAGATGGTGAATTAAAAATACACTATGAAAGAGAGAACAAGTAAAACCAATTAAACAATGCAATTTAACAAACCAAGAAACGAAGGCTAAACAGAAAGACAAGAAATACAAAAATACTAATAAAATAAAAGATTTAAGAATAATGAAAAAACTATATACAAATATACAATAACTTGCAAGTTCTCTGGAGCAGCAAATTGAAATTTGTCTCACTGTCTCAGTATTTGGGATGACCCCTCTTTGGATCCAACTCTGGTTCTTTCACAGCTCCAGGTTTTATTGTCTCACTTGTTGAAATTTGAAAATAAAAAGAAGAAGGAAGGAGGAAGAGATAAAAAGGGAAAGAAAGGAAGAAGGAATAAAAAAGAAAGAAGGAAAGAAAGGAAGAAGGAGCTAAAAAAAATTACTTAAAAAAAAAGCCTCCTACTGGTTTCAAACTGGCCAAGCCTGTTCTGCTGGTTTTCCTGGCTGCAGCAGGCTCAGGGGAAATTGGTTTCGCTTTTCTTCCTTCCTGAGCTGCACTAGCCTAGCCTCCAGCCCAGTTTCTCAGTTCCCTGCTAGGCCCCCTGTTCCCTTCTGCGCCCAGCCTAGGCCTTCAGTCCACCAGTTGCACTGTCCTTGAGGTGTAACAATTAGAAGCAATTTACACACCACCTTCTCACTCTTTGCTGTTCAAAATGTTAGGGACTCTCAGCACCCCTTCAGGCTAGTTCAACCCCCACACTGAGTTAAGTCTTTCTGAGGATTGGTGACTCCCAGAGCCCTGCACTTCTCCTCTGTGAGGGTGTCTCTGCCTTTCTCTTATAGAGCCAGTCAGCCCTGCAGGGCAGGGGTGCTGCAGTGACTGGCACTTAGGATGCAGGTGTGTGCCTCATATGCTGCTTCCCCCAGGACATAGGGGTTGGGTGCTCAATGCCTCTGGGTGGCAGGGTCAGGTGTGCTCCATCCTGGGCCTGTAGGTGTGGCAGGATGGGTGGGAGTGCCACACAGCTGGGTAGGGGCACAGGAGAATGGGGCAGGTGCTGCAGGAGAATTCCCCATACAGCCACCAAGTGACTCTTTTTTCACTTTTTCTTTTTGAAAAATTCCTCCTGCTCAAGCCTGCTGCTCCATACAAGGGCCTGGCCTGTCACACAGCCCAACTCTCCAACCAGACCGGTGACTATCCGGGTCAGGGTCCATCATGGCCCAACTCTCCCCAGCTGGTGTCCACAGTCTCAGTGGGTACATACTACCCCAGTGTGTTTGCCACTTCGTCCTTATCCCCCACCCCTGCGACTTCAAGCAACCAGGTCTCTCCTGGTGCTGTGCAAACCTTGTTTGGCAAGGGAAGCAGCCATTGACCCAGCTCTCTCCCAAGAACCCTGCGCCAGACCTGGTGGGCACCGGACCTGGTGCTGCAGCCACCCTGGTCCCTGTGCTGGACCCAGGGACCTTATTGTCCTGAAGCACTCTCCTTACCATCTGATTTTTCAATGTCTGCTACAATTTATGGTCTCCAATCTTCATATATTCTGGGATACTGTTGGCTGTTGGCTCTGTTCCTCAGAAGATTGACTAGGTGTTTCACCCATGTGCAGTGGGAAGTTGACCCCATTCCCACCTACCTCAGCACCATCTTCCTATATTTCTAAACTTTATAGTTTTCTAAGCAATGATTTAAGATTATATAAACAAATTTAATCTCTGACAGCCACCAGTTATTGTACATATATGGGTATACCTAAAACTGAGGTTTTGATTATCTTTATTGACTGTGATTTCTAATTATAATGAAACCTAAAGGAACTGTGTTGGCATGAAAATAGTTGAAAGCAGATTACCTTTAATTAATTTTAGAATTTAAATTATAAATTAACCAGGAATACAATTTTGAGATGATGTAAAATAATGTTGACTATTACTCTTTTAAAAATGACCTTTTTGTAATGAATTATTTTATTTCCTTATTGAAGGTAATTGTTTACATGCTAATTATATGTCTATGTTACAGAGGAGTCATTGTTGAGATAAATATTGTCATTAAATATCTTTACTGAAAAATTAAAGAGAAACAAATGAAGAAATTCTCTAAATAATCCAAGCAAAATCAAATTCCTAGCTCACTCTTTTTAGTGAAATGCTTGGCTACATTTATGTGATGTGATTTGGTTGCATGCATTTCCCCCTGAATCATTTTGCCAATTGCCTCAAATTTCCACTTGATATGGCCAGTGGACATTTTAAACATCAAATGAAAAATAAAAGAAACTGTTAAAAAGACAGCTGTTTCAAAATTCAGAAATTATCATTTCTAGTTCTAGGCCTATGAATCCATCATAACCAATTAGGTAATTCTACTTCAGTGTGGTTTTCTTTCTTTTATTTTGCTAATGGATAACCAAAGTATTTTTGTTCCCATTGCATAAAAATTTCACCTCAATCACTTGGCATAGATTCCTGAGAATGAAGGTAAGAATTGTGGTATTCTTATTCTATTTGGGCACTAAAATGAACATAATAGAATAAATAACTGACACTTAGCCAACATGGTGACAGGCTCCTCTCCATAAATAGGACATTCTGATCATTCTTGTAAAGGAATAAAGAGAAATGTGACATTACTAATAATTTTGTAGGAATTCTTGGGATTTGAGTTGTGGTTTTATACAAAAATTTTAAAGAAAATATCAATAACCCAATTTTAAAACATTCTTGCTTATGCTTGCTTTATGCAAGTGTTTCATAGGTTACTCTACAAAACAATATTGCTACCTTAATACTGCTGAACAAAAGTTGAGGTATAAGCTGAATATTTAATTAACCAACCAGAATTCAGGACCACTTTGAAATTAAAATTCCTTGTATTGGGAACTACCCTGCCTGGTTTCAGAAGCTATAACCTCCCATGGCTAAGGTTGAGTAAAAAGACCTTGGGACCTTAAGCCACTTAGTAAACAAAGCTTATCTTCCTTGTAGGGGCACCACCTCTGCCCCCTTTCCCCTCACCTTGCTTGGCCCTGGGCAGATGACTGGTTAGCCAATGATGGGTAAGATTCCTCAAAGGAGTAATGACCTGAGACAGGTATGGTCATGAAAGGGCCATCAGGGAAGGACTTGGGGGCTATAGAAAAAGGGAATGATGGGCCCTTGCCCCTCAGCTTTGACATAGCCTGAGTCCTCATTCTGTCTGCCAGAAGTCTCCTAATCTCTCCCCCTGCCTGACTTAAGCCTGAAACAGCGCCTTAAGCCTGAAACAATGCCTTAAGCCTGAAATAATGCTGGAGATGGGTGTGGCCCTGTTCTGGAAAGGGCGGGTTCCCTGGGGTGATGGGTCCTAAGAAAGAATGCATAAAATCCTATGAAACCTAATTTGCTAATACCCTCAATTTAAATGATAAGGGTCCAAGCATGAAGTGAGTTTGTTCCCCAAAGTTTTATGGCCCTTTAACTATCTGACCCTGACTCAGAATAAGCCCTCAGAGTTCTTCATTGAATGTTATCTATTGTTTGATCATTATTGCCTGACAATGATTGATGAGCTTTCCATATACACTCTGTATTCTTATGCAAATTAAACCCAATAAAAGCCTGTCAAGGCAAGGGTGGAGGTACTCTCCCCTTGAGAGAGTGGTTGTGCCATCCGTTTTCCTCCACGGGACTTTGGTGGTTCATGTGAATTTGTCTTGTCTCATCCATAATGCCACAGATGCTGTGGGCTGCATCATCCTTGCTCTGAAATTAAAATTCCTTTCATTTATATTATATGTCTTTCTTAGTCTGCTAGGGCTATTATATCTAAATATCCTAGACTGATGGCTTAAACAACAAATATTTATTTCTCACAGTTATGGAGGCTGGGAGATCCAAGATCAAGGTGCTGGTAAAATTCTGCTTAAAGCATGCTTCCTATGTTGTAGTCATCTGCTTTCTGGTTGTGTCCTCACTTGACCTTTCTTCAGTGCATGTCTATGGAAAGAGAGATCTCTTTCTCTCTCCCTCTTCATGTAAGGGTACTAATCCTATCATGAAGCTAGCACTCCCATGACTTAATCTAAGCTTAATTTCCTCCCAAGCTTTTTTCTGCCCCCAAATACCAACACATTGGGGGTTAGGGCTTTAACATATAAAATCTGGGGTATGCAAACATTCAGTCCATAAAAATGTATATAGATGCTGGTCTTCAGCAAAACATTTTCTATAGTTCGTGGATTTCCATGAGAAAGAAAGAGGGCTTAGAACTGTGATTATGATGTTTCTGAGAAAATCGGGCTAGGAAAGAAGCTCTGTATCCTTTTTGTGTCTGTAAAGTATAGAATATAATTACACCATGACAGAGAACTATTAGTTTGCACAGAGCTGAGTAGAGGTGATAGATACCATTATCTCAAGATTATTTATCCTTTCTTGACAGCTGACACTAAATCTCAGCTAAGTATAGACATATGATTTCATCCAGTGCAGGCAAATGATCTGAATAAGTAATATTATTGTATTAATTCAAATCTATAGAAGATTATTGAATCATAGAAATGATTTTAAAGATATTCTCAATATTGGAGAAAAGGTGATTAGCAGCATGTTAAACAATTTAATTTTGTTTATAATTTCTTCTTGATGTAATGCATACAGAAAACTCAACTGTATGTTTAAAACTGAAGTTTTGTAGATTTATTTTTATTTTTAAATAGATTTTATTGATTATGCTATTATATTTGTCCCATTTCTTCTTCCCTTTATTCCCCTGCAATGTACCCTACCTTCCACCATCATTCACCCACCTTAGTTCATGTCCATGGGTCACATATATAAATTCTTCAGCTTCTCTACTTCCCATACTATTCTTAACCTCCTCCTGTCTATTTTGTAGCTACCATTTATGCTTCTTATGCCCTATACTTTTCCCCCATTCTACCCCTCCCCCTTCTTCCTGATAATCCTCTATATGGTCTCCATTTCTGTGATTCTGTCCACATTCTAGTTGTTTGTTTAGTCTGTTATTGTTTTAGGTTCAGTTATTGATAGTTGTGAGTTTGTTGCCATTTTACTGTTCATATTTTTTATCATCTTCTTTTTCTTAGATAAGTCCCTTTAACATTTCATATAATAAGGGTTCAGTGATGATGAACTCCTTTAACTTTCCTTATCTGGGAAGCACTTTATCTGCCCTTCCATTTTAAATGATAACTTTGCTGGATAAAGTAATCTTGGATGTAGGTCCTTGCCTCTTATGACTCTGAATGCTTCTTTCCAGCACTTCTTGTCTGCAAGGTTTGTTTTGAGAAATCAGCTGATAGCCTTATGGGAACTCCTTTGAAGGTAACTCTCTCCTTTTCTCTTGATGTTTTTAAGATCCTCTCCTTATCTTTAGTCATGTATAATGTAATTATGATGTGCCTTGGTGTGTGATCCCTTGGGTCCAATTCCTTTGTGACTCTCTGAACTTCCTGGACTTCCTGGAAGTCTATTTCCTTTGCCAGATCAGGCAAGTTCTCCTTCATTATTTTTTCAAATAAATATACAATTTCTTGCTCTTCTCCTATCCTTCTGACACCCCTATGATTCAGATGTTGGAAAATTTAAAGTTGTCTCACAGGTTCCTAAACCTCTCCCCATTTTTTTTTTTGAAATCTTGTTTCTTCATTCTGTTCTGGTTAAATGTTTATTTATTCTTTCTGCTCCAAACCATTGATTTGAGTCCCAGTTTATTTCCCTTCATTGTGGGTTCCCTGTACATTTTCTTTTATTTCATTTTGCATAGCCTTCTTTTCTTCCTCTATTTTGTGACGATGCTCAGCCATTTCTGTAGGATAAGTAAGAGCTATCAATACCTCATGCTATATTCAAAAATTAATTTCAAGTGGATTGAAGATCTAAATGTAAAAATTAAAACCATAAAACTTCTAGAAATAACACTGGAGAAAAGCTTTATGAGCTTAGGTTAGGCAAAGATTTCTGAAATCTACAATAAAAAGCATGACCTCCACATAAAAGAAATAATTGATAAATTGAACTTCATAAAAATTAAAATCTTCTACTTTTATAAAGACATTGTTAAGGAAATGAGAAGGCAGATGACATGGTGGGAGAACATATTTATTAAAGAACATGAATTCAAAACATATGCTCAATACACAATAATAAGAAAACAAAAACCCAATTAAAAACAAACAAGTACAGAAGGCAGATGGCAACTTTGTTGGAGGAAGCATAATCCCCTTCCTCTATGAAGGGGAGAGAAACTTGCAGATCTGCGGAGGAACAGAGCAAGGGACCCAGGTTATCACAAAATGTATGAAAACAAGACATCAAAAATTATAGCGATCAGTGAAAAACCAGACGGAAAGGAGACTGCTTCAGGACAAAAGGGACCCAGAGATCAGCATGGGGACCAGGGGGGTTGCAGCCCCCAGGCCCAGTGCTCCTGGGTCTGCCTCAGGACACCCCGGAGAGCAGAGTCACTGCTCTCTCCTCAGACAACAGGGATTGAGCAGCAGCAGGGGAGGCCTTGTTGCTTGAAGGCACAGAGAGGGGAGTTGGACTGGGAGACAATCACACAGGGGTTTCAGGCACCCACACATAGCCCTGGGAGGGGTGAGTGCCCCCAGCCTGCGAGACCAGGGGCGGCCTGGCTGTGCGCCCACACCCCCAGCCCCATGGGAGTATGGTTCTGTGGAAGACCCAGACCCCACAGCCCTGAACAAGGAAAGGGTGTGGGTGTTCGAGGGTTTCTGGAGCCTGCAGTGGTGAACTGGGGGGAGCACGAGCCCTTTCAGGATTCCTGACTCTCACGAAGAGATGCAGCATTTACAGGATTCCTGAAGCCCACAGCAGGAAATTGGTAGAAGTGTGCACTCCTTTGAGATCCCCGGAGCTTGCACCATGAATCCAGAAAAGATGTGGGTGCTTCCGAGAACATAGAGCCCGCCGTGGTGAAATTTGGGGGAAGGGTGTGTCCCCTTGCTGTCCCGGGAGCTTGCACTATGAACCCAGAAAAGATACAGGAGCTCTGCGGGACCTGGTGCCCAGAAGAGCATGGCAGTGAGCTCTGGAGAGCATGATTGGGAGCGCCAATACCCACACACAAGGTCCTGCAGGGGTCATCTGATCTGCTCTGGGGAGAGCACGCTGCTACCCCTGGGGACAAGAGACTGACTGAGTTCTGACTGAGAAGAGTGAAAAGCATTCCAAATGCCCCTCAGCCTGCTGAAGCCAGCAAGACCAGAAAAATTGGTTTGGCCAGTTAGAAACCAACAAGAGGTTTGGGTTTTTTGTTTGTTTGTTTGTTTGCTTTTGCTGCTGTTGTTGTTTGATTGTTTGATTTTATCTTGTTTTTAAGTGACTTTTTATTTTTTCATTCTTATTATTTTTCTCTCTCAATTCCTTATGTTTTTCTTCCTTTCATCCTAGTATTATTCCTTCCACTCCAAATTTATCTCTCTTGCATTCCATCTTCTGCTTTTATTCCCTTTTTTTTTTTTTTTTGAGCCTGCAAGTACTGCAAATCTGTATTATCTTTTTCTCACTTTTCTGACAGGTTTTATTTTAATAGCATTTTGGTATTCTTTTTCTTTCTGTATAATCTTCTTTGCCTGGCTAGTTATACTGTCATTTGATAGGTTCCCCTTGTTATCTCATTCACAGTGTGTTGATAATTTACTGTCCTTCATTTGTGTTCCGTTAGTACCTCTCTCAAGGTTCTATACTCCTTATTCTTGTTATCTAAATATCATAGATTCTGCCACATGATTGTTGCTTTAATATTACTGTAAATATGAACTATTCATACAATTGTAAATACTACACAACACAGCTCCCAGATCTCAGCCCACTTCGCAATTTCCTGAACTCTATTATTGTGGGGGTTGTCTCTATTCTTTTACAGACTACTCCTATTTACTAATCTTTATTCCCACCCTACCTCAGAATCTGACCTCCCAAAGCCTCACAGCTTTCTATATCCAAGTCACAATCGTATCCTCCCCAATAAGAGTCTTCTCTTCTTTCCATCCTTTCTAAAACATGGCTAGTGGGGTGGAAGATCACAGTTAACACTATATGTAGCCAAAGGATCTCCCATCTCTTTTATACTGTCTACTACTGTAAATATCATAGAATACTGTCTTGCTGTCTTAAACCATTTTGCCTTACTTCTCCAACAGATCACAAAAGAAATTAGGGGGAAGTTGTGAACACCAGAATACATGAAGGAGACTGCACCACTGAATCTCACAGGTATTCTACCACAGAAGTTCATGCCATAAACACAGGGAAGCACAACAGATCAATTTAAGAAACAGAGGCTAACAAGAAGAGTCTCATGAACAATGAGAAGACAAAGAAACAATCCCCAAATGAAGAAAAAAAAAGAAGCCTCAAAAGGAATGCTAAATGAAATAGAGGCAACTCAACTATCAGATATTGAGTTCAAAACGATTGTCAGGAAGCTCAATAAACTCACAATGAGCTACCAGATACTACAAGGAAGCTACAACCATCTCACTGCAAATTATATCAACATGAAAAAGGAAATAGAAACTATCAAAAATGGCGAAGAGGAAATGAAGAATATAATTTCTGAAATGAAGAACACAGTAGAAGGAAAGAAAAGCGGGATCAATGAAGCAGAAGACCAGATTAGCGAATTGGAGGCCAAAGTAGAAAAAAACATGCACAAGGAGCAAGAAAAGGAAAAGGGGCTCAGAAAGAAGGAAGAGGGATTAAGATAAATTCAAGACAATATGAAACATAGTAATATCTATATAATAGGGATACCAGAAGAAGAAGCAGAAGAGCAAGGGATAGAAAACCTATTTGAAAAACTAATGATGGAAAACTTCCCTAATTTGATGAGAGAAAAAGTCACACAAATCCAGGAAACACAGAGAGTTCCAATCAAGAGGAACAGAAAGAGACCCACCTCAAGACACATCATAATTAAAATGGCAAAATTTCAAGACAAAGAGAGAATCTTAAAGGCAACAAAGGAGAAAAAGGAAGTAACATACAAGGGAGTCCCAATAAGGCTAACAGCTGGCTTCTCAATGGAAACACTTCAAGCCAGAAGAGAATGGCAAGAAATATTTCAAGTAATGAGTACCAGAGGTCTGTGATCAAGGCTACTTTACCCAGCAAGGCTCTCAATCAAGATAGAAGGCCAAATAAGAAGCTTCTCAGACAATGAAGTCTAAAAGAATACACCTCCACCAAACCAGCTCTGCAAGAGATGCTAAAGGGACTGCTTTAAGGAAAGGAAGGAAAAGAGAGAGAGAGAGAGAGAGGAACACACGTACATAAATGGCAATGAATAACTACCTATCAATAATAACCTTACACATAAATGGATTACATGCTGTAACCAAAGACATAGAATAGCTGAATGGATAAGAAAGCATGACCCACACATATGCTGCCTACAAGAGACCCACCTCAGGTAAAAGACCTGCACAGGCTGAAAGAGAAGAGCTGGAAACAAATTTACTGAGCAAATGACAGGAAAAAATAGCCGGGGCAGCACTACTAATATCCGACGAAATAGACATCCAGAAAAGGGCCATAAAGAGAGACTCAGAAGGCCACTTCATAATACTCAAGGGAAGAATCCACCAAGAAGACATAAATATTGTGAATATATATGCACCAAACATAGGAGCACCTAAATACATAAAGATAATCTTAGAGGACTTCAAGAAAGATATTGACAGCAACACAATTATAATGAGGGATTTTAACACCCCACTGACAAAAATAGACAGATCTTCCAAGCAAAATATCAACAAAGATATTGTGGCATTAAACAATACCCTAGATAAAATGAACTTAACTGATATATACAGAGCCCTCCATCCCAAAGAAGCTAAATACACATTCTTTTAAAATGTACACAAAACATTTTCAGAGATAGACCACATGACAGGACACAAAACAAGCCTCAACAATTTCAAGAAAATTGAAATCATACCAAGCATTTTCTTGGATCACAAGGGACTGAAGCTAGAAAACAACCCCAAGGAAAAAACCCCAAAACACTAAAAATCATGGAGATTAAATAGCATGCTATTATGCAATGAATGGTACAAGAAGGAAATTGGGGAAGAAATGAAAAGGTTTCTAGAAACAATTGAAAATGAACTCACAAAAACCCAAAACTAATGGGACACAGCCAAGGCAGTCCTCAGAGGGAAGTTCATAGCGATACAAGTATACTTAAAAAAGATAGAGATATTTCAAACAAACAACCTAACACTACATCTACAAGAACTCAAGGAATAAAAACAAAGACAGTCCAGAGCAAGCAGAAGAAGGAAATAACCAAGATCAGGGCAGAATTAAATGACATAGAGACTAAAAGCACAATATAAGGATCAAAGAATCTAGGAGCTGGTTCTTTGAAAAGATAAACAAAATTAGCAAGCCTTTAAGCAGACTCATCAAGAAAAAAAACAGAGAAGACCCAAATAAACACAATCAGAAATGAAAGAGGAGAGATTACAACTGATACCACAGAAATACAAAGGATTGTTAGAAATTACTATGAAGAACTGTATGTCAAGAAATTTGAAAACCTAGGTGAAATGGACAAATTTCTAGAAAAATATAATCTTCCAAAACTCAATGAAAAAGAAGCAGAATGCCTGAACAGACCAATAACAGCAAAAGAAATTGAAGCAGTAATAAAAATCTCCCAACACACAAAAGCCCTGGACCAGATGGTTTCACAGGAGAATTTTACAAGGCATTTAAGGAAGAGCTAACCCCTATACTCCACAGAATATTCCAAAACATCCAAAAACATGGAAGACTCCCAAATGCTTTATGAGGCCAACGTCATCCTAATCCCAAAACGAGATAAAGACACAACAAAGAAAGAAAACTTCAGGCCAATATCACTGATGAACATTGACGCCATAATCCTCTACAAAATACTGGCAATCTACAACCAATAATACATGAAAAAGATTATGTACCATGACCAAGTGGTATTCATTCCAGGGATTCAATGATGGTACAATATTTACAAATCAGTAAATGTAATATATGACATAAACAAAAGCAAAGACAAAAAGCACATGATCATATCAACAGATGCAGAAAAAGCTTTTGATAACGTGCAGCACCCATTTATGATAAAAACACTCAGCAGAGTGGGAATAGAGGGAGCATTCCTCAACATAATAAAGGACATATATGAAAGACCTACAGCCAGCATCATACTCAATGGGCAAAAATTAAAACCTTTTCCACTAAGATCAGGAACAAGACAAGGATGTATGTCCACGTTCACCACTTCTTTTCAATATAGTAGTGGAAGTTTTATCCACAGTGATCAGACAAGAAAAAGAAATAAAAGGCATCCAAATTGGAAAGGAGGAAACAAAACTGTCACTGTTTGCAAATGACATGATAGTGTATGTAGAAAATCCTATAGACTCGGGCAAAAAGCTGATTGACCTAATAAATGAATTTGGCAAAACAGCGGGATACAAAGTCAATATCCAGAAATCATAGGCATTTCTGTACACCAACAATGAAACCCCAGAAGCAGAAAACAGGAAAAAAAATCCCATTTGAAATAGCAAAAAGAAAAATAAAATACCTTGGAATAAACCTAACCAAAGAGGTAAAAGACCTGCATTCAGAAAACTACATAACACTCAGGAAAGAAATCAAGGAAGACACAAACAAATGGAAACATATACTGTGTTCATGGATTGGAAGAATTAATATCATCAAAACATCCATACTACCCAAAGCAATTTACACATTCAATGCAATTCCCATTAAAGTACCAATGGCTTATTTCACAGACATAGAAAAAACACTTCAAAAATTTATATGTAACCATAAATGACCCTGAATAGCTGCTGCAATTTTGAGAAAGAAGAGTAAAATAGGAGGGATCACAATACCTGACACTAAACTATACTACAAGGCTAATGTAATCAAAACAGCCTGGTGCTGGCATAAAAAAAGGCAGATGGACTGATGGAACAGAATAGAGAGGCCAGAAATAAACCCAAGTCTCTATGGTCAACTAATATTTGACAAAGGAGACAGCAACATAAAATGGAGTACAAACAGCCTCTTCAACAAATGGTGTTGGGAGAGCTGCACAGCTACCTGCAAAAAAATGAAATTAGAGCACCAACTTACACCTTATACACAAATAAATTGAAGGTGGATAAAAGACTTAAATATAAACTGTGACACCATTAAAGTCCTAGAGGAGAACATAGGTAGGAACATCTCAGATATGTCATGCAGAAACTTTTTTACTGTCATTTCCCCTAGAGCAAGGGATATAAAGGAAAGAGTAAACAAATGGGACCTCATCAAAATAAAAAGCTTCTGCACAGCTAAAGAAAACAGTATCAAAATAAAAAGAGAACCAACTGTATAGGAAAACATATTTGCCAATGATACCTCAAGACAAGAGTTTAATCTCCAAAATATATAAAGAATTTACATGACTCCACTCTAAGAAGACAAGCAACCCAATTAAAAAATGGGCAAAATACTTTAACTGACACTTCTCCAAGGAGAATATACGGAGGATCCAAAAACACATGAAACGATGTGCAACATCGCTAGTTATCAGAAAGATGCAAATTAAAACCACAATGAGATACCACTTCACATATGTCAGAGTGGCCATCATAAACAAAGCAACAGACAACAAGTGTTGGAGAGGTTGTGGAGAAAAGGGGACCCTAGTGCACAGTTGCTGGGACTGCGTACTGGTACAACCACTATGGAAAGCAGTATGGAACTCTCTCAGAAAACTAAATATGGATCTGCCTTTTGAGGCTGCAATTCCACTGCTGGGACTATATCCTAAGAACACTAAAGCACCAAAACAAAAGAACCTTTGCACCCCGATGTTCATAGCAGCACAATTTACAATAGCTAAGTGCTGGAAGCAACCTAGATGCCCATCAGTAAATGAATGGATCAAAAAACTATGGTACATTTACACAATGAAATTCTATGCAGCAGAAGGAAGAAAGGATCTCCTACCCTTTGCAATAGCTTGGATGGAGCTGGAAAGCATTATGCTAAGCGAAATAAGCCAGGCAGTGAAAGACAAATACCATATGATCTCACCTTTAACAGGAACCTAAAGAACAAAACAAACAAACAAGCAAAATATAACCAAAGGACTGAAATAGAGGACAGACTGACAGTGACCAGAGGGGAGAGAAGAGGGAATTTCAGGGGAGAATGGGAAAGATTTACAGGAACAAATTTAAAGGACACATGGACAAAAACTAGGGGGAGGGTGGTATTGGGAGGGAAGTGGGGAGGGATGGTTAGGTAGGCTGAAATGGGAGTAAAAGGGAGAAAACTGTTCTTGAACAATGATTAAGCTAATAAAAAATTGAATAAGTACAAAGGAATTTTCAAGGTAATGTAAATGATTCATATGGTACTGTGGTAGTTAATATCGAACTCAATGTATTTGTCAAATCCCATAGAAATGTACAAAACAAAGAGTAAACATTACTAAATATGTATATTAGAATAACCAGGTTATATTCTGATTGGTTATTGTAAGGCTGAAAACAAAAAGAACTGCATATAAATATTGTATGCCTGTTGATAAACGGGCTTTATAAAGCATGCTGTTTTGATGTTATGTGGCATATATACTAGGGTTAAACAAATAAGTAAATAAATTGAAGATGATGAGAACTAGGGTTCTCACAGTTAGAGAAGCTCACACAAACAAAAGTAGAAAGCCAAAATGATCCCTTGGGTTCTGGGTTAGAGTTGGAGATATCACTATAAACTCATATTTTTATACTCACATATATATATTTAAATAAAGAAATAATTATATATGTGAATACATGGGCCAGCATAATATGTGTATTTTCTCTCTGTCTACTAAAAAGGACTAGTAGCAATGATCCCCTAGTTAATGACAAGCAAACTCAGTGTCTAGATTTTGGTTTCTAGATAATATTCTCAAAAACAAAACCAAAACCAAAAAAAAAAAAAAAAAGGCAACTTGGAGAAACTGGTGATACTAAGTTTGATGCAGGAAAAATACAAGACAAGCTTGGAGTTCATTTTGTGTCAGAAAGTACAATGATTAAAATAATCATTGTGTACTCACAAAATAAACATACAAACAAAAGTATGCTAAAGACACACAAGAACTAACCTGAAATATGCCTTAAATGGCTAAATCTGGAACTATGTGAGCAACAAAATAAATAATATAATACTCTTATAACCCAAATAATAAAATAAATATACTACATGACTTCAGTGATATAAATTAATAACAGAATAAGTAAATAAACAGAAGAGAGACACATATTACAAATAATAAGTATGGAAGGGATGAGACAAATAGAAAATCATTATTAGCATAATGGTAGAAAATGCTTTAGGGAAAAGCCAGTGATAAAGGGTAAATTAGTGAGTAAATATCTGAAAAGAAACAAGATACTCAAGTAGTTTCAAATATCTTCCCCATAGTATTTATTATTTATTAATTACTTATTCACTATATTATCTATAAATTAATTATACTTATTAAATATTATTAAATTGTATTTATTAAATATTTATTAACATATGGCCACAGATTCTTAGATATGTCTTTTTCCATGTGATGGAATTTAATTCCCCCTCAGTTTTATTCTTGCCTGGGCCTAGTAATGTAGTTCTACTTAACAGAATATAAAATGGAACAAAGAGAAACTTTACAGAGGAAAAAAACTTGGCAGACATCACCTTAACCAAGTGGTTAACACCACAAGGGATTATATATACTGATACCATGTGCCCTTGATAGGATGTGATGAGAAGGGCACTTATATCTCTACCATTCTTTCTCAAAACCCATAACACCAACCTACTCATAAGAAAATATCAGACAAACCCAAATCAAGGAACATCCTACAAAATACATGACCTGTATGCTTCAAATGTGCCATGGTCATTGAAAACTAGGAAGGATTTACAAATACCTACTGATTGATGGAGACTAAGAAAATGCCAACTAAATGTGATGAGGTATCTTGAATTGAATTCTGGGAAAGCAGAAGGACATTACTGAGAGAAATAGTGAAATTTGAATAAAGTCACAAGTTTGGTTAATGGTATAATACCTGTGTTGAATTTTTGGTTTTGATAAATGTGTTATGGTTATATAAATTGTTAACATTAGACAAAGCTGAGCAAAGAGTTTACAAGAACTCTGTATCATCTCTAAAACTTTTCTGTAAATCTAAAATTATTTCAAGATGAAAAGTTTTATAAAAATGAACAAAGTTTTAAACAGACACTTCACCAAAGGAAATATACTGATGACATATAAGCACATGAAAAGATGACTATTGTCACTACTCAATAGGGAATTACAAATTAATACTACAATGAGATACTGGTACAGACATATTAGAATGGTTAAATTTAAGAAAAGAAAAGAATCCAAGCTAGCCATATTAAATATTGGTGAGAGTATAGAACAAAGGGAATTGTTATAAATGCTGGTAGGAATGTAACATAGCTGCCATTTGGGAAAATATTTTAGCTGTTTCTTGAAAAGTTAAACATACACCTACCATATGATCCGGCCAAAAGAAAAGAAAGTACACATTCATGCATAGACTTGTTCATAGCAGTTTTACCTGTAATAGCCAAAAACTAGAAACAACAAAAATGTTCATCAACAGGTAAATAAACAAATTTTGTAACATTGGTTTATAAAATACTACTCTGCTACTAAATATTCTGCAATAAAATTAGGCACAAAATATTGATAAAAACAACAAGCTGGGTAAACCTCAAAATAATTATTTTTATAGAAAGAAGTTAAACAAAAATAATTTGTACTGTATGACTTCATTTGTATGATATGCTAGAAAATACAAACTAATCTATAATAACAAAAAAGAGATGTATGGTTGATTGTGGAGATAGATTGGGCATGGGTGGAAGTGAAGGATTTCCATGAAGCGTGAGGAAAAGTTGGGAGTGATAGATAAGTTTACTCTCATGACCATGGTAGTACTTTTATTGTATAAACACATGTCAAAACTTTTCAAATTGTACACATTAAAGATGTTCAGTTTATTATATGGTGATTATACTTCAATAAATCTATTAAAGATACACCTATTGTTTAATAATTTAAACTTAATTTTGATGACATTTTAATTTTATGTAATTAGCATAATCAATAAATAACATTAAATATAACTGAATAATGGTTGAAAGTATCGGTTCTCAAACCTCAGCGTGCATTGGAATCTGCTTGTGGGCTCCTTCAAACACAGATTTCTGGGCCTCACCCTCAGAGTTTCTAATTCAGTAGGTTTGGAAATGGATCTGATAATTTTAAGTTTTTAAAATGGTCCCAGATAATGCTGACTTTGAGAATCTCGTGTAAGTTTAAAGTATAGGTTTTTGGAATCAGAAAAACCTGTTTCAATCCTGGATATTTTGTTTACTAATTGTGTGACCACATACAATTTTTTGATGTATCTAAACAACAGGCTCCCCTAATGAAAATGGGAATAATAATAATTGCCCTACATGAACTAAATGTTTAAATTGGTTTGCCCTATACAGTGTGGCTCAGTTAGTTAGAACATCATCCCATAAACCAAATGGTGTCAGGTTCAATTCCTGGTTGAGGCACATGCATAGGTTGTGGGTTTGGTCCCTGGTCAGGGCATGTGAGACACAACTGATCTATGCTTCTCTCTCACATTGATGTTTCTCTCCCTCCTTTCCCCTCTCTCTAAAATCAATAAACATGTCCTTGGGTGAAGATAGAAAAAAATGAAGAAAACATGGGAACTCTACTTAAGTGACAATTTTTTCATATCTTGTTTAATAACATTTTCCTCCAGCATTAGCAAGAAACCTTATTCTTGATGACATGTTACATGTTCTCCATTCAGATTTTTTTACTTGTCTGTGGCTTCTCTGACTCTTGGAATAAGGTCACAGTAAAATCTCCAGTTCAGAAATGAAGGGACCTTGAGGCCAAGGGTCAATGGTTGGAAGGTAGAAAGAGGAAAGAAAATTTTTTTTAGATAAAAATGGAAGAAATACTCTGTACATCTTTAACATCCAACACTAAGGTTCTGATTTTTAGAATTAGAAAGAACACTGAGTATTTTTTAAATATGAAATTTTTTTGACATTTTGGGTTCTTTCTAAATAGCTTAAAACCTTTTAAAATATTCTCTGGTGAAAATGTAACTGCAAATCTGAGTTCAAGTTTTGAAAATATGTACTGTGCAACTATTTTGTAAGGTGATTTAGGGAAGATAAAAAAAAACTTCTTTCAGAGAACATTTCAGAGAATGCAGTGTTGGGGAGCAGACACATATGACCAACTCCATAATTTGCTCATGTCTAGGCAGAGTAACAGGCATCCTTTTGAGTAAGATTCTGATGAACCACAGGAGAAGAAACTGTGAGAAACTTTGATCTGATGGCTTCTTGAGTGGACCTTAGGTTTAAGGCTTAAAAGTGGACAGTAGCAGTGAAGGTACTGAAGAAGACAGTTGATAGTCAAAAGTAGGAAATAATAGATATACCCCAGTTTCATGCCTGGGTACTGAGAAGGGATACCAGCTTTGGGAGAAGTAGAAGATTATGCAGTGTCATAATGCATATTGTTTCCTGGTGGGAGTAAACACAAATTTTATATATTTTTTCATTCTATTTTTTATTTTAATTGTTGTTCAAGTACAGTTTTCTGCCTATTACTCCAATCCCAGCCCACCCCACCAGCCCTCCCCACCTCACTCTCATTTTCACCCCTCCCTTTATTTTTGTCCATGTGCCCTTTATACTTGTTCCTGCAAACCCTTCCCCTTTAGCCCTGAAATTCCCTGCTCTCTGCCATCTGGTCACTCTCAGCCTGTTCTCTATTTCAGTGTCTTTGGTTACATTTTCCTTGTTTGTTTGTTTTGTTGATTAGGTTCCTATTAAGATGAGATCATATGGTATTTGTCTTTCACCAACTGGTTTATTCCAATGAGCATAATGCTTTCCAGTTCCATCCACACTGTTGCAAAGGGTAGCAGCTCCTTTCTTTCTGCTGCATTGAATTCCATTGTGTAAATGTGCCATAGTTTTTTGATCCATTCATTTACTGATGGTCAAGTAGGTTGCTTCCAGCACTCGACTATTGTAAATTGTGCTGCTAAGAACGTTGGGATGCATAGGTTCTTTTGGATTGGTGTTTCTGGGTTCTTAGGATATAATACTAGCAGTGGAATTGCTGGGTCAAAAGGCAGATCCATATTTAGTTTTTGGTGAAAATTCCATACTGCTTCCCATAGTGGTTGTACCAGTCTGCAATCCTGCCAACAGTAGAGTAGGGTTCCCTTTTCTCCACAACCTCCCCAACACCTGTTGTTTGTTGCTTTGTTTTTGATGGCTGCTCGGACAGGTGTGAAGTGGTATCTCACTGTGGTTTTAATTTTGCATCTCTGTTAGCTAGCAATACTGAGTACCTTTTGATGTGTCTCTGGATTCTCTGTATGTCCTCCTTGGAGAAGTGCCTGTTCAAGTCCTTTGCCCATTTTTTAATTGGGTTGCTTGTCTTCTTAGAGTGGAGTCGTGTAAGTTCTTTATATATTTTGGAGATCAAACCCTCATCTGAGGTATCATTGGCAAATATGTTTTCCCATACTGTTGGTTCATTTTTTTTAATTTTGATACTGTTTTCTTTAGCCATGCAGAAGCTTTTTATTTTGATGAGATCCAACTTGTTTATTCCTTCCTTTATGTCCCTTGCTCTAGGGGACATATCAGTGAAAATATTGCTGCGTGGAATATATGAGATTTTCTTTTTTTTAAGATTTTATTTATTTATTTTTAGAGAGGGAAGGGAGGGAGATAGAGAGAGAGAGAAACATCAATGTGTGGTTGCTGGGGTTCATGGCCTGCAACCCAGGTATGTACCCCGACTGGGAATTGAACCTGCAACACTTTGGTTCGCAGCACACACTCAATCCATTGAGCTACCCCAGCCAGGGAATATCTGAGATTTTCTGGCCTATGTTCTCCTTTGGGACTTTAATTGTGTCATGATTTAGATTTAGATCTTTTATCCACCTTGAATTTATTTTTGTGTATGGTATAAGTTGGTGCTTGTGTTTCATTTTTTTAAATGTAATTGTCCAGCTCTCACAATACCATTTGTTGAAGATTGTATTTTTACTCCATTTTATGCTGCTGCCTCCTTTGTCAAATATTAATTGAACATAGACACTTGGGCTTATTTCTGGGCTCTCTCTTCTGTTCTATTGGACTATGTGTCTATTTTTGTGCCAGTACCAGTCTGTTTTGATTACAGTGGTTTGTAATACAGTTTGGTATCAGATATTGTGATCCCTCCTACTTTGTTCTTCTTTCTCAAAATTGCAGCAGCTATTTGGGGTCATTTGTGATTACACATAAAATTTTTAAAGTGTTTGTTTTATGTTTGTGAAATATGCCGTTGGTACTTTAATAGATATTGCATTGAATGTGTAAATTGCTTTTGGTAGTATGGACATTTTGATGATGTTAATTCTTCTAATCCATGAACACGATATATGTTTCCATTTGTTTGTGTCTCCTTTGATTTCTTTCTTCAGTGTTGTGTAGTTTTCTGAGTACAGGTTTTTTACCTCCTTCATGAGGTTTATTACTAGGTGTTTTATTTTTCTTGTTGCTATATCAAATGGAATATTTTTCTTGATTTCTGCTTCTGCTGTTTCATTGTTGGTGTACAAAAAATGTCTTTTATTCCTGGATATTGATATCCTGCTGTTTTGCCAAATTCATTTTTTTAGGTCAAGCAGTTTTTTGGTGGAGTCTATAGGATTTTCTAAATATACTATCATGTCATTTGCAATGACAGGTTTGTTTCCTCCCTTCCAATTTAGATGCTTTCTATTTCCTTTTCTTGTCTCATCACTGTGGCTAAAACTTCCAGTACTATATTGAATAGAAGTGGTGAAAGTGGACAGCCTTGTTTTGTTCCTGATCTTAGTGGAAAAAATTTTAGTTTTTTTCCCATTGAGTATGATGTTGGCTTTAGGTCTCTCATATATGTCCCTTATTATGTTAAGGAATGCTCCCTCTATTCCCAGTTTGCTGAGTGTTTTATATCATAAATGCATGCTGCACCATATCAAATGCTTTTTCCACATCCTTTGTTTGAAAATCAGAAAAAGATTAAAAGCATAAGGATCAATTCAATGAGGAAAATAATCAGGCACTTATAATATATTGGGTACTATCAAGATTATAGGAGTATAAGCAAGCAAAGAATATCCTTAGCATATGTAAATAACTATACTGCTGAGTGTGTATGACTAGAGCTATAACATAAAAGAAAATGAAGTGCTTTGGATAAAAGAGTAAGAAATTTAAATAGTTATAAAATAGCACAGAGACATATTGAAAAGAGGAGTAGATGTGAGGTTAACAGTTATTAGTTTGAGGTGTTAGTCCTGATGATACCCTTTCAAAATTAAAAAAAAAAAAACTACTCAAGAGAAGTAATTTTCCAAATAACAAGGTAATGTTATTGTTAGAATAGAGATTGCTTCTATTACTCTTAGATATGCTTTTTCCATTTCACTTTATTTCAGGGAAGTGTATGATGGGGGCACTTTTACAGAAATACTTTACAAAGAAAAGAAGAGAAACAGAAGCCATGTGTTATTTGGTCTCCAGAGTTACAAGGCTTGCACTTTCAGAAGATGACAGCATATCCTTAAAAGCTACAACCTCCCTATTATTAACTATTAAAGACTCTTTCTGTTTAGCAGTCTTGTGGTTCCTAACACAGTAAGACTTCTCAGCTAAAGTGGTTTTGGGGGGGGATAAATTTGCACAAATGCTTCATTGTAAAATTTAAACTAAAATTACTTTTGTCATATAGACCATAATTACCCCTTACCTGTGTTCTTAATGAACACACCCTGATCACTAACAACAGTACACTATGGTCATTTGGAATCAACCAAGTGGTTAGTGACCAATAACTTCTATCTTTCCTCCCATACCTCCCTCACCCCACTGCAGTGCAATAATGGGTCTGTTTCTAGACTGTGAAAATGTACCCTTGGGGATATTGTATTGATATCCGTCAAGTAAAGCAATACACTTTTCTTGGGAATCTACTTCTGAAACAGAAAAAAAAAGGCACTAAGTGAATACCAAGACTTTTGGATCAGTTTTTAAAATTATTTTAGAAATGTTTTGACCACAATATGAATGTGATTTTTCTCTAAGGTGCATTCCCATTACACACCCCCCACCACTTCTCCACCTGAAAGGGACTTCATAATGGACAAAAATCAGGGAGTTAGGGTTCATTTCACTTATACTGAAGTCTCCTACAATGGTATTCAAGATCAAAAGTACTGACTATAATGCTCTGGTATACCTGCAGGCCACCACGACCAAATGCCTCCCTCTATTCATTGAAATATAACAAGCATCTATCAGAATTTATTTTATTTATATATTTTGCTAAGACTTTTATGCATGTCATTTTACTTTTTAATAATCATAGAGGGAGAATTATAGTTCCTACACTTCTGCAGATGAGGGGATGAGTCTAGACAGGCTAAATAATTTGTCCACAGTTATGCAAGCCATAAAACTTAAAGCTGACTCATAATTCACAAATTTCACACATATTTGTTTTTTTTAAAGAGATGTGCCCATTTATTTATTTTTTATTTTTTTAAGATTTTATTTACTTATTTTTAGAGAGAGAAGGGAAGGAGAGAGAGAGAGAGAGAGAAACATCAATGTACTGTTGCTGGGGGTTATGGCCTGCAACCCAGGCATGTACCCTGGCTGGGAATCAAACCTGGGACACTTTGGTTCCCAGCCTGCACTCAATCCACTGAGCTACGCCAGCCAGGGCATAAATTTCACACACATTTGTTAAAGACAAATAAATGTCTTTTCAGTTAAAGAAACGTATTTTACTCCTTTCCACCTAGTTTGGGACTCTTAAGTCTAACCTATGAAAATTCTGGTGCTGCCATAGAAACAGTAACATTTAGGAATAGAAACATCACTTTTTCACCCTATGGAAAGTTCAGGATTTAACTTGAAGTGAAGAAAATGTTTTTAAAATGCTTTAAAAATACTGCATAGGCCAGCAAAATATCAGTACAATCAATCAGTCAATGAATAAAACACCTGCATGCCAATCTGAGATACCCTTCCCCTCCCTTCTTATCTTCAATCTTTATTCAACTTCTCAAATTCTTGTTTGGATATATTAAAGTGAAATTCAAACTTTTCATAAAATCCTCAATATTTTTTGCATCTTTTCATCCAAAGAATTGTTTTACATTATTTCTACTTATCTTGAAAATGCATTTCTTTAATAAGTATAAAAACAACTAGGTAATGTAAACACTGCTTGTAACATACCAACCTGAAAAGACTCCTTTAAAATTTCTTTTAAAACAAATTTAGAAATTCAGATCTTAGTTTCTAGTACTATTCTACAATGAAAGATCCAGGGTTCCTTGGGTAAATTGCAGATTTTAGGACTTGGGAAGGAAATACACAAGATGAACCTGGAGTATCTGATAGCCAAGGAGCAAAGAATTGCTCAAACAAAACTAACCACAGTGATGGGTTATGTCAAAGTACACAGAAATCTGCGAAAAAGAGCTCTCAAATGACTAAGGCTGGAACAAACTGAACAACAAAACCCAAATTATAAAATAAATACCCATGAGTCCACACTGATCTATGTCAACTGATGGTCATTGGTGCCAATTCTTTGTGAACAAGAATACTCAATTTGGTGTGCAGTGAAGGAAGGAAACTTTATTCAGTGCAAACAGCTCAACTGTGATACAACATGGCTGTGAAAAGGGCATGGCTGAGGATCAGCCCAATGATTTTAGAGTTCAGTTATGAAGTGTAGGTATGGGACAGCATGGCCAGGAAGTGGCCCCAGGGAGAGGTCCTCTCCAGCTACACAGCTCTGCTGTGATCTTTAGTCTACTCAGGTCTGCTCCCCTACACCCTGCACTGATCTGCTCTTCTCTGCCACTTAAGCAAGTGAGCTCTGCTCTGCTCTTTGGTGTTACAGCTCCAGTCCCAACCAGAGGGAAATGCAGTCTTCACTCATTGGTGGAAAGGGAAAGTGGACTCCAGGAACCAGAAAGGAGCTGATTTACCAGCATATATACACAGAAATCCATGCCCCTGGTCCCTGACTTATCTGTACTTATGCAAATGAGGACTACAAATCCTCACAGTTTGATTGGTCCAGAATGCACTTTCCTGAATTGTCAGAATGGAGCTGCTCTGATTATTTGTTTGTTTGTTTGTTTTTCCTTTTTATTGAATATAATGGGGTGGCAATGGTTAAAAAATTATATAGGTCACAGGTGGACAATTCTATAACATATGATCTATATACTCTATTATGTGTTTACCACCAAAAGTCAAGTCTCTGTAAATCACTATTTAACTCCTTATACTATACCCTCCTCCACCTTCCCATACTCCTCCCTCCCAGCAATAAGACAGCCTTTTTCTTCACATTTTTATTGTTGTTCAAATATAGTTGTCTCCATTTCCCCCTACCACTCGCCTTCACTCCAGCCATCCCCACCTGCCCCATTGATCCTACCCTCCTATGGTTTTGTCTATGTGCCCTTTATACATGTTCCTAAAAACCCCTCCCCCCCTTTCCCCCTGTTATCCCCTCCCACCTCCCCTCTGGTTACTGTCAGTTTGTTCTTTATTTCAATGTTTCTGGTTGTATTTTGCTTGTTTGTTTTGTTGATTAGGTTCCACTTAAAGGTGAGATCATATGGTATTTGTCTTTCACCACTTCGCTTATTTTGATTAGCATAATGCTTTCCAAATCCATTCATGCTGTCATGAAGGGCAGGGGCTCCTTCTTTCTTTCTGCTGCATAGTATTCCATCATGTAAATGTACCATAGTTTTTTGATGCATTCATTTACTGATGTGCTCTGATTGATAAAAATACTAATGGGGATATAGATGTGAAGTTCCATGTAAACAGGGAAAGTCTGAGCCCTAGTGGTTGAAATAGAATTCCAGGAACTGTCTGTAAGGGCTGGCTCAGATGGCAGAAGAAATATAGGGCAGGGAAGCATTTCAATGCAGGAGGCAGGCACCTAGCATAGCCTTCTCCCTGAAATGTGGTTTGCATGAAAAACCTCTGTATAAAAATAGTTTCTAGATTATTTTTTCTTTAACTTCAGTGCCTCCCCATAGCCATTCTTAGTAGGTATATTCATTCTCAGGGTTCGCATATGTATGAGAGGCAACCTAAAAAAAAAATGGAATTATCTTCTGGAGGGTGAGCCCCTTGTAGTACAGGATTCCCCCACTAAGTGAGTGTTCTAAGAACCCATTTGTGTCACTGTGCCAGATGGCATTGTTGTGAAAGGCTCTGGCTTCAGTGAATTTTTCTGAAGACTCTTTCATCGCATTTGCCCATTTTATAATGAGTGATTTATGAGCACAGCTGCCCATGCTGTTTTTGACCAAAAATGGCATGATCCCCAAGCTCCTCCCTCCCTATTCACCTGATCTCACCCACAATGATTTTATTTTTGTTTCCCTGGATGAAAAAAAGTCCTGAAAGGAAAGCATTTCACCCATGTGGAAGCAGTGAAACAAACAAAAAAAATGGCAGAAGCACTAAAAGGCGTCAAAATCAGAGTTCTAAAACTGTTTTTGAGCAGTAGAAAAAGTCTCTATAGATGTATTGCATCAAATGGAGAGTACTTTGAAGGTGATTAAAGTTCAAACATGTAAGAATAAGTACACATTTTTTGTAAATAAATTTCATTTTGGGGGTTCCCCCTCATATGATTGAATAAATGAATAAACAAACAAGTAACTAAATAAAGGGGGGAAATAGAGAAATCCTTTTTGCTGAAGAATTCCAAATAACTTATGTAGCTACTTCACCTCAAGGACACAGAGCATAAGTCTTTACTCATTAAATGCAGCCTACATCTAGTGACTTGACTCTAAAGAGTACAGTATGTAAAAGGAAAGTAAAAAGAGTAGCTTTGCAGTGAAGAAACTTAATAAACTTCAGCCAGATGATTAAGGTCAACAGCACCAGTGATCAGTCATGTTGATAGTTGTATACTTGGTATGATGTGATGAAAAAGGCAATTTACTTCTGTGATCTTTCCCCTGCAAACCTTTTACCCCAGTCCAATCACAAGGAAAACATCAGAAAAAATCTCAACTGAAGGACATTCTACAAAATTCTTTGTCAGTACTTCTCACAACTGTCAAGGTCTTTAAAAACAAAGAAAGTCTGAGAAAATATTATAGCTAAGAGGAGTCTAAGGAGGCATGATGACTCCATGTTGTATGGTATCTTAGATGGAGTCCTGAAACAGAAAAAGAACATTAGGTAAAAACAAAGGAAACTTGAATAAAGTACAGACTTTAGTAAATACTGTATTGATAATTGTTCAATTGTCACAAATGTGTCATAGTAATCTAAGATATTAATATAAGGAAAAGTGTGGGATATATAGATAGTCTCTGTACTATCTTTGCAATATTCTGTAAATCTAAAACCATTTCAAAATAAAATGAACAAAAGCTAGTTTAAATTATGCAGTACCAGTTTCCTGGGAATAAGAAGATAGAAATTAAATATACATGCATTTTGAGTTCCATGCCTCAATTACCCAGTCTATGGTATTTTTGTTATACCAGCCCAAATAGATATTACCCCCTCAAAATCAGGCAGCAACACTAACTCAAAGAAATAAGACTTTAGAAGACCTCTTTAGGAAAGTGATATCACAGCAAGTTCATTCACTAGATTTTTACCTCTAGCAAAATGAATTTAATGATTTTATATATTACTTTTTTTAATGTTTCTCTGCTCTATCCAGTGAAAGTAAACTATCAAATTCAATAAACTTCCATTGCTTCTCTCCCTAGGCTTCCCATTTTAATACTCTTTTATCTGAGACAGCACTGAACACACAATGGGTATACCTTAATATAAGAAAGGTTGTCTGGGTCCTGGCTGGTGTGATTCACTGGATTGACTGCCAGCCTGTGAATCAAATGGTCACTGGTTCAATTCCCAGTCAGTGAACATGCCTGGGTTGTGGGCCAGGTCCCCAGTAGGGGGCACATGAGAGGCAAACACACATTGATGTTTCTCTCCCTCTCTTTCTCCCTCCCTTCCTCTCTTTAAAAATAAATAAATAAAACTTTTAAAATATATATTTTAATAAAAGAAAGGTTGTCTGGGATAGCATAAGAAAAGTTTGTACCCTAAATGAATTTTGCCCTCTGACTTCTCATATACTCCTTTATATGAATTGGTTGGAGTCAGAAACTTAGTTCCATTGTGATTCCCCAACAAGTGTACCCTACCAGTCCAGTCCTCCTAAAACAAGGCCTAGTGATGTTTCACCTCTCTCCTTTTCCTTTTAAAAGTTCTTCTTTATTCAGTGCTTTGATTTGTGTCACCTGTGAAGAGGAAGAAATGTATATTCTTATTTATATGAAAGTGTATCTTGTAAAAACAAGTGCTACTCTCCTTGAAGTTATGGCACATTAAAAGGATTCTCTGTAATGGCCCTCATGGTGAACAGTGTGCCCAGCAGTTGTGATACATTTTTTTTATTTTAGTACAAAAGTCTTTCTTGTATTTCCCAAGTTTATGGAGATTGTGCTTTCAGGTTTATCCAAGACAGTCCCACTTTATACATGTTGCCTTGGATTAATTATTAGCAGAGCTGGTTTTATTCTCAAAATCATCCCAATTTGTACGATAAATTATGTAAACACCCTACCAAAATCACACAAGGCAAAATTCTGTTTTTCCCAGTCAATGTTTTTTTTTTCATTTTAAGATTTTAATGAAAGTTGTATATGAATATTACTTTATTCCTGTGTTTTCTCAATTGTTTCTTCCTTCTATTTGCCTTTTTTTCCTACGTGGTGAAATTTGGATCTACAAGGATCTTTTTGTGGTCTTTGTCTAGATTTAGTCTAATGATAACCACATTGCAAATACGTTTTCCCATACTGTTGGTTCACTTTTCATTTTAAGGCTGTTTTCTTTAGCCATGCAGAAGCTTTTTATTTTCATGAGGTCCCATTTGTTTATTGCTGGGATGAATGCCACATGAACAGTTGCACCATTAGCTTTCTCCCATTGCACTCATTCAATGTAGATGACACATTTTTTCCTGTAAACCTTGACTACTTTGCCAATTTGCTGCACTTTTTAATGTCCCAGAACAACTTGAACTTCATCATCCTTTTGGATGGACATGGATTAAACATTGTACTTCTTTCTCAGTTCTTTGGAAAGAAGAGAATACATAATATTCCTGCATATGTTGGAAGGTGCATTGAATTGCCTTTTATGGTTCTTGCTCTGGTTGGAAGTAATAAAGGGATTGAACTTCATCTTGATTGCTGGTGCTTGTATGGTAGCTGCAAAAGGGAAGAGCACCAAGTCAATTTTTTTGTATATAAACTGCAGAAGTGGTGAAGAAGCCAGTTAATGCTAATTACAGAGTTTAATTCCAGCATTAAGCCCACTTTATTGACACCTGACCATGTTCATTGTTTTCCCTGTGAACATCTAAACTTCTTTCAGATTCCTGTAAATGTGTAACCAGAGACAATACTCTATTTTTGAGTTAATATTTTCTCTAAGGTATTATTATTTAAATTTTTTCATGCTGTCAGAACAAGCTTCTCAAAAAATAAAAATTAAGATATAAAGTCATCTCAGTGGAAAAAGAGTAAATCATAAACTGACCTCTTTGAGAGAATATCTCTTTGCTTGTGTAAGTTTGGTTACTCCAAGACCCATAGCACTGTGTGCAGATCCCTGAAACAGACTGACTTTTCTAAAAAACAAATTGGACTTTGTTCAGTACTTTAATGGCATCAGGGACCTGAACTTTAGAGTTGTAGTTTTTTAGACATTTTATTTCTAGAAGAGCTATAACATATGAAATAGAAAAAATGGTGAACTCTTCCACCTACCTATGCCTCTTTCTTCCTAAATACACTGATTATATGACCCTTGAAAAACTCTTCTATGATGAAGTAGTGACAACTATACTGGCAATGTGACCACTAGGTCTGCCTGTAGCGTTTAGTGTGATCAGGAGTCCATCCTCCAAGACCACCACAAAGTGAGAGAGAGTGGTAAGGAAGAAGGCAGAGGAGGAAAAATCAAAAGGATCACTTGCTTATGACCAACACACCCAGTGGTCAGCTTCAGACAAAAGGAGATTTTGGCAGGCACCAGACTCTGCTGAGATGAATTGAAATTCTTGTGGTCAGCACCTGCACACAAGATTGTACAAATTGGTTGGAGTACATACAGTCAGAAAACCTAAGGGTCAACCTCATACATGAATCAGTCAATTGAAATCAAGACTCAGTTACAATAGAGGGCCCACATTACTCACACAAGGGATATTCTAGAGCACCCAGATCAGGTGATCAACAAGACCATGCCATGGGGTCTAAAAGGACACCTAATACTTAAGGCCACCCTACCAATACTGGGAGTCACAGAATAACTACTTAATACATAGAAACAAACACAAATAGGCAGCCAAAATGGGGATCCAAAGAAATATGCAGCAAATGAAAGAACAGGAGAAATCTACAAAAAAAAAGACACTTAGGAAATGGAATGGAGGCAAGCACTTTACTAGATAGAGTTCAAAATATTGGTTATAAGAATGCTAAAAAACACTTCAAAACCATAAAAAAGAATCAGTCAGAAACAAAAGATACAATATCTGAAATGGTGAATACACTAGAAGGAATAAGCAGTAGGCTTGATGAAGCACAGGACTGAATGAGTGATTTGGAAGACAAGGTTGAAAAACCACCCAATCACAGCAGCAAAAGGAAAAAAGAATTGCAAAGAATGATGATACTTTAAGGCATCTTTGGAACAACATGCAGCACAACATCTGCATCAAGGGGTACCACAAAGAGAGCAGAAAGCAAGGGTTAGAGAATCAATTTGAAGAAATAATGGCTGAAAACTTCCCTAACCACTTTTTAATTGGTTTGTTTGTCTTCCTGGAGTTGACTTGTGTGAATTCTTTATATATTTTGGAGATCAAACCCTCGTCTGAGGACAAATATGTTTTCCCATACTGTTGGTTCACTTTTCATTTTAAGGCTATTTTCTTCAGCCATGCAAAAGCTTTTTATTTTCATGAGATCCCATTTGTTTATTCTTTCCTTTATGTCCCTTGCTCTAGGGGACATATCAGTGAAAATATTGCTGCGTGGAATATCTGAGATTTTCTGGCCTATGTTCTCCTCTAGGACTTTAATGGTGTCATGACTTATATTTAAATCTTTTATCCACCTTGAATTTATTTTTGTGTATGGTGTAAGTTGGTGCTTGAGTTTCATTTTTTTTTTCAGGTAGCTGTCCAGCTCTCCCAATACCATTTGTTGAAGATGGTATTTTTACTCCATTTTATGCTGCTGCCTCCTTTGTCAAATATTAATTGACCATAGACACTTGGGTTTATTTTTGGGCTCTCTCTTCTGTTCCATTGGGCTATGTGCCTATTTTTGTGCCACTACCAGGCTGTTTTGATTACAGTGGCCTTGTAATACAGTTTGATATCAGGTATTGTAATCCTCTTACTTTGCTCTTCTTTCTCAAAATTACTGCAGCTATTTGGGATTATTTATTGTTCCATATAAATTTTTGAAATGTTCATTCTATATCTGTGAATTATGTCATTGGTACTGTAATAGAGATTGAGTTGAATTTATAAATAGCTTTGGGTAGTATGGATATTTCATGATGTTAATTCTTCCAATCGATGAACATAGTACATGCTTCTATTTGCTTGTGTCTTCCTTAATTTATTTCTTTAGTGTTGTGTAATTTTCTAAGTATAGGTCTTTTACTTCCTTGGTTAGGTTTATTCCAAGGTACATTACTTTTCTTCTTGCTATAGCAAATGAAGATTCTTCTAGATTTTTCTTTTTGATATTTTATTGTTGGTGTACAAAAATGCCTTTGATTGACTTTGTATCCTGCTGTTTTTCCTAATTCAGTTATTATGTTGAGTAGTTTTTTTTTTCTTGGAGTCATTAAAAAATGGGCAAAAGACCTGAACAAACACTTCTCCAAGGAAGACATACAGAGGACCCAAAGACATATTAAAAGATGCCCAGTATCATTAGCCATCAGATTGATGGAAATTAAAACCACAATGAGATACCAATTCACACTGGTGAGAATGACCCTCATAAACAAATCAACAAACAAGAAGCACTGGAGAGGATGTGGAGAAAAGGGAACCCTAGTCACTGTTGGTGGGTATGCAGACTGGTGCAGCCACTGTAGAAAACAGTATGGAATTTCCTCAGAAAACTAAAAATGGAACTGCCTTTTGACCCGGCAATTGCACTTTTGAGATTATATCCTGAGAACCCTGAAACACCAACCCAAAAGAACTTATGCACCCCAATGTTCAGAGCAGCACAGTTTACAATAGACAAGTGCTAGAATCAACCTAAGTATCCATCAGTAAATGAATGGATCAAAAAACAGTGGTGCATTTACACAATGAAATACTACATAGCAGAAAGAAGGAAGGAGCTCCTTCCCTTTGTGAAAGCATGGATGGAACTGGAGAACATTATGCTAAGTGAAATAAGCCAGGTAGTGAAAGACAAATACCATATGATCTCACCTTTAAGAGGAACCTAATGGACAAAACAAACAAGCAAGCAAAATATAACCAGAGGCATTGAAATTAAGAACAAACTGACAATAACTAGAAGGGGAGTGAGAGGGGGTAATGGGGGGGGAACAGGGAAGGGTTTTCAGGAACATCTATAAAGGATACATAGACAAAACCAAGAGTGGGTGGACACAGGGAGGGGGGTGGGGATGGCTGAGGTGGGGGGGTGTGATGAGGGGGAAAGACAGACAATTGTATTGAACAACAATAAAAAAGAAAAAGGAGGGAGAAACTGAGACAACTATAACACAACAACAATAAAAAATAAATTAATATGTCAAAGAAACCCTTCCCTAACCTGGTGAAGGAAAAAGGCACAAGTCCAAGAAGTTTAGAGAGTCCCAAATAAGATGACCCCAAAAAGGCCCACCCTAAATTACATCATAATTAAAATGGAATAAGTTAAGACAAAGAGAAAACTTTAAAAAGTTTAAGGGAAAGACTGTTAGTTACCTACACAAAGCTCCCATAAGACTGTGAGATAATTTTTCGACAGAAACATTTCAGGCCAGAAAAGATTGGCATGAAATCTTCAAAGTGATGAAAAGCAAAGACCTACAACCAAGACTACTTTACTCAAAAAGGCTATTTTTTAAATTAATAAAGTGCTCTCCAAAACAAGAACGTTAAAAGAATTTATAACCAACAAACTGGTATACCAGAAATGTTAAAGGGATAGCTTTAAACAGAAGAATAAAACTTAAAAAAATAGAAAAACATACTTAAAAGAATAAAATGTCAATAAACATGTACCTATCAAAAATCATTTAAAATATAAATGGGTTCAGAACTGCCAGAAAATGGAACTGCATGGAAGTCTGACAACCAAGGAGTTAAAGAGACATTCACCCAGACTGGTGCACTGTGACAAAGAAATATGGCCCAAATGAAAGAATAGATCAAAACTCCAGAAAAAGAACTAAGTGATGAGGAAATAGACAACTATCAGACACAGTGTTCAAAACACAGGTAATCAGGATGCTCACAGAAATAATTGAATTTGGTCACAAAATGAAGGAAGAAATGAAGGCTATATAAAGTGAAATAAAGGAAAATATACAGGAAACCAACAGTGCAGTGAAGGAAACTGGAACTCAAATCAATGATTTGAAACAAAAGGAAGAAATAAGCATCCAACCACAACAGAATGAAGAAACAAGATTTCAAAAAAAAAAATGAGGAGAAGCTGAGGAACCTGTGGGACAACTTTAAGCACTCTAACATCACATCATAGGGGTGCCAGAAGGAGAAGATGAAAAGCAAGAAATTGAAAACTTATTTGAAAAAATAATTAAGGAAAAATCCAATCTGGCAAAGAAAATAGACTTCCAGAAGTCCAGGAAGTTCAGAGAGTCACAAAGAAATTGGATCCAAGAAAAAACACACCAAGACACATTATAATTAAGTTACCCATGATTAAAGATAAAGAGAGAAGCTTAAAAGCAGCAAGAGGAAAGGAGAGAGTTATCTACAAAGGAGCGCCCATAAGACTATCAGCTGATTTCTCAAAAGAAATCTTGCAGGCAAGAAGGGGCTGGAAAGAAGTATTCAAAGTCATGAAAGGCAAGGACCTACATCCAGGATGACTCTGTCCAGCAAAGCTATCATTTAGAATGGAAGGGCAGATAAAGTGCTTCCCAGATAAGGTCAAATTAAAGGAGCTCATCATCATCAAGTCCTTATTATATGAAATGTTAAAGGGACTTATCTAAGAAAAAGAAGAAGATCAAAACCATAACTATAAGTAAAATGACAACAAATGCATAACTATCAACAACTGAACCTAAAAAGAAAAACTAAGCAGACAAGTAGAACAGGAACAGAATCACAGAAATGGAGATTACATAAAGGTTTATCAGTGGAGAAGAGAAGAGGGAGAAAGGAGGGGAAAAGTTACAGGGTATAAGAAGCATAATGTGTAGGCACAAAATAGACAGGGGAAGGTTAAGAATAGCATCAGAAATGGAGATGCCAAGGAACTTATATATACAACCCATAGATATGGACTACTTGGAGGGGATACAGGAGGGTGAAAGAGTGCAGAGTGGAGGGTGATAAAGGGGAGAAAAAAACGACACAACTGTAATAGCATAATCATAAAATATATTTAAAAATAAATGTAAATGGGTTAAATGCTCCAATTGAAGACATAGGGTAAATAAAAGATAAGAAAACAAGACACATACCTATGCTATCTACAATAGACCCACCTCAGAATGAAAGATACATACAGACTAAAAGTACATGGATTAAAAAAACATTTCATGCAAATAAAAATTGTAAAAGCTGGATTAGCAATACTTATATCTGACAAAAAGGCTTTAAAACTAAGGTTATGTTAAGAGACAAAGAAGGACAGTACATAATACTAAAGGGACCAATCTGACAAGAGGATATAACACTTATAAATGTGTGTGTGTGTGTATATATATATATATATATATATATATCCAACATAGGAACGTCTAAATATATAAAACAAATCGTGATGGACATAAAAGGAGAGATCAACACTAATACAGTCATATCATGGGATTTGAACACCTCATTGACATCAATGGATAGATCTTCCAGACAGAAAATCAACAATGACAACAACAACAACAACAACAACAACAAAACAGTATCCTTAAATGACACATTAGATCAGATAAATTTAATTGATATATTTAGAGCTTTTCACCCCAAAACAGCTGAACATACATTCTTTTCATGTGCATATGGAATGCTTTCTAAGATAGACCACATGTCATGACACAAAAAAATGTCAATAAATTTAAGGAAGATTGAAATCACATCAAACATCTTCTTTTATTATAATGGTATGAAACTAAAAATCAATCACAGGAAATAAAACTGAAATACAAAAATATAGAGAGGCCAAATAACATGTTACTAAACAATGAATGAGTTAACAATGAGATCGAGGAGTAAATTGAAATATACCTTGAAACAAATGAAAATGAACACACAATAACCCAGAATCTATGGGACAAAGTGAAAGCAGTTCTGAGACAGAAATTCATAACATCACAGACCTACCACAAGAAATAAGAAAAATCTTGCCCTGACTGTTGTGGCTCACTTGGTTGAGCATTGCCCTACAAACCAAAAGTTCATGGGTTTGATCCCAGCCAGGACATATGCCTAGGTTGCAGTCCAGGTTCCTAGATTGGGGTGTTTCTCTCCCTCTCTTTCTCCCTGCCTTCCTCTCTCTCTAAAAAGTAAATAAATAAAATCTTTAAAAATAAAATAAAAATCTCAAATAAACAATCTAAATTAACACTTCAAGTAACTAGAAAGCCAACAAACAAAGCCAATATGAATAGAAGAAAGGAAATAATAAAGAATAAAGCAAGCCATGGCTGGTGTAGCTCAGTGGATTGAGCATGGGCTGTGAACCAAAGGGTCACTGGTTTGATTCCCAATCAGGGCACATGCCTGGGTTGCAGGCCAGGTCCCCAGTGGGGGCCACGTGAGAGTAAACCATACGTTGATGTTTTCTCCCTCTCTTTCTCCCTCCCTTCCCATCTCTCTAAAAATAAATAAATAAAATCTTTTTTAAAAATGAAAAAAAAGAGTAAAACAGAAATAAATGAAATTGAGTCTAAAAAACAACACAAAAGATCAGTAAGACCAAGAGCTGGTCCTTTGGAAAGATAAACATGATTGACAAAGCATTTATCAAACTCATCAAGAGGAAAAGGTGAGAGGACCCAAATAAATAAAATCAGAAAGGAAAAAAGAAAAGCATCAATGGACTCCACAGATATATAAGGGATTGTAAGAAAATATTATGAACAACTATATGCCAACAAATTGGACAAGGTAGACAAATTGGAAAAATTCTTAGGAACATATAACTTTCCATCTGGCTTATTTCACTTAGCATAATGTTCTCCAGATCCATCCATGCTGTCATGAAGGATATAAGTGGAACCTGATCAACAAAACAAACAAGTAAGCAAAATATAAACAGAGATATTGAAATAAAGAACAGACTGATGGTAGCCAGAGGGGAGAGGCATGAGTATAATGAGGGAAAGAAGGGGAAAGATTGTCAAGGAATATGTATAGGGGACCCATGAACAAAGCCAAAGGTGGGTAAGATTGAAGGTGGGAGGTGGAGGTGCATGGGGTAGAGGAGGGGATGGGGGAAAATGGAGACAACTGCACTTGAAAAACAATAAAAAAATAGAAAAGAAACATACAATCTTCCAAAACTGAATTTAAAAGAATCAGAAAATCTGAATAGAACAATTACAACTTATGAAAGCAAAGCAATAATTTAAAAAAAAACTCTGAGATCACAGTGGTCTTGATTCAAATGGCTTCACAGGGAATTTTACCAAACATTCAAAGAATTAACACCTGTACTTCTCAGACTACCCCAAAAAATTCAAGAGAAAGAAAGGCTCCCATGTTCATTTTTGAGGCCTCCTTTATCCTAATTTAAAATTAGTTGGAGACACTACAAAAAAAAAAAGAGAGAAAACTACAGACCAATATCCCTGATGAACATAGATGCTAAAATCCTCAACAAAATATTAGCAAACTGTATCCAGCAATACTTCAAAAAGTTCATAAGCCATGATCAAGTGGGATTTATTTCAGGGATGCAAGGATGGTACAATATCTGCAAATCGATAAAGATGATACCCAAGAAGCAAAATGAAAAATAAAAAGCACAAGACCATATAAATAGGTGCAGAAATAGCATTTGGTATAATCCAGCATCCATTTATGGCAAAAACTCAGTAAAGTGGAAATAGAGAGAACATATCTCAACATAATGTAAGCCATATATGAGGTCTGTCCAGAAGGTATACAGCCACATAATATGAAAAGTAGAGACATTTACTGAAGAAGATACAAAATACAAGAAACATTGTACATAGGACAATGCCACCTCAACCCCCTTCAAAGTAGGCACCTTGATTCTTCACACAGTTCTGCCAATTGCCATCAGTTTTCCTGTCATATTTTCCTGACTCTCATTGACAGTCTAAAATCTCTTTCTTTCACAGGTGATTTTAGATTTGGGAAAAGCCAGAAGTCACAGGATGCCAAATCTGGGCTATAGTGGGGCCTGAGTCACCTGGGTGATGCATGAGTAGAAGAGTTGTTGTGATGAAACGGCCCATCACCAGTTGCCCATAGCTGTGGCCTTCTAAATCCTCTGAATAGTTTACATGAAGGAATGTTCAAGCTTAATTCAAAATTGGGTACAAATTTGTTGCTCTACTCACTCAGTCATTTTGAATGTGATGGCCACACAGTACACATGCTCACTCAATTGCATCTACCACCCCCATTGACTAGTACAGTGAAATAGTCATTGTTCACTCATGCACATTCTGGTTCACTCTCCTTGGCTGCCAGGTTACATCAATGTCTCAAAAACTATTCTTGTTATATTATCAATGGCTGGACTTTTTCCAGACAGACTTTGTATGACAAACCCAGAACCATCATCATATTCAATGGGCAAAAAACTAAAAGTATTTCCCTTAAGGTCAGAAACAAGACAAGGATGTCTGCTTTCACCGCACGTACTCAATATAGTATTGGAAGTCCCAGCCACAGCAATCAAACAACAAGAAAAAACAAAAGGCATCCAAATTGGAAAGAAAGAAGTAAAACTGTCATTATTTGCAGATGGTATGGTACTGTATATAGAGTAGTCTAAAGAATACCCCCAAAAAACTGCTAGGACTCATAAATGAGTTCAGTAAAGTAGCAGGATACAAAATAAATATCCAGAAATCAGTTGCATTTTTATACACTATTAATAAATTATTAGGAAGGGAAACTAAGAAAAAATCCAATTTATGATTGTATTAAAATACCTAAGAATACCTTTAACGAAAGATGTAAAATACCTGTATGCAGAAAATTACATGACACTGAAGAAAGAAATTAAAGAAAATACAATAAGTGGAAGCTTATACTGTGTTCATGGATTAACATCATTAAAATATCTATATTACCCCAAACAATCTATAGATTCAATGCAATTCCTTTCAAGATACCAATGGCACATTTCATGGAACTAAAGCACATATTTCAAATATGTATATGTAACCACAAAAGACCCTAAATAGCCACAGCAGTGTTGAAAAAAAGAACAAAGTTGCAGAAATCATGCTCCTTGTTATCAAACTATACTACAAGGCCATAATAATCAAAACAGCATGCATCTGGTATAAAAACAGACATATAGATGAATGGAACAGAATAGAGAGCCCAGAAATGAATCTAGACCTTTATGGTTAATTAATATTTGATAAATGAAGCAAGAATGTACAATAGGGTTATGATAGTCTGTTCAATTAATGGTGTTGGTAACCTTGGACAGATGTGAAAAAAAATGAAATTGGACCATCTCCTTACACTATACACACGAATAAACTCAAAATGGAGTAAATCAGTGATTTTCAACTTTTTTCATCTTATGGCACATATAAACTAATTACTAAAATTCTGTAGCAAGCCAAAAAATATATTCCATTTTTTGCCAATCTGAAAAGAAAAAAAATAGGTATAATCAATTAATTTAATTTTAATTTACTGGTACCAAATGGATATTGTTGTTTTGGCTGTTGTCATTTTTTTTTTTATTTGACAATCTAAGGGAAAAGAGGTCAGTGCTTCTGACCAAATAGTCAGGTATTGCTTGTTTTTTAAAATTGTTGCAACACACCAATGTGTTTGCCAGGGAAACTGCTTGAATATTGCTAGAGTAAAGGCTTAGAAATAAGACTCAAAACCATAAAAATTTTAGAAGGAAACAAAGGCAATAAAATCTCAGATATTTCTCATAACAATATTTTTTATATGTCTCCCTGCACAAGGGAAAGAAAAGAAAAAAATAAATGGGACTCCATCAAACCAAAATTGTGTGCTCAGCAAACCATCAACAAAATGAAAAGACAAACCACTGATTGGGAGAACATATTCGCCAATGATGCATCTCATAAAGGGTTAATATTCATGATTTATAAAAAAACTTATATAACAACATCAAATAAATAAACAGTCCAATTAAAAATAGGCAAAGGAACTGAATAGACATTTCTCTAAAGACATACAAATGACCAATAGATTCATGAAAAAATGCTCAACATTACTAATCATCAGAGAAATACAAATTAAAACCACAATGAGATATCATTTCACACCTGTCAGAATGGTTACCATCAATAAATATAAAAACAAGTGTTGGCTAGGATGCAGATAAAAGGAAATCCTCTTGCACTGTTGGTGGGAATACAGACTGGTGCAGCCACTATGGAAAGTGGTATGGAGTTTCCTCAAAAATTAAAAATGCAACTCCCTTATGACCCAGTCTCACTTTGGGAATATATCCAGAAAAAACTGAAAGTATGATTCAAAGTGTTACATGCACCCCTATGTTCATTGCAATGCTATTTAAAAGAGCAAATATTTGGAAGCAACCCAAGTGCCCATCAGTAGACAAGTGGATAAAAGAAGCAGTGGTACATTTATGCAATGGAATATGACTTGGCCATAAAAAGAAGTAAATCTTACCTTTTGCAACAGCATGGATGGACCTACCAAATATAATAAGTCAGTCAAGTCAGAAATAGACAAATACTGCCCTGGCCAGTGTGGCTCACTTGGTTGGAGCATCATTTCACAAACTGGAAGGTCATGGATTCCATTCTTGGTCAGGTCACATGACTAGGTTGGAGGTTTGGACCCTGGTCAGGGTGCATACAAGAGACAACCAGTTGATGTCCCTCTCTCACATTGATGTTTCTCTCTCTGTTACTCTCTCTTTTCCCGCTCTTTAAAATCAAGGAGCATGCCCTTGGGTGAGGATAATACATACATACATACATAAATTTTAAAAAGAAAGAAAAAGACAAATGCCATATGATTTCATTTATATATGGAATCTAATGAAGAAAACAAATAAACAAAGAAGATAGAAACAGGACTCATAGATACAGAAAACAAAATGACAGCTGTTAGAGGGGAGAGGGGTTGGGAAGCTAGGTGAAAAGGTGAAGGGATTAAGCAAACAAAATAACCTCATAGACATAGACAACAATATAATAATTACTAGAGGAAAAGGGGAGTGGGAGAGGTTAAAGAAGGTAAAGAGGGGATAAATGGCAACAGAAGTCTTGACTTTGGGTGGTGAATACATAATACAGTATGTGTATTACAGAATTATAGATGATGTATTATAGAAAGTATACACCTGAAACCTGTATAATTGTGCTAAATGATGGCACCCCAATAAATTCAATAAAAGAAGGATCACTTGCTGAAGACTTACAGTGACCCATGGCTAAGCATTCTCTCTCTACATTCCGAGAAAGGAGAAGTCTGAGGAATATCCAACATCTGGTAATTACTCACCTGTGTACTGGCTAATGATTGTGGTAATGAGATGGAGCAGGGCCAATCTCCTTCCTACTGTGATCTTATTAGTGATAAATAGCATCTACTTGTCATGTTTCCATTTCCACCCCATGTATAACTTAGGTGAAGATAACATAAATAAGATGAAGTTGAGATAGTAAAGAAGAAGGGAGTGTGTAGAACAGGTTCTTAGTGGAAAAGAAGCCTAGAAAAATACTAATCACCTATCTGTATTGTTATAGATAATATTGCTATGCAACAAAATAACCTCAAAACTTAATGACTACAAATTATAATGATATCTGCACAGAGTTTATTTGGATCTGTAACATCCAGGATTTCCCTCATTATTCAATACTCTAGCATCTTTTCAAAATTATTTTTACTTCAAAAAGAAAACATTCCAAGAGGAAAGTCCTCAATATACAAGGTTTACCGACAACTACTGACTTAAATAATCAGAACATCTGGATTCTTATTCTGGTTTTGTCTCCAATGTTGTCAACCTGAGTGATTTTCTTTCACTTCTGTGGACCTCAGATTCTTCTAGGAAATCATGGAGTTGGCTAAATTATTTCTAAGCTTCTTTGCAGCTTATTTTTAAAAAATGTTATTCTTGCCTGTTTCTCAGGAAACAGGAGGAATGTGGAAGCACAGTAGAAAATGGCATATTGATTGTTAGCACTTCATGGCCTAAACCAACCCACTCTCAACTCTTCTTGTCCCCTTTCACAAATTCAGCAGACCCACTTCTGCATTCCACCAAATTTTCCTTCTACTTTCTCAGCTCAGCTATTTTCTTGGCTAAAGTAGAATGTGAGTTTATCAAGCAGATCTTTTGACTTCAAGTCTACTGTATTCTTTAATATAACTACCTCACTTCTTGGCATGCATCATTCACTCCTATACCTCAAAACTTCAACCCCTACAAAACTACATAATTCTTTAATGCCTAACTCTCAGCATAGCTCTTGCATATAGTTTGCCTCTGTTACTCCAATGGAAAGTGATTTCTTTTTCCTTTGACGATTTTTTTTTCTGGAACAGAAAGAAGTAGAAGAAAGAAGTAGAAGTTCTATCAATTCTTCTCACATTATACTCATATCTATGGTTTCTATTCCCAACATAAAGAACCAAGTTCACAATCCATATCAAAAACCAACTTAAAACAATTGATCTTTATGGAGAATTGTTGAAAGGACATTCAGGCCATCTATTTTGCTATATAGCCTAGGACTTTCATTTGATTAAAATTTGCCAATTAAATTTACACTGTTGTACTAAATTATCTTGTGCTTCACTATGCAGTTGTTTATGTGGTGTTGTGTATTGGTATTATGTTCTCAGATTTCAATAAATGATGTTACAAGAGTCTACTTCTCAGTGTGAGAGACATCTTTTTATTGTTCAAGTACAGGTGTCTCTATTTTCACCCTACGATGCCCCCAAACCTGCCTATCCCTGCCTCCCACACTCAAACCTACCCCCTTTGGCTTTGTCCATGTGTCCTTTTTTTAAATAATTGTTAAAGTACAGTTTTCTCCCTTTTACTCCCATTCCAGCCCACCCACCCAACCCTCCCCACTTTCCTCCCATTACCACCCTCCCCCTAGCTTTTGCCATGTGTCCTTTAAATTTGTTCCTGTAAACCCTTCCCCTTCTCCCCTGAAATTCCCTCTTCTCTCCCCTGTGGTCACTGTCAGTCTGTCCCCTATTTCAGTGTCTTTGGTTATATTTTGCTTGTTTCTTTGTTTTGTTGTTTACGTTCCTGATAAAGGTGAGATCATATGGTATTTGTCTTTCACTGCCTGGCTTGTTTCGCTTAGCATAATGCTTTCCAGCTCCATCCATGCTGTTGCAAAGGGTAGGAGCTCCTTCTTTCTTTCTGCTGCATAGAATTCCATTGTGTAAATGTACCATAGTTTTTTGATACATTTATTTACTGGTGGGCATCTAGGTTGCTTCCAGCACCTAGCTATTGTAAATTGTGCTGCTATGAACATCGGGGTGCAAAGGTTCTTTTGTATTGGTGTTTTAGTGTTCTTAGGATATAGTCCCAGCAGTGGAATTGCAGGGTCAAAAGGTAGATCCATTTTTAGTTTCCTGAGGAGGTTCCATACTGCTTTCCATAGTGGTTGTACCAGTACGCAGTCCCACCAACAGTGCACTAGGGTCCCCTTTTCTCCACAAACTCTCTAACACTTGTTGTTGGTTGCTTTGTTTATGATGGCCATTCTGACTTGTGTGAAGTGGTATCTCATTGTGGATTTAATCTGCATCTCTCTGATAGCTAGCGATATTAAACATTGTTTCATGTGTCTTTGGATCTTCTGTATGTCCTCCATGGAGAAGTGCCTGTTCAAGGCCTTTGCCCATTTTTCAATTGGGTAACTTGTCTTCTTAGAGTGGAGTTGTGTAAGTTCTTTATATATTTTGGAGATTAAACCCTTGTCTGAGGTATCATTGGCAAATATGTTTTCCCATACAGTTGGTTCTCTTTTTATTTTGATACTGTTTTCTTTAGCTATGCAAAAGCTTTTTATTTTGATGAGGTCCCATTTGTTTATTCCTTCCTTTATGTCCCTTGCTCTAGGAGACATGTCAGTAAAAAAAGTTTCTGCGCGAAATATCCGAGATTTTCCTACCTACGTTCTCTTCTAGAACTTTATTGGTGTCACGGTGTATATTTAAGTCTTTTATCCACCTTCAATTTATTTTGTATAAGGTGTAAGTTGGTGCTCGAGTTTCATTTTTTTGCACATAGCTGTCCAGTTCTCCCAACACCATTTCTTGAGGAGGCTATTTTTGTTTCATTTTACTTTGCTGCTTCCTTTGACAAATATTAATTGACTGTAGACACTTGGGTTTATTTCTGGGCTCTCTGTTCTGTTCCATTGGTCCATGTGCCTTTTTTTATGCCAGCACCAGGCTGTTTTGATTACAGTGGCCTTGTAGTATAGTTTAGTGTCAGGTATTGTGATCCCTCCTACTTTACTTTTCTTTCTCAAAATTGCAGCAGGTATTCAGGGTCATTTATGGTTCCATATAAATTCTTGAAGTGTTTGTTCTATGTCTGTGAAGTAAACCATTGGTACTTTAATAGGTATTGCATTGAATGTGTAAATTGGTTTTGGTAGTATGGACATTTTGATGATATTAATTCTTCCAATCCGTGAACACAGTATATGTTTCCATTTGTTTGTGTCTTCCTTGATTTCTTTCCTCAGTGTTATGTAGTTTTCTGAATACAGGTCTTTTACCTCTTTGGTTAGGTTTATTCCTAGGTATTTTATTTTTCTTTTTGCTATTTAAAATGGGATTTTTTTCTTGACTTCTGCTTCTGCTATTTCATTGTTGGTTTACAGAAATGCCTTTTTGATTTCTGGATATTGACTTTGTATCCCACTGTTTTGCCAAATTCATTTATTAGGTCAAGCAGTTTTTTGGTGGAGTCAATAGGATTTTCTTCGTACACTATCATGTCATCTGCAAACAATGAGTTTTGTTTCCTCCTTTCCGATTTGGATGCCTTTTATTTCTTTTTCTTGTCTGATCACTGTGGCTAAAACTTCCAGTACTATATTGAATAGAAGTGGTGAAAGTGGACAGCCTTCTCTTGTTCCTGATCTTAGTGGAAAAGATTTTAATTTTTGCCCATTGGGTATGATGTTGACTGTAGGTCTCTCATATATGGCCTTTATTGTGTTGAGGAATGCTCCCTCTATGCCCACTATGCTGAGTGTTTTTTATCATAAATGGGTGTTGTACCTTATCAAATGCTTTTTCTGCATCAATTGATATGATCATGTGGTTTTTGCCTTTGCTTTTGTTTATGCGATGTATTACATTTACTGATTTGTGAATATTGTACCATCCTTGTATCCCTGGAATGAATCCCACTTGGTCATGGTGTATGATCTTTTTAATGTACTGTTGGATGTGGTTTGCCAGTATTTTGTTGAGGATTTTAGCGTCAATGTTCATCAGTGATATTGTCCTGAAGTTTTCTGTCTTTCCTGTGTCTTTATCTGGTTTTGGATTTAGGGTGATGTTGGCCTCATAAAAAGAGTTTGGGAGTCTAACATCTTTTTGGATTTTTTGGAATACTCTGTGAAGGATAGGGGTTAGTTCTTCCTTAAATGCTTTGTAAAATTCTCCTGTGAAACCATCTGGTCCAGGACTTTTGTGTGTTGGCAGTTTTTGGATTACTGCTTTAATTTCTTTTGCTGTTATTGGTTTGTCAGGCTTTCTGCTTCTTTTCCATTGAATTTTGGAAGATATTTTTCTAGAAATTTGTCCATTTCACCTACCTTTTCAAATTTCTTGGCATACAGTTCTTCGTAGTAATTTCTTACAATCCTTTGTATTTCTGTGGTATCTTGTAATCTCTCCTCTTTCATTTCTGATTGTGTTTATTTAGGTCTTCTCTCTTTTTTTCTTGATGAGTCTGCTTAAAGGCTTGTAAATTTTGTTTATCTTTTCAAAGACCCAGCTCTTGGATTCATTGATCCTTAGAATTGTGCTTTTAGTCTCTATGTCATTTAATTCTGCTCTGATCTTGGTTATTTCTTTTTTTTTCTGCTTGCTCTGGGCTATCTTTGTTGTCGTTCCTCAAGTTCTTGTATACATAGGGTTAGGTTGTTTTTCTGGAATGTTTCTAACTATTTTAGGTGGGCCTGTATTACTATAAACTTCCCTCTCAGGACTGCCTTGGCTGTGTCCCAAAAGTTTTAGGTTGCTGTGAGTTCGTTTTCATTTGTTTCCAGAAACCTTTTGATTTCTTCCCTAATATCATTCTTGACCCATTCATTGTTTCATTGCACGCTATTTAATCTCCGTGATTTTGAGTGTTTTGGTTTGTTTTCCTTGGGTTTGGTTTCTAGCCTCAGTCCCTTGTGATCCAAGAAAGGGCTTGGTATGATTTCAATTTTTTTGAAATTGTTGAGGCTTGGTTTGTGCCCTATCACATGGTCAATCCTTGAAAATGTTCCATGTACATTTGAAAAGAATGGGTATTTAGCTTCTTTGGGGTAGAGGGTTCTGTATATATCAGTAAAGCCCATTTCATCTAGGGTATTGCTCAATGCCACAATATCTTTGTTGATATTTTGTTTGGAAGATCTGTCCATTTTTGATAGTGGGCTGTTAAAATCCCCCACAATAATTGTGCTGCTGTCCATATCTTTCTTGAAGTCCTCTAAGATTTTCTTTATGTATTTGGGTGCTCCTATGTTGGGTGCATATATATTTACTATATTTATGTCTTCTTGGTGGGTTCTTCCCTTGAGTATTATGGAGTGACCTTCTGGGTCTCTCTTTGTGGACCTGTTTTGGAAGTCTATTTTGTCAGATATGAGTATTGCTACCCCGGCTTTTTTTTTTTTTCCTGTCCATTTGCTTAGAAAATTTGTTTTCAGCCCTTCACTTTCAGTCTGTGCAGGTCTTTTATCCTGAGGTGGGTCTCTTGTAGGCAGCTTATGTGTGGGTCATGCTTTCTTATCCATTCAGCTATTCTATGTCTTTTGATTGGAGCATTTAATCCATTTACGTTTAAGGGTATTACTGATAGATACTTATTCATTGCCTTTTATGTACGTGTGTTCCTCTCTCACTCTCTCTTTTCCTTTCTTTCCTTAAAGCAGTCCCTTTAGCATCTCTTGCAGAGCTGGTTTAGTGGAGGTGTATTCTTTTAGACTTCATTGTCTGAGAAGCTTCTTATTTGGCCTTCTATCTTGATTGAGAGCCTTGCTGGGTAAAGTAGTCCTGGTTACAGACCTCTGGTTCTCATTACTTGGAATATTTCTTGCCATTCTCTTCTAGCTTGGAGTGTTTCCATTGAGAAGTCAGCTGTTAGCCTTATTGGGGCTCCCTTGTATGTTACTTCCTTTTTCTCCCTTGCTGCCTTTAAGATTCTCTCTTTGTCTTGAAATTTTGGCATTTTAATTATGATGTGTCTTGAGGTGGGTCTCTTTGGGTTCCTCTTGATTGGGACTCTCTGTGTTTCCTGGATTTGTGTGACTTTTTCTCTCATCAAATTAGGGAACTTTTCCTTTATTATTTTTTCAAATAGGTTTTCTATCCCTTGTTCTCCTTCTTCTCCTTCTTCTCCTTCTGCTATCCCTATTATACGGATATTATTATGTTTCATATTGTCTTGCATTTCTCTTAATCCCTCTTCATTCTTTCTGGGCCTCTTTTCCTTTTCTTGCTCTTTCTGGGTGTTTTCTTTTACTTTGTCCTCTAGCTTACTATCCGATCTTCTGCTTCATCGATCCTGCTTTTCATTCCTTCTACTGTGTTCTTCAGTTCAGAAATTGTATTCTTCATTTCCTCTTGGCCCTTGTTGAGAGTTTCTATTTCCTTTTTCATGCTGATGTAGTTTTCAGTGAGTTCATTGTAGCTTCCCTGTAGTTTCTGGTAGCTCATTGTGAGCTCATTGAGCTTCCTGATAATCATTGCTTTGAACTCAATATCTGATAGTTGAATTGCCTTTATTTCATTCAGCATTCTTTCTGAGGCTTCCTCCTTTCCTTTCATTTGGGGATTGTTTCTTTGTCTTACCATTGTTTGTGACACTCTTCTTGTTAGCCTCAGCTTCTTAAATTGATCAGTTCTGTCTCCCTGGGTTTGTGGTGTGAACTTCTTTAGGAGAATAGCAGTGAGTTTCAGTGGTGCAGTTTCCTTGATCTCCCAAGCTCACTGATCTGGTCTGTCATTTAAGTTGGCTTTGTGTTTGCCTTTGGGTTTTGATTGTTGTTGGGTCTTTCTTTTGTGGTTCCTTCCCACCAGCTGGTTAAATGCAGGTCACGCTGTCCACCACCTCCTGTATTTTGATGTGCTGGTGAGTGCTGATTGTGTTGAAGCTGGTTCTTCTGTGTGTATAAGGTTTAAAGAACTCTCTCTTGCTCTTGTTCAGTTGTCTGTATTGGGTACTGTCTCTACTGTTTAGTTGTATTTCCAGATAGTCCCTGGATTGAGGTTTGTATGGTTACTACTCCCTCCTTCACCTTCTTCTGTTGTTATCTGTTAGTGGGTCCTTTGTTGTTGGGTTTCCTCTTCCAGTGGGTATACTGGTGTTCACCACCTCCACCTATTCTTTTTTGTGATCATTTGGAGGGGGAAGGCAAAATGGTTTAAGAGAGCAACAGAGAATTCTATGATATTTACAGTAGTAGCAAGTAGGGAAGAGATAGGAGATCCGTTGACTATGTATAGTGTTAACCGTGATCTTCCACCCAGCTAGCCGATTTTCAGAAAGGATGGAAAGAAGATAAGACTCTTGTTGGGGAAGGAAGGATTGTGAGTTGGATCTATAAAGCAGGGAGGTTGTGGGAGGTCAGATTCTGGGGTAAGGTGAGAGTAAAGGATAGTAGATAGGTGTAGTGTGTGAGAGAATAGAGTAAACCACTATAGTAATAGAGTTCAGGAAACTTTGAAATGGGCTAAGATCTGGGGGTGGGGGCGGGTGTTGTGAAGTAATTACAATTGCATGGAACAGCAGATATTTACAATAATATTATGGCAACAATCATATGACAGAATCTATGAGATCTAGGTAACAAGAATAGGGAGTACAGAACCTCGAGTAGTGTGCTAATGGGACACAGGTGAGTTATAGGACAGTGGATTAGCAATACAGTATGGAAAGAGATATCAGGGGACATCAGGAAATATCAAGCTGTCAGATAATACAATATATCCAGCCTAGCAAAATAAACTATACAAAAAGAAGAGGGATACAATAATAGTATTTTAAAAAGATGTGGGAATACTGGAAAAATAATAATAATACAAATATGCAATAACTTTCAGGTTCTCTGTAGTAGCAGAGTGAAATGTGTCTCACTGTCCCAGCTGTTGTGATTCCCCTTCTTTGGGTTCAACTTTGGTCTTTTCACAGATCCAAGATTTTGTCTCATTTGTAGGTATTTAGAAAAAATTTTAAAAAGTGAAAATAGAAAAGGCAGACAAAGGAAGGAAGAAGAGATAAAATTGGAGGAAAGGAAGGAGAACAGAATAAAACAAGAAATCAGGAAAGAGAGGAAAAAAATCAAAAGAGAATAAAAACAATAAAAATTAAAAATTAAAAATTGTTTAAAAAATATAATCAAGTTAAAAAGTCTCTTGATTTCAAAGTGGCCAAACCAACCGGTTTTTCTGCTTTTGCTGGCTGAGGCAGGCTGAGGAGTGATTGGTATGGCTTTTCTTCCTTGGAGCTGGCAGTGGCTCCTCAGCCTTGCACCCTGGGTGTGGGAATCAGGTCTTTCCCCAGGGTTACTGCTATGGACTGGGGTGCAGGGATGCTTTCCCTGCACAACCGCCCGCACACCCAAGCGCCCACAGCTGGGTGGCATGGAGGCTGGAGCAATTGATCACTTTAGGAGAATTCCCCAAACAGTGTCTGACTATTCACTCCCTCCTCTTGAGAAATTTCTCCTGTTCAAGCCTGCTGCTCCCCACAGTGGCCTGGCTTCTCCCACCGCCGCCGCCAAACTCTCCAGTCAGACCGGTGACTATGGGGGTCAGGGCTTGCTGCACGACCCAGCCTCTCTGGTGTCCACAGCCTCCAAAGTTGCTCACAGCCCCTGTGTGTTTTCTAGCACCTGGATTCCTCCCAGTGCAGCTCAAGCCTTGTTTGGCTGGGGAGGAAGCAGTTGCCCCAGCTCTCTCCAAAGGACTCTGTGGCAAACCCAGCAGTGGGCCCTGGGCCTGGGGCTGCAGCCCCCCGGACCACACGCTGGTCCCCGGGACCCTACCTTGTTGCCACACTCTTCTTAGTGTCCGGTTTTTCAGTTCCGCCCTAATCCTTGGTCCCCTATTTTCACAAATGCTGGAGTATGTTGGTTGCTTGTTTCTCTACTCCTTAGATTGGTCAGGATTTTCTCCCCTGAGCAGAAGGAAGCCTAATTTGCTCCTTCCTACTCCAACGCCATCTTTATATCCGTCGTCCATGTGTCCTTTATACCTGTTTTTGTAAATACCTCTCAGACTCTCTTATCTCAGAACTATATTTTAAAGTAAATATTTCACTTCCCCTGAGGTACTACTGTGGGGTGTTTTTTTTTTTTTTTTTTTACTTACGAAGAATGGGAACTCTAAGACAAATTCCATTGTTTTGTTATTGTTGTTCTGTTTTTAACTGTTTATTTTTGTCACCAGTATGCCCAGAACAAAATTTGTGATGCAGCTATAATTGTTGCCTTCTTTTTACTCACTGCAAGTGGGCAAATATGTTTGCTTCTCCTAAGTTTACCATTGATTTTGAAAGCATTTATGATTTTGTAGTACCTGGCTCAGCATTTAAAAATAAATGTGTAGCCATTAGAAATAGTTTCAAGAGGCATGTAAAACACAACATAAAGAAAATATCACAACTTTCAGATACCTGGAGCTCCAATAGACATGAGCATTATAAGGCTAACCCTTTACTTGTACAACTATTTTGAATTTTAAGATTGTAATGAGTATACTAGGAAAGCAGACTTTGTGACAACTTCAGTGGCTAGTCAGATAGCACAGCTGTGTATAAGATGTCTGAGAAAGGGAGGGGTTAAATAATGGACACTCTCCAAGAAAGATGACACCATTGGCCAGCTAATAGCTTTGGTGCTTGGGTCAGGGACAGAGGGAAAACAGTTGTTTTTATGCAAAGGTTAGGAGAACAATCTTGACTATACAGTAAACTACCTGTGCATTTTTGAATGAAACAGTTATTGCACAACAGTTTAGTTAGCTTTGTTGGCACTCTCTTTAGTCACTTAGAATCCTGTTGATCAGCTCAGCTCAAGTTCACTACACAATTTCCTGTCTTCATCAGTGAGAGAAGAGTGGTCATTTAAAATCATATCTGAAAAATTTTTCATCTTCTTCCATTAAGAGGTGGAAGCTAATTTCTCTCTCTTTGGATATAGGCTGGCTTGAGTTACTTGTTTCTCATAAATAGAGTGCAAGAAAAATGGTGCTATGTGACTTCTCACGCTAAATTATAAAAGATTTTCATCTCACTCTGCCTCTCTTTGGACCTTTGTTTTTAGAACTCTGGTCTCATACTATAATAAACCCCAGGACACACAGAGATTTCACATGCTAGTATTTGGTTGACATGCCCAACTGAGGTCTCAGCTGATAGAAAGCAACAACAAGCAGAAAAAAACCTGCATAAGGAAGCCTTCCAGATAACTCCAGCTCAAGTCACTATTTGACTGTAATACATACCCCAAGTGAGAACCACCTAGCTGAGCCCAGTCTCCAGAAAGATGATAAAGATGATGACAAAAAAGATGATGTTGACAAAAAAGATGATGATGGCAAAATCATAATAATAGTTTTTAATACAGCTAAGCTTATGGTCATTTATTATGTAGCTATAAATAACCAAACAAGCAACAATATCATGGAAAAAATGTTTTCATTTTCCTCAAATTCCTCCATGCATCAAAGACACTTTAAACTATAGTATTTGAAAGACTGGAATACTTGGAGCCTAGAGGACAGAAAGTACAGTGATTCAGACTGACTAGGCCTTGAAGCCCAGCTCTACAACCAGTGGCATTGTCAAGGACTGAGAGAAAGCTTCTTTCTTCTGCAATCTTCAAAAAGGACAAACAACATATTGGAACTACAAAATGTATGTTCCCTAGATTTTATGCAAAATGTGAATAATGTCTTCGGAAAACTTTGATATTTTATTCTTCCATAATAAACGATCTAATTAAAAATATATGTGAACAATGTAAATGCAGGTTCAAAACAGGTTGTAACCACTCAGTTCCCTACCAAACTAGAAGGCTGCCCTTAAGCCATTTATCTTCTCTGAACCTTTTTTCATTATCTGCACAATACTGATAACTTACTTACCTTACAGGATTCTTCTAAGAATAAATTGAGATATTAATGCATGTAATTCACTGAGCCTAAGACTTGATAATACTCAGTAAATGTACCAATTTTATTACTCAAAGTGTCACAACTATGAACAACGTGTTACTCTATGGAAATATCACTATTAATCTATATCTGATAGGCTGCAATTTGGTGATGATTCAGCAGTATTTGTATACTTTTCTCTCTCCTCTTAAGACTTGGAGCAGATGCCTAGTTGCAACTCAGCTAAGTGCTAGCTAAATTATCTGAGCAAGTTTCTCAACCTCCTTCATTTCCCCATCTGTAAGATAAGATTATAATAGCTATTGTACAGGACAGCTGTGAGAGTGTGAGAGTTTAATGAGGCTATATGGGGACAAAGTTTGCCCCAAAGTCTGGAAGAGAGGCAGTTGTATCTTATCCACAGTGTCATTTGCATTTTCTTAGTTTATTACTTTGAATGAACATTATGGGGAAAAAGTTAGTAAGGAAAACAAAACCCCCTTAGTACATGTTTTCTGTAAATACAACTAGTATTTTCTATTTTGCTTGCAAGTGATATGGAGGGGACACTATGTAGGCTCACAATAGAGGAACAGAGCCATGTGAAATCATTGATAGAGCCAGTACATGGTAAAGTCACCACATGGACTTGGCAAGGTTTCTGAGCTGGCACTGATTCCCCTCTGTTCTAAGAAGCCTGGGATTGAGGCTCTGAAAGGGGAAATAAGCTCTGGAGTCACTGGTAAATCTAATATCATTACACTAAAACTAATTTAATATTTTAAAATTATTCCTTGATTTTTAAAAATAATATTTTTCTCTCCTCTGTTCACCTTGTTGGACAGAAGTGGGTGATTGTATAGCACTTACTGAATAGTTCCAACAAAGGCCTCAGTTACTGTAGCTCTATAACACAGTTAAATCTATAATTTAATTTGTAGACTCTCAATTTCCAATAGATTCCTCCTCAGGTGGAGCATTATTCCTGTATTTAATACCTGTAAGTGCCACTTCCAACCCCCTCCACACCCCATATTAAAAAAATTGTCATGTAAATGACAAAAAACATCCAATTATTGTTTTATTTACATTAAATATTCTTTACTTTTCTGAGTATTATTTAACATGTTAAATACTTAACATTTTCAATATTTATTCAGAATCTGTATAGTTTATGTTATATTTCAAAATATACTTTAAGAATGGATTGATGTTTAAGAAACTAAACCTTCAGATTAGAGTTCAGTTTGGCAGAAGCAATATTACTCTTTCAATATTTGGATTTAGCTTACATTTTTTCTCCCTCTATAGGCAATTTTGGCAGTAAAAAAATTGAATGTTATAACAAGATACAGTACAAAAATAGAGAAGTAGATTTGTAAATGGTAGTTACTCAAAACAATATGTTGGTTTTGAATACATTGATTTTAATATTTTCAACATTCAGGGAAACTGATTTTTTTTCTCAACATTTTTAGTAGTACATTAGCTTGTGTCAGATCCAAGAAAAATGAGAAATTCAGTAACAATAAGAACTAGTGTAATGAAAGAAAAGTAGCTGTTTGAGGAAGAGATCTATTTCAATAGTTCATAAATTTTAACCAAAAAATGCTGCCCCCTTTGTAGACCTTCAGCACTTTCTCTGCCAAAGCTTCAGAACCTTAGTAACATACCAATTTTTTATTACCTTCCATTGATCTATGACTCAAAAAATGAAAATTATGGTCTAATATATGCTGATTTCTATAAGGTAGTTATTTTGACCTTATGGATAATAGTTCAGAAATTACCCTTTAGCTTTTTGAAATATGTAAGGCAAACATGAAAAAAGACATTCTTGAGAAAAGATATTACTCTTAAAGTTTAAATCTCAAGCACAGTCCACTGAGGGGAATTTATTGTCATATGCCCAAATATTATTCTATACTCTTCCTATAAGATCAGATCTAGCAATTTGCCTACATAAACACAAAAATGCATACTCACGTTTATGGTCCTCTGTGTTGTTAAAATTATTCTTACTAAATATCACATGAATATAGAAGATTGTTTTTTTAAATATGTATAAGAAAAAAACAATAATACAAGGAACAGTCATGTATTCTCAGCTAGTTTAAGTAGAAGAATAATATCTACAAATACTACTCAGCTATAACAAAGGATGAAATCTTGCCATTTGTGACAATATGTATGAATATTTAGAGTAGCATGCTAAGTGAAATAATTAAGACAAAAAAGACAAGTACTAAAAGATTTCACTCATACATGGGGTAAAAAATGGAAAGTAACAAGTAAACAAACAAACAAAGTCATAGACCCAGACAGCAACATGGTGATTACCCTAGGGGAAAGAAGGTAAGAGGTAGTAAAGGCTAAGGGGGGGTAAATATATAGTGACAGAACACTAGACTGAGTGGTGAGAACACAAGACAATGTACAGATGTTGTATCATATAATTATACACCTGAAACTTATATAATGTTATTAATTACTGTTACCAAAATAATTGTAGTTAAATTAAAACATAATATCTATGAGAACCCCTATGAGAATCACTCTGAGCTCAATACCATTGCCTCTCCACTCAGAGGTAACTTCCTGATTTTTACAAAAATTTATTAACTATATTAGGATAACATTGGCTAATAAAACTATATAGGTTTCAGGTACACAAATCTATAATACATCATCCATATATTGTGCATTCACCACTCTGAGTCAAGTCTCCTTCCATTAATATTCATTCCCCCTTCCTTCTTCTACCTCACCCATCCTTCTTTCCCTCTGATAATCACCATACTGTTGTTGTCTGTTTTTTTTCTTTAATCTCTTCACCTTTTTCACTGAGCCACCAACTTCTTCCCCTCTCACAGCTGTCAGTCTGTTCTCTATATCTATGAGATTGTTTCTATTTTCTTTGTTAGTTTATTATGTTGATTAGATTCTACATATAAGTGAAATCATATGGTATTTGTCTTTCTCTGACTAGCTTATTTCACTTAGCATACTGTTCTCTAGGTCCATTTGGGCCATCACAAAAGGTAAAATTTTCTCTTTTTTTAGCCAAGTAGTATTCCATTGTGTCAAAAAAGGCATCAAAATCAATGAGTTTCAAAACTGCTTTGAACAGTGGAAGAAATGTCTCAATGGCTGTATTGCACCAAATGGAGAGTACTTTGAAAGTTGCTGAAGTTTAAACATTTAAGAATAAATACACATTTTAAATAAATAAATGTTGGTTTTCTTTGGATCCCATCTCATAGTTTCAGAAGTGGAATTGGTGGGTCATAAGGCAGTTATTTTTTTAAGTTTTTGGAGCAACTCCATACTATTTTCCACAGTAGTTTTACATGTCCACCAAATGTGCATGAGGGTTCCCTGTTTTCTACATCCTCACCAACACTTTTTTTGTTGTTGATTTAGAGAATTTTCTGGTAGTTTACTATAGATAGTAATATCCCTAAAAATAAAATTGTTAAATTTTACCTGATTTTGAAACTTCATGCCTTGAACATACTGTATACATTTTTCTGCATTTTCTTTTTTGAAAAAGAGAATTGTGTTTCAGAGATTTGTGCATATTATTATATGTACAACTGTATTTCATATGTTTACTAAGATCTATTACATGGTATGAATATGCCACAGTGTTTTATGATTCCACCCTACTTTTGATTTTTATGTGGGGTGGGTCCCAGTTTGATAACATTACAAAAAATATTCAGTACAAACATGAACATCTAGACCTACATCCAAGATTGCTCTATCCAGCAAAGCTTTCATTTACAATGGAAGGGCAGATAAAGCACTTCTCAAACAAGGTTAAGTTAAAGGAGTTCATCATCGCCAAGCCCTTATTATATGAAATGTTAAAGGGACTTATCTAAGAAAAAGAAGATAAAAAATATGAACAGTAAAAAGATAGCAAACTCACAGTTATTAACAACCACACCTAAAACAAAAGCAAACTAAGCAAACAAATAGAACAGGAACAGAACCATAGAAATGGAGATCACATGGAGGGATAGCAACAAGGGAATGGGAGAAGGAGAGGGGGAAAAGGTACAGAGAATAAATAGCATAGATGGTAGGGAGAAAATAGACAGGGGGAGGGCAAGAATAGTATGGGAAATGTAGAAGCTAAAGAACTTATGACACATGGACATGAACTAAAGGGGAAGAATATGGGTGGGAGGGGGTGTGTGGGGGGAGGGGAGTGAAGGGGGGAAATGGGACAACTGTAATAGCATAATCGATAAAATATATTAAAAACATGAACATTTAGAATTTCTGTGATTTAATCTTTTTATTTTTTATGATATCATAGTTGTCCCATTTTTTCTCTCTTCCACCAAGCTTGCACCCCCAACCCTGCAGTCAATCCCCACACCATTGTCCATGTCCATGGGTCATACACAAATGTTCTTTGACTAATCCTTTCACCTTCTTTCAACCAGTCCCCACCTCTTTCCTCCTCTCTTACAGCTGCCAGTCTGTTCCATGTTTCTATGTCTCTGATTCTATTTTAATCATTAGTTTATTTTGTTCATTGGATTCCACTTATGAGATCATATAGTATTTGTCTTTCACTGACTAGCTTATTTCATTTAGCATGATAGTCTCAGTTCCATCCATACTGTCACAAAAAGTAAAGATTCCTTCTTTTCTACTGACATGCAGTATTCCATTTTGTAAATGTACCAAGTTTTTTAAGACACTCATCTACTGATAGGCACTTAGGCTGTTTCCAAGTCTTGGCTACTATAAATAGCACTGTCACGAACATAAATGTTCACACGTTCTTTTGAATTGGTGTTTCAGGATTCTAAGGGTTTATCTCCAGTAGTGGAATTGCTGGGTGAAAAGGCAGTTCCTTTTTCTTTTTTTTTCAAGAAATTCCCTACTGTTTTCCACAGTGGCTGCACCATTCTGCATTCTCACTAAGAGTGTATTAGAGTCCCCTTTTCTCCACATAGTCTCCAGCATTTGTTGTTTGTTGATTTATTAGCAATAGCCATTTGACAGGTGTGAGGTGGTATCTTATTGTAATTTCTTTTTATCGTATTTATTTTATTTTATTAATTTTATTAATTTTATTTTATTTTATTTTATATTTTATTTTAAATTGTTTAAATACAGTTATCTCCATTTTCCTCCCAACACTCCCCGCCACCCCAGCCAGTACCATATCCTACCCTTGATTCTAACTACCTTTGGTTTTGTCCATGTGTCCTTTATACATGTTCCTGAAAACCCTTTCCCCTTTTCCTCCATTATCAGCCTCCTACCTCTCCTCTGGCTACTGTCAGCTTGTTGTTAATTTCAATGTGGTTATATTTTGCTTGCTTGTTTGTTTTGTAGATTAGGTTCCACTTATATGTGAGATCATATGGGATTTGTCTTTCATCTCCTGGTTTATTTCACTTAGCATAATGCTCTCCAGTTCCATCCATGCTTCACAAAGGGTAGGAGCTCCTTCTTCTTTTTGCTTTATAGTATTCCATCGTGTAAATGTACCATAATTTTTTGATCCATTCCTTGACTGATGGGCACTTAGGTTGCTTCCAGCACTTGGTTATTGTAAATTGTGCTCCTGTTAACATTGGGGTGCATAGGTTCCTTTGCATTGGTGTTTCAGCATTCTTAGGGTACAATCCCATCAGTGGATTGCCAGCTCAAAAGGCAGTTTCATCTTTTGGTTTTTAAGGAAATTCCATATGTTTTCCATGGTGGCTGCACCAATCCACATTCCCACCAACAGTGCACTAGGGTTCCCTTTTCTCCACATCCTCTACAACACATGTTGTTTGTCAATTTGCTTATGATGGCCATTCTCACCAGTGTGAAGTGGTATCTCATTGTGATTTTAATTTGCATTTCTAAAATAGCTAGTGATGCTGAGCATCTTTTCATATGTCCCTGGACCCTCTGCATATCCTCCTTGAAGAAGTGTCTGTTCATTTCCTTTGCTCATTTTTTAATTGTGTTTTTTGTCTTCCTGGAGTGGAGTCCTGTGAGTTCTTTATATATTTTGGAGACCAAACCCTTTCCTGATGTATCATTGGCAAATATGTTTTGCCATATGGTAGGTTCTCTTCTCATTTTGATGATGTTTTCTTTAGCCATGCAGAAGCTTTTTATTTTGATGAGATCCCATTTAATAATTCTTTCCTTTATGTCCCTTGCTCTAGGGGATATATCTGTGAAAACATTGCTGCATGGAATATCTGAGATTTTCCTGCCTATGTTCTCCTCTAGGACTTTTATTGTGCACTATTGTGTCATGACTTATATTTAAATCTTTCATCCACCTTGAATTTATTTTTGTGTATGGTGTAAGTTGGTGATCGAGTTTCATTTTTTTGCAGGTAGCTGTCCAGCTTTCCCAACACCATTTGTTGAAGAGGCTATTTTTATTCCATTTTATTATTCTACCCTCTTTGTCAAATATTAATTGACCATAGAGACTTGGGTTTATTTCTGGGCTCTCTATTCTCTTTCACTGATCTATTTGTCTGTTCTAAGCCCATTGCCAGTCTGTTTTAGTTACAATGACCTTATAATGCAGTTTGATATCAGGTAATGTGACCCCTCCTACTTTGTTCTTCTTTCTCAAAATTGCTGCAGCTATTTGTAGTCCTTTATGGTTCCAAATAATTTTTTAAAGATTTTATTTTTTAATTTGTTTTTAGAGAGGGACTGGAGGGAGAAAGAGAGAGAGAGAAACATCAATGTGTGGTTGCGGGGGGTCATGGCCTGCAACCCAGGCATGTACGCTGACTGGGAATCGAACCTGTGACACTTTGGTTCACAGCCCATGCTCAATCCACTGAGCTACATCAGCCAGGGCACAAATAATTTTTTAAAATATCTGTTCTATAGCTGTGAGTTTTCCATTGGTACTTTAATAGAAATTGTGTTAAATGTGTAAATTGCTTTGGATAGTGTGAACATTTTAATGATGTTAACTCTTCCAATCCATGAACATAGTATTTACTTCCATTTGTTTGTGTCTTCCTTAATTTCTTTCTTTAGTGTTGTATGGTTTTCTGAGTCCAGATCTTTTACTTCCTTGGTTAAATTTATTCCTAGATACTTTATTTTTCTTGTTTCTATATCAAATGAGATTTTTTTTCCTAATTCTGTTTCTGATATTTCATTGTTTGTATACAAAAATGTCTTTGATTTCTGAATATTGACTTTGTATACCACTGTTTTTCCAAATTCACTCATTAAGTCAATTAGTTTTTTGGTGTAGTCTATCGGGTTTTCCATGCACACTATCATGTCATCTGGAAACAATGACAGTTTTGTTTCCTCCTTTCCAATTTGGATGCCTTTTATTTTTTTTTGTGTGTGATCACTGTGGCTAGGACTTCTAATACTATGTTGAATAGAAGTGGTGAAAGCAGACAACCTTGTCTTGTTCCTGATCTGAGTGGGAAAGATTTTAGTTTTTGCCCATGGTGTATGCTGTTGTCTATAGGTTTCCCATACATGGCTTTAGTATGTTGAGGTGCACTCCCTCTGTTCCCACTTTGATTAGTGTTTTTTACATAAATGGGTGCTGTACCTTATCAAATGCTTTTTCTGCATCTATTGATCTGATCATGTGATTTTTTCTTTCCCTTTGTTTATGTGATATATCACATGTATCCATTTGCAAATATTATACCATCCTTGCTTTTTTGGGATGAATCCCACTTGATCATGGTGTATGATCTTTTTAATGTATTGTTGGATGTGGTTTTCCAGCATCTTCTTGAGGATTTTAGTGTCTATGCTCATCAATATTGGCCTGAAATTTTCTTTCTTTCTTTTGTCTTTTTCTGGTTTTAGAATTAAGATGATGCTGGCTCCACAAAAAGTGCTTGGGGGTGTTCCCTCTTCTTTGATATTTTGTAGTTGTCTGAGAACGATGGGTTTATGTCTTTAACCCCTCTTAAACATTTGTAAAATTCTCCTGTGAAACCTTCTGGTGCAGGGCTTTTGTGTGCTGGGAGTTTTTTGATTACTGCTTCGACTTCAGCAGCTGTTATTAGTTTGTTCAGGCTTTCTGCTTCTTCATTCAGTTTTGTAAAATTATATTTTCTAGAAATTTGTCCATTTCACCCAGGTTTTCAATTTTTTTGTTATATACTTATTCATAGTAATTTCTTACAATCTTTTGTGTCTCTGCGGTGTCAGTTGTAATCTCTCCTCTTTCATTTCTAGTTTTGTTTACTTAGGCCCTCTCCCTTTTGTTCTGATGAGTCTCCTTAAAGACTTGTCAATTTTGTTTATCTTTTGAAAGAGCCAGCTTCTGGATTTATTGATCTTTGGAATTGTTCTTTTAGTCTTTATGTCTTTTAATTGTGGTCTGCCTTTGGTTATTTCCTTTCTTGTACTTGCTCTGGGCTTTGTTTGTTGTTCTTCTTCCAGTTCTTCTAGATTTAGGGTTAGGTTGTTTATTTGAAATATTTCTATTTTTTTTAGGTAGACTTGTATCACTATGAACTTCCCTCTCAGAACTGCCTTTGCTGTGTCCCATAAATTTTAGACTGCTGTGTGTTCATTTTTGCTTGTTTCCAGAAAATTTTTGATTTCTTACTTTTCTCATTATTAACCCATTCATTGTTTAATAGCATGTTATTCATTCTCCATTAATTTAAATATTTTTGAGGTTTTTGCCTTGCGGTGGTTAGTGTGTAGTTTCAAGCCCTTGTGGTCCAAAAACTGCTTGATATGATTTCACTTTTCTTGAGTTTGTTGAGGCTTGTTTTCTGTCCCATCATGTGATCTATCTTTAAAAATGTTCCATGTGAATTTGAAAAGAATGTGTCCTTTTCTTCTTTGGAATGAATGATTCTATATATCTATCAGTTAAGTCCATTTGATTTAGGTCGTTGTTCAATGCCACGATATCCTTGTTGGTACTTTGTCTGGAAGATCTAACCATTTTGCACAGTGAGGTGTTAAAATCCCTTTGTTTAAGTGTATTACTGTCTATTTTTCTTAAAATCCTCCAAAATTTTCCTTACATGTTCAGGTGCTCCTGTGTTGGGTGCATATATGTTTACAGTGTTTGTCTTCTTGATGGATTCTTCCCTTGAGTATTATGAAATGTCCTTCTGTGTCTCTTTTTATGGTCTTTGTTTTGAAGTCTGTTTTGTCTGATGTAAGTATTGCTGCGTCAGCTTTTTGTTCCTGCCCATTTGCTTGGAATATTTTTCCAACCTTTCACTTTCAGTCTGTGTAGGTCTTTTTTTTTTTTTTTTTTTTTTTTTTTTCTGAGGTGGGCTTCTTGTAGGCAGCATATGTGTGGGTCATTTTTTCTCACCCATTCAGCTACCCTATGTCTTTTGATTGGAGCATTTAATTCTTTAAAATTTAAGGTTATTATTGATAAGTGCTTATTTATTTCCCCCCCTTTGTACTTCTGTTCCTCTCTCTCTTGCTCTTTTTCTTCCTCTTCTTAAATCAGTTTCTTTAGCATCTATCTCAGTGCTGGTTTGGTGGAGGTGTATTCCTTTAGCCTCCTTTTGTCTGAGAAACTCCTTATTTCACGTTCCATTTTAATTGAGAGCCTTACTGGGTAGAGTAGTTTTGGTTGCAGGCTTTTGCTTTTTATTACTTGGAATATTTCTTGCCCTTCCCTTCTGCCTTGTAGTGTTACCATTGAGAAATCAACTGCTAACCTTATTAGAGTTCCCTTGTATGTTACTTCTTGTTTCACCCTTGCTGCTTTTAAGATTCTCTCTTTGTCTTTAAAACTTGGCATTTTAATTATGATGAGGCCTCTTTGGGTTCATCTTGTTGGGGACCCTATGTGCTTCCTGAACTTGAGTGGCTTTTCTCCTCTCCATGTTTGGGAAATTTTCTCTCATTATCTTTTTGAAACAGGTTTCTATCCCTTGCTCCTTTTCTTCTCCTGGTATTCCTATGGCTTGAATGTTGTTGCTTTAATCTATCTTCATAGTTTTAGTGTTGTTTGTGTGTGTGTGTGTGTGTGTGTGTGTGTGGAGGTGTTCTACCTGGGTGATTCTTTCTACCTTGTCTTCCAGCTAACTAATTTGCTCTTCTGCTTCTTCCAGCCTACCTGTAATTCTTTCTAGTGTTTTTTTTTTAAATTTCAGAAATTTCATTCTTTTTTTTTTCTTCCCAGGTCTTGCTTATAGTTTCTATATCCTTTATCATACTGTTGTAGTTCTCACTCATTTCCTTGTAGTTATCCGTGACTTCCTTGAGCATCCTTATACCCATTGTTTTGAATTCTATATCTGATAGTTTGCTTGCCTCCATTTTGTTTAGCTCTTTTACTGGGGATTCGTCCACTCCTTTCAATTGCAGGTTCTTTCTTTGTCTCCCCATTTTAGGTGACTTTTGTTTGTTCCTGTGATTCCAGATGCTCTGCTTTGCTAGCTATCTTCATAGAGTGAACTTCTGTGGTAGGGGTTCTGTGAGACTCAGTTGTGCAGTCTCTTTGATATTCTTGTCTGTATGCTCTAGGGTTTATCTTTCTATCATTTGTGTGGGCTCTCTTATAGTATTTGGGCTTTACCTGCTGGTGGCTCCTTTGTTAGTGAGTTCTCCCCCCAGCAGGTTTACTGGTGTTCACATCTCCCACCTTGTTTTGTATGTGATCAGGGGCAAGGCAACAGCAAATTGGAGTAAGACAGCTGGGAAGTATCATAGGGGATTTAAAGTACTAATAAGTAGAGGACAGATAGGAGGTCCTTTGGAGAAGTACAACAGTAACCATGGTGATTCACCAAACTAGCCACTTTTTATAAAAGGTGAAAAAGAAGTAAGACTCTTATTAGAGGAGAAAAACAATGTGAGCTGACTTTAGAAAGCAGAGCACTTATGCAAGGTTGGATGGTGAGATACAGTGAGAGTAAGGGATAGAAACTTGGCATGGTGTATGAGAGAATAAAGTTAACCACAACAGTAATATAGCTTTGGAAGATGGTGAAATGGATTAAGACCAGGGAAAAGTGCTGTGTTGGATTTGGAATAATAATAATATAATAAGAAATATAAATCTGAATAAAAAGAATAAAATGCAAAAGATCAAGATTTGTGTATTATTGGAATACCACTGAAGTGAAAGAAGAAAAATTAAAAGGCAATGTGAAAGGGAGTATAAAGAAAAAAAACAACAAAACAATGAAATCAAACAAGAAAACTAAATGGAAAGAATAGAAATAAAAAATAAAAATAACTAAAACTAAAATGCAAGTTCTAAAGGATAGTAAAGTGAAATTTGTCTCAGCTGTTGGTGTTAGTCTTCTGACCTTTTTCTGGATCTGTCTTTGGTCTTCTCACAGCTCCAGGTCTTATTGTCTTATCCTTGAAAAAAAAGCCTCCTGCTCACTTTAAACCTGCCAAGTGGATTTTGTTGGTCTTCCTGGATGCTGTAGGCAGAGGGTGACTGGGCTCCGTTTTGTTGTTGTTGTTGTTGTTGTTGTTTTTTTTTTCCTTTCCTGCAGTTCCTTGAAATGAGGGCTGAGTCTGGGCTACAGTAAGCACAGGTGCCCAGTTTCCAGCCTATGCCATCAGAGCACTGTGCTGCCCACAATATCCACTCTGTGCATATGCGCCAGGCTGGCACCTATAATCCACCTCATTCTGCATGTAACCCTTTGGTTAGTCTGTGAGGTGCACTGAGTAGGAGCAAATAGCACCCCTCCTCCTCCCCCTTTATTGGCTTGGACACTGCTCATGTGCCAAGTCCCTTCAGGGCAGTTTAGTTTCCCTATTGAATTAAGTCTCTCTGGGTGCTGCTGCTACCTCTCTGAGACCCACTACTCCTCTTTGATCAAATTGTGAGGCGCCCTGAGTGGGGGCAAATCAAGAATCCCCTCCTTCCTCTTTGCTGGTCCAGCAGCTGCACACAGAGGTCCTTGAACAGCGGCTGGGAGATGAACAAATTCCCCTTGCTTGTGGCCCCATTCCTAACAAGTGACTGGCTTTCCACACAGACAAACTCTCTGACCAACCCAGAGACCATCTGGGTCATGGCCAGTAGCTGCCCATCTCTTCCATCTTCAGGTGTCAACCACCTCCTCAATTTCTCTAGTGCTGTCCCAGCTGGCGACCACAGTTCCAGCTGGGGTATGCTGCTGGCTGTGTGACTCTTACTGCATCTTTATTCCCTCAGCAACTTTAAGCTTCGAGGTCTCTCCTGGAGCAGGTCTGTGACTGCCCTGCTCTAGGAGTGGAGGGAGCTGCTAATTTACAGTCTCTGACTGGGCTCTTCTCCAAAGCTCCTGCAGCAGCCACAGTCTCCAGCGCAGGATCCAGAGACCTTCCCATCAGCCCATAAAATCTCTTTACAGTCTGTTTTTTAAACATCTTCTGCAACCTTTGTCTTCCAGACTTTGCTGGGATTCTGTTGGCTGTTCACTCTGTTCCTCAGGAAGATTGGCTAGGTGTCCCAGTTGGGTGCATGAGCAAGTGGGTTCACTTTCCACCTACTTCACCACCAGCTTCCAGACCCTCTATTATTTATTTTTTGACCTGTGTGATGTTTAGTAGTATATTTCCTAATTCTACAATACTTGGATTTAAAAATTGTCTTTATAACATTGATTTCTAACTTAATTTTTTGTGGTCCAAGAATATAGTCTATGGGATCTTTTGAAATTTATTGAGACTTGCTTTATATTGAATTACATGATAAATTAATGTATATGTGTATTTATACATATATTTATATTATTCTTGTATGTTTAAAATTGATCTTGTAAATAATTTAAATTTGGGTGTTTTTTTTTTTTTTTTTTTGCTTATATTTTGCTTGCTTGTTTGTTTTGTTGATTAGGTCCTAACCAGAGACATTGAAATAAAGAACAAACTGACAGTAACCAGAGGGGAGGGAGGAGGGGGACAATGTGGGAAGGAAGGGAAAGGGTTGTCAAGGATCATGGACAAAGCCAAAGGGGAGTGGGATTGAGGGTGGGAGGTGCAGGGGGAAGTGGTGGTGGGAAAATGGAGAAAACTGTACTTGAAAAACAATAACAAAAATTTTAAAGAAAAAAATTAAATTTAAAGAATTTAAAATAAAGATTGTGGTAAAGTTATAGCAACTGAGTTAAAATATTTAGTGATTATAAGTCTGTGCAGTTTCTTAATTTCTTTTTGGGTTAGTATTACTGAGATATTAATTTCATCAAGCATACACTCAAGTTTATATATTACTCATCAACTGTTTCTAATCTGCTGTTATAGCTATTCACTGAATTTTTATATTTCTGTCACTTTGAAGTACTTTAATTTTTTCAAATCTACTTATTTGCATATTTTATTGTCTATTCATATTTTAACATCTTTTTATATATTTTAATTTATTGTGTCTAATTAGAATACCTACAGTCTTTCTTTTTTCAGTTTTTCTAATAATTCAATATCTGCATCACACTGGATCTGATTCTGTGCTCTATTGTTTTTGCTGTTTTGTACTCACCGCATTTGATGTTTTACTCTTTGTAACTGTGAGCCCATATTTTGGTAAACTTGATCTAAAAGAATTGTTTGAAGTAAGGATTGAAATTCAGTTTGTTCAAAGGTGATTTGCACTTATTTTTGTGAAGTACCTGGGGTATGTTTAGCTCAGGACCACTTTTTTTTTATCTTTTAATATTGATTTCATTATTTATTTTTAATTAAATTTATTGGGGTAGCATTGGTTTCAAAAACCATATAGTTTCATGCATACAACTCAATAATACATCACCTGCACACTGTGTGGTGCACCCATTGCCCCAAGGAAAGTCTCTTTATGTCCTCCTTCCCACCTTGCCCTCCACTTTGCCCACCTCCACTTACCCTCACTCCCTTTACTCCTGGTTATCACCACAAGTCAGGACCACATTAGTTACATCTCCTTAGGTTTCATTGGATCATCCAGATTGTGTGAATTCCTCTGCAATCTATGTAAGAAATAAACTGTTTATTGAAATTAATTAATTATTTAAATTAATTAATGACCCAATTAATTACCAAATATTAATATAAGCATTTTCTTTCAGTATTCCTATCGGAACAAGTGTTTAGTTCACCCTAATTTGGAAGGGATAGCCTGTTGGGTTCCATCATCATATGTTGATGCAGGAATGTGGGTGTTCTTCTACTAGAAACTCTGCTCAGAGTTTATTATCTTATACCCCATGTCTATGAAGTCAGGACATCTTTAGCTCAGGTTTGCCTCATTTGGAAAATGCTCTCAAGATCAAAGCTAGATCAATGGTTCCTTCACCTCTCTAAGTTCCTGCTTTAATTTAATTTTCAACTCTAAATAATAGTTTGAGGGCTCACCGATATATTAAAAATAATTAAATGTTTCATATAGTAGATTCTTTAGTTGTATTTAGTGGGAGTTTTTTAGGGTGTGTAGAGTGTTATACTGTTGTGTAGGAAAGTGATTTTCACATTTTTCTATTTTCAAATTCCTTCAATTGTAACTATTTTGCTTTAGAGATTTTTAAAAGCTCTATTTGAGGTGACTTTGTAAAATGGTAAATAATTTATGTTGTTTCAAACTGTAAAGCATTGAAAAGGACCCACATTTCATACTTGATGCATATAAGTAGAAAAGCATATTTTGTAAAAGTAAAAAATATTCTCCTCATAGTTGAAATTCAATTATTGTTAAGATTAAGAAAAAACTAGCCCTGGCTGGTATAGCTCAGTGGATTGAGAGTGGGCCCGTGAACCAAAGGATCGCAGTTTGATTCCCAGTCAGGGCACATGCCTGGGTTGCAGGCCAGTTCCCAGCAGGGGGTGCATGAGAGGCAACCATACATTGATGTTTCTCTCCCTCTCTCCTTCCCTTCCCCTTTAAAGATAAAGAAATAAAATCTTTAAAAATAAAAAAAGAAAAAAGTAACTGTGGGAGTATTATAAATTATTATTTTTATGTTGTCTTTCCCCTTTTCCATAAGTATCATCTAACTCCACTTATTGACATATGAGTTCTCATACCTTCTATGGGAACAGTGTACATCCTCAATTCACTCTTGTTTAGATAAGAAGGGAAATTTGAACTTTTTTGTATTTAACTAATCAAAATTATTGAATACCTGTCACATTGAAGAGATTGTGCTAGGTATTATGGAAAATATAAGAATCAATAAGACTTCCTTTCTGCCCTAAGGTAGGTAACAATGACATGGAAAAGACCAGTGCATTTACTAAAAACTAAAATGCAAGGTAAACAGTAATGAGGGCTACAAATTACCAAGTGGGACAGGGATGTTCAACTTGTGGCCTACAGGCCACCTGTGGCCCAGGATAGCTATAAATGTGGCCCAACACAAAATCATAAATTTATTTAAAACCTTTTCTTGCTCATCAGTTTTCATTAGTGTTTGTGCATTTAATGTATGGCCCAAGACAAATCTTCTTCTGGTGTGGCCCAAAGATACCAAAATATTGGACACCCCTGGTAGAGGAAGGAGGAATAAATTCTATCAGGGGTCATTGGGAATGATACACTTATAAATGTTTAACAACTACCCCTCTGAGAATAAAAGCCCTTATCTGAACCATTTGCTCATTCCCATGCCATAAATAATTTCACCATGGCCAGTTTCAAGCTACCGACATAATGTCAATTGGCTGAAAAATTTCTGAAAATGTAGCAATTGGATTTTGCAAGTTGGTACAAGGTAGCTCCAGAACACTGCTGCATTGGACAGTTTCTTTCAGCAGAATTGCGGTATGTCTTGAAGAAAGAATAATATTTTGGTATATGTGTAGGAAAGGACATTCCAGACAGAAGAAAATCTTAGAAAAGGCAGAAATGTGAGAAAATATATAATTGAGTAATACCTAATACACCAGAATGGGTGACTACAGTATACATGGCGGAAAGAAAGAGTAAAAGCGGCCTCAGTAAAGATGGCAGGAAGCTACTCTTTTTGGTCTTTGCCTGAAAGCAGATTTACTGAAATGACAAAAGACACATAGAAGCTTCAAGCCCTTAGCACTTGATATATATTTTTTTAAGTGTAGTAAGGGTAATACAACAAATAACAATGTACCCATCATTCAGCCTCAGCAATTAAATGTCAACACACTTGAAGAACATATACACATATATAAAAAAATACCAGTAATGAAAAGAGATATATATGGTAGTCCTTCTCCCTTATTCATGGTTTTGCTTTCCACAGTTTCAGGTACTTATGACCAACTGAAGTCTGAAAATATTAAATGGAAAGTCCCAGAAATAAACAATTCATAAGTTTTAAATTTTGTTCAGAGTTGTGTAATGAAATATACTGTCTCACTCCGTCCAACCTGGGATGTGAATCATCCCTTTGTCCACCATATCAACCTCACTTTCTCCTATTACTTAGGCATTGTATCACCTCACATTGTAACAAAAAGGAGTAGTACAGTGTAACAATATATTTTGAGAGAGAGAAACAACATTCACACATATTTTCATCCAGTATATTGTTATCATTGTTCCATCTTATTATTAATTATTCTTAATTTCCTGAAATGTATGTATTATTAACTAATGCTACCAAATAAACCTAATAAATTTAATAAAAATTACAGATTTAAATTTTTTATATATTATAAAAATTAAGGCAAGGGTTTGTTTTGAATTGATTTGTTAGGAATCTGGGACAACTTGATGATTGGCTACCTTAATTTTTATCTAGGAGGTAAAAAGGAAAAAATGAGGCTATAGTACTCACTGAAGAAGTGGTTGTCACTCACGTTAACTGAGAAGATGGTGTGATGGTGTTTGATCATTCTATGATTTCCTAATATCTCCGATAGTATCTCTGTTCAGGCATCATTAGTGGAGTATGAAGTGTTCTGTTGTTTTGTTCCATTACAGTCATGGGGAGTTCTTGTTGTATGTTGATATCCTGAGATACTGTTCTTTTCTAGTAAAAGAATGCCATGCCCTAACTAAAAGCAACTAGGCCAGCTACCAGGTATCAACACTCAGCATTGTTCTATTTTTTAAAGAACAGTTTTATTGAGATATATTTCACACATGAACTACTCATATTTAAAGTGTACAATTAGATAAATTTTGACATACATACATCCTTCATATTTTCACCACAATTAAAGTGGTGAATACATCCATTACCCACAAGTTTCCTGGTGCCCCTTGGTAACCTTCCTTCCTCCAACTCTCCACCCTTCCTGAAGCAACAATTGATTTAATTTTTGTCATTATAGAATACTTGGAGTTTTCTAGAGTTTAATAAATTGAATTATACAATATGTACTGTCTTTAATTGGTCTTCTTTCACTAAGCATAGCTATTTTGAGATTCATTCATGTTGTTGTGTATCAACAGAAGGTTCCTTTTCATTGCTGAATATAGCCCACTGTGTGGACATAACACAATTTATCTCCTTATCTTGTCTAGATACATTTTGGTTGTATCTAGTGTTTGGCTCTTACAAATAAAGCTGCTATAAATGTTTACATACAAGTCTTTGTACTGACATGCACTTTCATTTTTCTTGGGTTGATACTTAAGAGTGGAATGGTGGGATCATATGGTAGATGTAAGTTAAAAGGTTTATAAAACTTCTGGGCTGGTTTCTCTTTCTCTGAATTTTGAGTTTTATGTAAGGTGTCAGGTTTCTTAGGAAAAAAGATTTCAATGGTAGGGAGAGGGAGGAAGAAATGGTATTTGAAAACCACTTTTCCAGCTAATCTATTTTGTGTATAGGTGAAGTAACTAAGACCATAAAAACTATATTAATGCCATTAAATAGGTATCATATCTAGTCCTAAATCTCTGGTCTTTTTGTACTGAGGTCTTGCTTTATCTCAAGGATGGCTATCTCTTCTTCTGTGAAAAAGAATAAATCCAAAGATCAAATCACAATAGTTGTGTTTTTATTCCAGGCAATTTCATGGTGTAATTACTATGTTTTATTTTATTTCAAAATGTCTCATTCTCCATCATATCTATCACCTTATGGCCATTTTTAAAATAAAATCATTCTTCCCTGTATCTATGTTCTTTCCATTCCAATTCTTTTGGTACAATGATAATGGATTAATTTTCTGTTGCTGGTTTCTTATTTCTTACTCTGTTAAATTTCATCTCCTTTATCTAGTTTTGAATGCTGTCTCACTTAAAATCACTGACTATGCCACTCTTGGGCTTATCTTCTCTGTATGTTCTTTAATCTCCCCAGTATCCTAAAACATCTCATACTCATTGTCACATTCTTGATTTCATTTCATTATTGGAAAACCTTCTCAAATATGTGTAGCCATAAAACTAAATACAAACTCTTTCACTTGTAAGCAATAATAGATTAAAATATAAATAACACTAAAAAAATTAAAAACCTAAAATATTGACTTAATACAATCAAGGATGTTTCTCCAAACTAAGTTGATGATGCTGGTTTCAATGAACATGGAAAGACATATTTGAATATTTTATTATTTTTGTGTGATTTTTTTATATTGACAATGATGGGATATCAAATTTCCTATTGTTATTTTTACTAATGCAATTTTTCCAATTTAACACTGATTTAATTTTATTTCTGTCTCATTTATATTTATGTTTTATTGTTTATTCTATTACAGTTGTCCCAATTTCTTTTTTCCCTTTTGCCCCACACCAACCAGCCCAACCCTCTTGCCCATAGTCAATGCTATCTCTGTCCATGTCCATGAGTCATTCATACATATTCTTTGACTAGTCCCTTTCCCTTCCCTCCACCATTCTCCCATCCCTCCTCCCCTCCTACAGCTGTCAGACTGTTCCATGTTTCTATGCCTCTGGTTCTATTTTTCTCATTAGTTGTATTTATTCACTAGATTCCAGTTATAAATGAGGGCATATGGTATTTGTCTTTCACCAACTGGCTTATTTCACTTAGCATAATACTCTCCAGTTCCATTCATGCTGTTGCAAAAGGTAGGGCTTCCTTCTTTCTTTATGTTGTGTAGCATTCCATTGTGTACATGTACCACAGTTTTTTAATCCACTCATCTAATAAGTACTTGAGCTATTTGTAACACTAAGCTATTGTAAATAGCGCTGCTATGAACATAGGGGCGCATAATGTCTTTTGATTTGGTGTTTCAGTATTCTTGGGGTGTAGTACCAGCAGTGAAATCACTGGGTCAATTTAATTTTTTGAAGAAATTCCATACTGTTTTCTACAGTGGCTGCACCAATCTGCATTCCCACCAACAATGCATGAGGGTTCCCTTTTCTCCACACCTTTGCCAGCACTTGTTGTTTCTTGATTTATTAATGATAGCCATTGTGACAGGTGTAATGTGATATTGCATTGTGGTTTTAATTTGCATCTCTCTGATGGCTAGGGATGTTGAGCATCTTTTCATATGTCTATACGCTATCTGTATTTCCTTCTTGGAAAAGTGTCTATTCAGATCCTTTGTCCTTTTTTAATTGGATATTTTGTCTTCCTGGTGTTGAGTCATATGGGTTCTTTATATATTTTGGAGATCAAACACCTGTTGGATGTTATCATTGGCAAATATGTTCTCCTATACAATTGGTTACATTTCATTTTGATGATGGTTTCTTTAGCTGTGCAGAAGCCATTTTCTTTTACGTAGTCCCATTTGTTTTTTTTCCTTTATCTCCCTTGCCCTAGGAGATATATTGACAAAAAATATTGCTATGTGGGATATCTGAAATTTCCCTGCCTATGTTTTCCTCTAGGACTTTTTTTGTGTCATGACTTATATTTAAGTCTTTTGTCCATTTTGAATTTATTCTAGTGTATGGTGTAAGTTGGTGGTCTAGTTTCATTTTTTCACATGTACCAGTACAGTTCTCCCAACACCATTTATTGAAGAGGCTATTTTTATTTCACTGTATGCTCATGCCCCTTTCAAATATTAATTGATCATAGGGACTTGGGTTTATTTCTGGGGTCTTTACTCTGTTTCACTAATATACGTGTCTGTTCTTATGCCAGTACCAGACTCTTTTAATTACAGTGGCTTTGTAGCATAGTTTGATGTTGGGTATTGTGATCCCCCCTACTTTGTTCTTCTTTTACAAGACCTGTGAGGCTACAGGGTCTTTTTTGGCTGCATATAAATTTTTGAAATATTTGTTTTAAATCTGTGAAATATACCATTGGTACTTTAACAGGAATTGCATTGAATCTATAAATTGCTTTGCATAGTATGGACATTTTAATGATGTTAATTCTTCCAATCCATGAACATGGTATATGCTTCTAATGATTTTTATCTTCCTTACTTTCTCTCTTCAGTGCTCTTTAGTGAGTTTAGGTCTTTTACTTCTTTGGTTAAATTTATTCCTAAGTACTTTATTTTTCTTGTTCCTATAGTAAATGGGATTTTCCCCTTAGTTTCTCTTTCTCATATTTCATTGTCGGTACACAAAAATACCCCAAATTTCTGAATATTGGCTTAGTATCCTGCTATTTTGCCAAATTGACTTACATAGAGTAGTTTTTTTTGTGGAGAATATAGGGTTTTCTATGTACACTATCGTGTCATATGCAAACAATGACAGTTTTACTTCTCTTTTCCCATTTGGATGCCTTTTATATTTTTGTCTTTTCTGATCACTGTGGCTAGAACTTCTAGTACTGTGTTGAATAAGAGTGGTGAAAGTGGATACCCTTGTCTTGTTCCTGATCTTAGGGGAAATATTTTAATTTTTGCTCATTGAATATACTGTTGGTAGGTTTCTCATCTACTTTGCTGAGTGTTTTTATCATAA